>NC_045768.1:8885732-9188024 GCF_008692025.1 Phocoena sinus | reverse complement strand
ATCCCTTGGAGTGGGGACAATGACAGGTCTCAAAATGATAGAGAGAAGTCACTGGGGCTTGTTAATTTTAGGCGTCATGGGTAAGTGGATGATAGAAAATACACCGATTTAGTCAACATTTGTCGAACGTTCAGGAGATGTTCCTTGAGTGCCTACTATGCGTGTCTTGCTCCATGAGGGCTGGGCAGACGTGGGGAGGTGGGTGTGATGAGGGGATGCAAGATGAGGACAAGGGCAGTGGGAGAATCCTCTGCCCCTCTTTTGAGGCAGTAAGGAAATTAGGTGCATTTTATTTTCAGAAAAAGAAAGAATGGGTCCTATAGTGAGATCCAGAGGGATACAGCTGAAGGGGTGGCAGGGGCCCACTTGCCAGCCCAGGATTAGAGCAGGAATAAGGCATATTTTAATGTTACAGCCGGTCTGTCCCGGCCCTGCTGTCAGAGCTAAGACTTTGCATGACAGTTTTTTACAACTGCAAAGGAGGGATGTGGAATCTCAAGACTGGATAGATTCTTAATTAGGTGACTTGAGATTCGCTGTGTAGGAGTTTGCAGAGACTCCTTTGGAACCTAAATTCCTTTCCCCCAATAATGCTATTAATACAGAAACCTGGCTTTGGAGTGACATTGCTTCCTGGGGAAGGATTGAGATTAATTGCACTTTTCATGCCCTGTACTTTCTGCATTACCTGTAATAATAATGTACATAGATTAGGTAGGGAGGATATTAAACAGAAGAATTTATGAACATTTGAATATTAAGTTGGTTATCTGTGGCTACCTTAAATGCGAGGTTGTCAAAAATAATTACAGTATACTAGCAAATACTGGCTACCAGAGACAATATAAATACCCTGAGTCAGTGCATATTGGGCTTTTGGCATGAATCATTTGCTCAACAAGGATTGGGAATACGTTCTTCATATTTATGAGGAGGAAATGAAAGAGAGCATGGGATGGGGGAGGGGAGAGGAACAAGCAAAATTAATGGTGTCGCAGAATTTCTGTATCCTGCACGGAGGGACCACACTTGGGCTGCGGGAAGCTCTGACAGGGCAGGCTCCCATTCCGTATGCACAGGAGGGGTTTTTTCATGCTTTTTTTCATGGCTGCACCACTGATGTTCTGGTTTTATGATCAGGGGCATTTGTAGAGTGTGGAGTGTGAGGTCGCTAAGTGGTTTGCAGCTGACTTCTGTAAAACCCAACTTGTCAAGTAGAAGACGTTTGAGAAGGATATTGATGAACACCCGTCCATCTATGGGGCAGGAAAACATACCCAGTTGTTAATTTCTCAATGCAGAAAACAGCGATGACATGGAAAAGCAACTGCCATGAAAAAAAAGTTATGATAGATTAGATCAGGTGATTCTGAAAGCAGCTGATGCTTGCGAGTTGGGTTAATGGTTCAAACCCTTCCTCCACAGTCAGAGATTTATTCCGCATCAGTGAGGGTTCCGCTTTCCACTTGTGCGCTGATCTGTGCATTGTTTTCCTGGGACCCAGCTACCTGAAATGTAATAATATTAAATCCTCGGCAAATACCGTATTTCTAGAGAAACGGTTTTGTGACCACAGTGCCGAAAAAACACTGGTCATAGTTTACACTTGACATTTTGACCTTCATGGCTAAATTTCAAGAATTTATTTCATTTGTGTACTTTTGGTTTATAATACATATATATCTATTGATATTGTTTAGATTCATCATCCAAGCAAATCCAATTTGATTTCTGGTTCTGAGTGGCCCACCCAGTTAAAAATGTACCAAAAAACATTAATTTATTCAGCAGATAATTACTGAGTACCTACTGTGTGCCCAGATCTATGCTAGGCTTGGATATATAGTAGTAGCAGAGATAGTTTTGGTCCTGATGGCTCTCAAACTCTAGTGGGGAAGCAGATATTAAATAAAAACCTCACAAATACGTCATCATAAATTGATATGAAGGAAAATTACGAGTGCCGAGAGAGGACATAGTGTAGAGTTCAGATGATAGGAATTCCCTGATTGGCTTTCAGGGATGTTGTTGGCACTGCGCAGGATGGGGTGCGGCACAGAGACAGAGGGGCACGCCCTTCTCTGAGCAGGACGCCTGAGGAGTTGCTGTGCAGGGCAAGGTGGTGGGGTCGTCCGGGAGCGCAGAACAGGTATACTGAGAGTGTGCTCATGGGGGCTTGTGGGGATGAGGTGCTCCTGGAAGGTGAGCATTCCAAGTGCATTGCTAGTATCCTGACAGGAGAGATTTGGGATCAGAAGGCATCATTCTTTCTTTAACTGAAGAATTTAACGAAATCTCCGAGGTGGGCCTACATATCTCAGTTGTAGGGTAGATCGCTTCAGAGCTTGTTTCCAACTTGAAATGTGGGCTGCGAGTGCCGTTGTGTTGGCAGAGAATTCTCTCTTGCAATTACAGGATGGCATGCTGTCTTCGAAGATATTTTTGCACTGGTTGCGGAAACTGTGCACTGTGGACCCCGTGCACTACCACTAAGTAGAAGCTCTAAGAGGCCCTTGTGCATGTCATTTTAGAAGATGTGTAATATTAGGCAGCAGGGCTTTTCACTGTGTCTTAGTTTATGATTCGTGGGGTTTTACAGAATGTGTCTAGCCACCGAAATGTGTGTCAATATGCAGACTGGCGATCACGTAGGAGTGTGATTGGTTCTCTGTTAGGCTGAGATGTAGCTCTCCCTGTGCAGCGACCACCCCAGGAATGTGCTCTTTCTAAACCTGCTACCCCAAGAGCTGATGCTCAGGGCTCATCTTGCTAACCAAGGCCACATCTGAGTGAGTGGCTTTGAGGTTCTGCAGATGAAACTCCTCGCCGGGGGCCACCAGAGTCCCTGTGTAACTGCTGGGGAACATTAAATGACACCTACTGTAATTAACCTGCTGTCGTGAAGCTGCACGAGTCTTGTGTTAAATATGCATTTTAAAGCCAAAATGGCAAACCCACTACAGGCGTGTTCAGATTAATCATCTATATCTCTTTTCTTTCTTCCCAAGAGCCATTTAGGGAACGTGTTAGTGGACATGAAGCTCATCGACATCAAGGACACTCTGCCTGTCGGCTTCATCCCAATTCAGGAGACGGTAGACACACGTGAGTCACCCCTTACTACTTCTTGTCACGATGAGAATTTTCTTCCTTCAGGTATATTTTTAGACATTTTTATGTGCATTTTTCTTCGGAAACATTTTAGGAGGCCTTACTGCGTGCCCCAAATAAACCCTGCTGCTTTTGACATATGCCTGACTTGGTTCTCCAAGGAGTTTTCAGTGTTCTGGGTAGCGGCATGTAAATGAGCAGAACGGCACTCCCTGCTGAATCGGCTCACTCAGGAAGGGGACCGTGAAACCGGTTATAGTTTGTCCTTAGCCCGTTCTCCGGTGCTACTGAAGCCAAGCTTGGCATGAGACCCAGAAGCAAAAGGAAAAAACCAAAAGCATGCAGGGAACACAAGTGCAGTAATAGCCCCATTTGGGGCTCTTGGAGCACAAAGAAAAGTCAGAACCAGAAAGACTGCAACTTAGAGTCCTCAGGATTCGAAATTGAGGGAAGACTCTGATCCCTGAGCAGCACAGAGTGGAAGTGAGTGGCTGACACGTCGGAAGCTTCCTCAGGATCCTGGGGCACTTCGAGGTTCTTATCGTGCACGCCAGTTATTAAATAGAGCTGGAAACCTCTGGGTAGTTGAGCCTCCTCATTTTGATGTGCTATAACTTGTTTTATTTTAAATTATTTATGACCAATGTTAGGATATCCACAACAGTGATGCAGTAAATAAAAAACAAATACAGAGAATCCTTTCTTTATGACACATGATCCATTTATGAAACTCTGCATTTCACTTTTTGTCACACATACTTTATTTTTCCACAGTTAGCCCCATTTTGGACCTACTTTTTTTTTTTTTTTTTTTGCTGTTTTCTTGCAAGCATTTCTTATGGACCAGACTTTCCATATTTACACGGATCCCCGCATAGCTGTTATTTTAATGGAACAAGTGAATTCCATTGTGTAGCCTACTTTTCTTAATAGTCTCCTCACTTTTGGACATGGGCTGCTTTTGTTTGTTACTGACGTGTATTAGCTAATAATTGTGATAGTTGGTATTTAGTATGTCTTTACCGTATGCTAAATGCTCTACATACCTGATCTCATTTAATCTTCAGTAAGACCCCTATTTGCAGATGGGTATTATTATACCCATTTCACATATGAGAAAAATGAGGCACAGTGACTACTTAGGGATTAAAGAGCTTATCCAAGGTTGCACATCTAGAAGTGGGGGAATAACTAGATTACACACACAAGCGTGACTCCCCACACTTTTAACCATAGTGCCGCTCTGTAAAAGCATGTGTTTAAGCACCTTTTACCAATAGATTTTATATATTTATGTATTGGAGTTTGGGGATAACAGCTTTCTTGAGGTATAATTCACATACCATACAATTAACCCATTTAAAGTTACAATCCAGTGGTTTTTAGTATATTCGCAGAGCTGTGCAACCCTTACCACAATCAATTTTAGAACATTTCATCACCCCAAAAGAAACCGTACCCGTTAGCAGTCACTCTCCCATTTCTCCCTAGTCCTCTCCTCCCTACCCCGCTGCCAGCCCTAGGCAACCACTAATCTACTTTCCATATAGGTTTGCCTATTCTGAACATTTCATATAAATGAAGTTGTATAATCTGTAGTCTTTTTGTGTCTGGCTTCTTTCACATAACATAACGTTGTCAAGGTAGGTTCATGTTGTAGCATGTCAGCACTTCATTCCTTTCTTTATTGCCAAGTAATACTCTATTATATGGATATACCATTTTGCTTATCCATTCAACTGATGGCTATTTGGGTTGTTCCACTTAGGGTTATTATGAATAATGCTGCTTTGAACACTGATGCACAAACTTTTGTGTGGCCATATGTTTTCATTGCGCTTGGGTATATACCTAAGTGTGGAATTGCTAGGTCATATGGTAACTCCATACTTAACTTTTTGTGACACTGCCAAACTGTTTCTCAAGGGAGCTATACCCTTTTACATTCCAGCCAGCAGTGTTTGAGGGTTCCAGTTTCTCCACATCTTCAACACTTGTTATTGTCATTCTTTTTAATTCTCACCATCTTAGTTGGTATGCAGTGGTCTCTCTTTGTGGTTTTGATTTGTGTTTCCCTTAATGGCTAATGATGTTGAACATTTTTTTATATGCTTATTAGCCATTTGTAATTTTCTCTGGAGAAATGGCTATTCTAATTCTTTGCCCACCTAAAATTGGGTTTTCTTTTTATGATTGAGTTGTAAAAATGTTTTAATATATTCTTGATATGTCCTTTATCAGTTATATGATTTGCAAAAATTTTCTCCCATTCTATGGGTTTTCATTTCACTTTCTTTTCTTTTTTTAAATTGAGGTATAGTTGATGTACAGTTATTCCGTTTTCTTGATGCTGTCCTTTGAAACACACAAGTTTTTTATTTTGGTGGAGTTCCATTTATCTATTTTTTTTTCCTTTGTTGCTCATGCTGTTGGAATCATACCCAAGAAACCATTGCCAAATCCAAGGTCACCAAGATTTATGCCTGTGTTTTCTTCCAAGAGTTTTATAGTTTCAGCTCTTTCATTTATGTCTTTGATGCATTTTGAGTTAAAGTTTGTGAATGGTTCAAGATAGGGGTTCAGATTTGTTCTTTTTTTTTTTAATTTTTTATTGAAGTATAGTTGATTTAAACAAATGTATTCTTTTGCATGTGAGTATCCAGTTGTTCCAGCACCATTTGTTGAAAAGACTGTTCTTTCCCCCGTTGAATTGTCTCAGCATCCTTGTTGAATACCAATTGACTGTAAGCATGAAGGTTTGTTTCTGGTCTCCGAGTTCTCTTCCATTGATCTATATATGTCTTTCCTTATGCCAGAACCACACAGTCTTGGTTACTGGAGCTTTGCAGCAGGTGTTGAAACCAAGTGGTATGAGTCCTCCGACTTTGTTCTTCTTTGTCAGGATGATTTTGGCTATTCTGGGTCCCTCAAATTTCCATGTGACTTCTGACATTAGTCAGTTTCTGCAGAGAAGCCAGCTGGGATTTTGATAGGAATGGTGTTGAATCTGTAGATCAGTTTGAACATGTATAGATTTTGAATGATTTCCTTGTGATGCGTTTACAAGGACTTGAGGCTGCTGGGTCATGTGTCCTCAACGGCCTGCTCCCGACCTTCCTCTACAGCAGAGGTCCCCAAGCTTTTTGGCACCAGGGACCGGTTTCGTGGAGGACAGTTTTTGTCGGGGGGAGGGGAGGATGGTTCAGGCGGCACTGCCAGCGATGGGCAGTGGCAGATGAAGCTTCACGTGCCCGCTGCTCACCTCCTGCTGTGTGGCCCGGTTCCTAACAGGCTGAGGACCGGTACCGGTCCGTGGCCCGGGAGTTCGGGACCCCTGCTCTGCAACGTACTTCTTACCTTCAAGCACCCCATGCTTTACCCAGACCGAGCCACTTACTGTGCCGTCTTCATGTTCCTTTCTTTTCGGACTCCACGTATTTGCATTGTTGTTTTCCTGGCCTGAAGGCCCCTTCCCTCACTCTGAATATCCACACCCCATGTCTTTCAAGGGTGAGCTCCAGACTGCGTGAAACAGCCTCTTATCCCTAGATGTGAGTCTGAAGTAAGCTCTCTCTCCTCTCCACAGTCAGCCACAATGGATGTGTGTCTACTGTAGGCACTGCAGGCTTTGGGATATAAAGATGAGCCTAGGAAAAGAACCCACAAGGAGCTCAGTCTAGCGGGTGGCTATAATCAGTCGGAAGTCAGGGTCCCCATCTGCCTTCTTTACTGCTTTTCACCTGCCTGGCACAGCACACCTGTGTTGAAGGGAGGGAGGAGAGTAAGCAAATGCCAGTAACAGTGGTGGGAAGCCAAAGGGAGTGCTCGATTCTGCTTCCGAGTTCCCATCTTTACCTCTGTTAGGACAGACTGCACCAGGCATCATGGGAAGAACTTGGGCTCTGGAGTCAGACTCGCCTAATATTGAGTCTGCCTCTGCCACTTACAAATGAGGGACCCTGGGCAAATGACTTCAGCCTCCCGGGCCTCAGTTGCCTCAAATGGGGGGGGATATTTACCTGTTTTCTTCATGTTTTGCTACTTACTTTCTTCGAGGGCAAAATCCATGTTTAATTCATCTTTGAATCACCTAAGGTACCTGCCATACACAGTGCCTTGATCAGAGGATGGGCTCAGTAAAGATAAGCTTTATTATCCTCTGCTGTGAAATTAACTTCCAGGAAATACCAGTTCACCTTGCCACTCACGATCGCGGCTTGTGCCTGTTTTCCGGCAGGAATGCCAGTTCACGTTGCCGCTAACGATCGCGGCTTGTACCTGTTTTCCACCGGCCTGCCAGCATATGTTTTACATTTTTTATTTAGTTTTACTCTCTAATTTTGTTTAATTTTCACTTATTATTTATTAGCAAAACTGAATATTTTCACGTGTTTGCTTACTGCTTTTGCTTGTTCTTATATGAATGGTCTCTTTAAGAGCTAAAATTGCCTTGTAGACTTTTTGTATTAATTTCCTACTTTTCCCCTGTGTTTTTCTTAGTTTTAAAATTTGCATTGTCATTCGTTTTTGACAACTAAGTGGCTTAAAATGTCTGTATATTGATATACTATAGAGCCAAGGGAGTTTTCATTCTGCATTTTCCTCTCAATTTGTTGAACCAGTTGAGCGAGGAGGCCCAGGGCTGAGTCCTGGTCTAGCTTCCGTGGGGCCCCAGTGATTCTGGGAAGTCGCCCCGCCATGACTGGAGGTGCACTGGTTACTGCCCCATGGACATTCTGAGATCGGGTCCTGGCACCTCCAACAAGTGTCTTATCACACAAGGAAGGGTGAGTTTAGGGTCGCCTATTCCTTTAAGGTCATGCGGTCATTCCTGGAGCCTTTACCCAGGGACAGGTGAGCTCAAGCTGACCAGATAAACCTGTGGTCAGCTCTGTGATGTTTGAGAGCATTTAGGGTCCTGATTTTATAAAATCAGCCAGAAAGATGAGACTCCTGTAATTAATTTAAAATACGGTTTGTTGCAATCTCTATAGCACTTAAAAAACTGGAAGACTGTTTGTTTTAGTAAAGTGCTGTGTCCTTTCTCTGTGTTCATTAGCGTGACTGAACACATTTCTGTGGACTCTGTATGTTTGCTTAAAGTCAGGCCTGTGTAAGCATGTGTAATTAGTGGCTCCATCTCTTACCCCGAGTTTGCTGTAGATGGAAGAATGGAGCAAAGAGCAGCTGGCAGAGCAAGTACATAAAAGACCTGCATCGTAGTTTACTTTGAGGAAAGGTCTCTCCTCCTTCACACTTTCAAAGGCCTGATCTTATGAGCTCATAGTTTTTGAAGCTGCAGGGTTGCTGTGGACAGTTTACCCCCAGTTACCACCCCTGCCTTCTTGGATACGATATTTGGGGTCTGGATTCAGTATCCAGTATTATTACTCATAGCTGGTAGATCTGGTCTAGCCCTCAGTTTCCTCACTAGGAAAAGAACCCACAAAGTTTCTGAGTTTCCATCTGGTTCCCCCAAAATATCAGCACCTGATTCTAATCTCCCCTTTGGTAAAAATCAAGACCAGCAGCAGGACTGCACTTCCCTCTTTATCCCGCTCCCTGATTTAAATGTGCTTATTTCCTGCCACGGAACGGAAAGGTCTTGAAAATCAATGCCAAACACTGACACAAATTGTATGCCAGAGGCTTACTTACAATAATACGGTGAGGGGCTTCCTTGGTGGTGCAGTGGTTGAGATTCCGCCTGCCGATGCAGGGGACGCGGGTTCGTGCCCCGGTCCGGGAAGATCCCACATGCCGCGGAGCGGCTGGGCCCGTGAGCCATGGCCGCTGAGCCTGCGCGTCCAGAGCCTGTGCTCCGCAGCGGGAGAGGCCACAACAGTGAGAGGCCCACATGCCGCAAAAAATAAAAATAAAAAAATAACGGTAAGAACATCCATGGCTGTTCTTTTTTTTTTTTTAAAGAAGATGTTGGGGGTAGGAGTTTATTAATTAATTAATTTATTTTTGCTGTGTTGGGCCTTCATTTCTGTGCGAGGGCTTTCTCTAGTTGTGGCAAGTGGGGGCCACTCTTCATCGCGGTGCGCGGGCCTCTCACTGTTATGGCCTCTCCCGTTGCGGAGCACAGGCTCCAGACGTGCAGGCTCAGTAGTTGTGGCTCACTGGCCTAGTTGCTCCGCGGCATGTGGGATCCTCCCAGACCAGGGCTCAAACCCGTGTCCCCTGCATTAGCAGGCAGACTCTCAACCACTGTGCCACCAGGGAAGCCCCATGGCTGTTCTTTACTGAGCACTTACTGTGTGCCAGGCACAGGGCTAAGGGGAGCATACGTGTCATCACATTTCATCCACCCGGTGCCCCTATGGCCTCAGGTTTCATTAACTCCCTTTTTCCGATAAATTAAGTCACTTGCCTAAGATTATGGTTCTGGATAATGGTGGAGTTGGAATTTCACCCCAGATCTATCCGACTCATGTACTGAATGGCTGCAGTTGATTGAAAGTCATGTTTAAAAACCACAAATGAACGAACAAAAAACACGTGGGTGGTTGTTCACCTTCGGCAGTTGCTGGGGTACCAACTCATCACTCTAAGACTTGATAAATAGAAGAATCACATATTTATCCCTCCTTTCCTGTAACAAAGCATGTTTCAGGGAGACCAGGTAGTTGAAAAATAAGATGTTTTTTATATAGAAAAATTCCAGCTAATAAATGCAGAAGGAATGACAGAAAATCACTATGTTGACAACTTTAATGAGATTATGAATCTAGGGAACAGTCATCAGGGGATGAGAAAACCTCGTGAGCATGGTTGTTGGGGACTTTATAACTGAGGTACCAACAGCAGCGGGACCTGCCGAGGGTGGCCCAGCTGAGCCCCAGGCCGCACGTGTGGCACCGTCGGACGTACGTTGCGTCACCTGTGAAGTGCTCCTGCCTGATCGGGATCGAATCGAGCCTCTCACTCTGCCGGTTTACAGGAAGTACAGGGAGTGACCTGAGTTCTCCATCCTGTCAGTGCCCTGAAGATAAAGCGAAGGTGGAGAGGTTGCCACAGAACAAAAAAGGCCTGACAACCAAATGCAGTGCACAGACGGTGTTTGGGTCTCGGTCCAGACAAACCAACAGTTAAATGACACTTCTGAGATAATGGAGAAAACTTGAGTATAGACTCTTGGATGATATTAAGGAATCATTGTTCATTTTGTTAGGAATGATAATAATTAAAAAAAAAAAGCCTGCCATGGATACCTACTGAGATTTTGGTGGGTGACATGACATGGTGTTGGGGAGTCATTCTAAATCTCCAGCAAACCTGGAGGGGGTGGGGGAAGGAGATGAAACCAGGTCGCCCACTGTTGACAGTGTTAAAACCAGATGATGGGAACATGTGGATTCATCTTACTGTTCTCTCTGTTTGGGGGAATGTTTGAAAATTTCTGTAATAAAAAGTGAAAAAGGGCTTCCCTGGTGGTCCAGCGGTTGAGACTCCACGCTTCCAACTGCAGGGGGCGCGGGTTAGATCCCTGGTTCGGGGAACTAAGATCCCACGTGCCGTGTGGCGTGGCCAAAAAGTAAAAATTTTAAATATAAATAAATAAATTTTTTAAGAAGTGAAAAAGAAAAAAGACCATGTAGTGAAATGTGTTGACACTCAGGGTGTCCATGTGTTTGTATCTGATGGCTGGAGCAGCGAGCAGGTTGTAGTCGTGGGTTTATTCCAGGATGCTCCTTGCAGAGGTGTGTGTGCCCTTTGGGCCCCTTCTTGGCAGGGGTTGTCGGGGGTCAGGCCCCGAATGCAGAGGAGGGTGACTGGGCCTGTCCACTGCAGCCCTGCGTCCAGCCCTTCTTTCGGGCGACTTGGATGGCTGGTCACTTCCACCGCCAGGAAGGGAACGTGACAGGAGACATGGTGTTGAAAACGGAGACGTGGGCACCTCTGGAAGACTCATCCCTTTTCTTGTCCTTTCCTTCAGAGGAAGTGGCTTTTAGGAAGAAGAGGCTGTGCATTAAATTCATCCCACGGGACTCAACCGAAGCTGCCATTTGTGACATTCGGATCATGGGCCGGACCAAGCAGGCCCCTCCTCAGTACACGTTCATTGGGTAAGTCTCAGCAACCCCAGTCTCATCTCTGCTGTCTGCTGAGGGTGCTCACAGCACCCCTGGGGACCGGGTCCTGAGACCTTCTGTGTGGCCCGTGGGCTCAGCCGTCTGCCTCTCATCAGCCTCTGGCCTTAGCTCTCCTTGCTGCCCTTCCTACCTGGGAGGCCGCTGGTTCAGGACACCATGCTCCTGACCAGTATTCAGAAGTTCTAGAATTCATTCGCCTTGGCCTTGATTGATCTCACTGGGGTCACGTGCACCCTGAGCCCGTCGCTGCTACCAGGAAAATGTCAATCTCTGATTGACCAAGTCTGAGCTGAAAGTGGTGTCAGCTCCATTGGAACTCAGGCACTGGGAATGAGGGGTGGCTGCTCCCCGAATACGGAGGGAAGGTAAAGCGTCAGAAGAGGGATGAAGGGATGCTGGATGTCCAAAAGATAATAGGTGTTCACCCATTATACTCAGTCAGCTGAAATTCGGGTCTCTCCAATTGATAGTGTGGTTGAGGGTTTTCGGCCTCTTGGCCGTGTGCCTCTCCCTGGCCGGCTTTGCAATCTTCTTGCTTATCCCTGTGGGTCCCTACATCATGGATGCGTTCTCCTACTTGGCTTTTGAGGTCGGCCTCCTGGATCTTGCTCATTTGAGCCCAGACCCTCCTCTTTACTCGAAAAGCCACGGCCTCTACTTGAAGGCTGCTCACGGACTGGGTGATAGATAGAGAGATAGAGCTTGCTTGAAGCACGTGGGGAGCAGGTGTCACAGAAATAGAGGTTATTTTCATCTTGGTGCACGATAGCTTGTTTGGACTCTTCAGCTATGGAATCTGATTCTCTGTCTCAAGATCTTGTGGTCCTTAAGAAGGACTCAGGCTTCCCTGGTGGTGCAGTGGTTAAGAATCTGCCTGCCGATGCAGGGGACACGGGTTCAAGCCCTGGTCCAGGAAGATCCCACATGCCGCAGAGCAACTAAGCCTGTGGCCACAACTACTGAACCTGCACTCTAGAGCCTCCGAGCCACAACGGCTGAAGCCTGCGTGCCTAGAGCCCGTGCTCTGCAACAAGAGAAGCCACTGCAATGAGAAGCCCGCGCACAGCAACGAAGAATAGCCCCTGCTCGCTACAACTAGAGAAAGCCTGCGCGCAGCAACAAAGACCCAACGCAGCCATAAATTAATAATTAATTTTTTTAAAAAAGGACTCTATGATCATACCCTTTCTACACACTCAAAAATCCTGTTTTGCAACATGGTTTAAAGTCGTTATGGAAACAGGATTATGGAAGTAGAAAATAGGTAAGAAAATAACCATACTTCAGGTATCTTAGAAATAGCCATTTACATACAAATAGTAGAAACCAACAGTTTAATAATTACTACATGTATTATGTATATTCAGTTGCTATGTGTATTCAGTTCTTTAAAATTACACACTATGCTACTTTAAAAGATTCAATTTTTAACCAATTTAAACACGTCTAAAGAATAGATTCTTACCATATATGTCTTGGTAATCAAAACTAGAATCCCTTTTTTTATATCATTTTGAAAAGATTGCTAAATAAAGTATATTTTTGTTTCATCTTGGGGCAAAAATTCTTTTTCAGAGGAAGACAATTCCAGTGTTATTTTTTAGGAAAGAGAATTCAGTGTTCAGAGCTCTGTCGCTTTTTCTTAAGAATGGGCACAGTTCCACAGGTTACTTTGCAAAGGTCTGGGGTTGTCAAACTGGGAACAGCTCCTCCAAGGCCTGACTGGTCTGATACCGAGAGGTGGCAAAATCAGTGCAGCTGATTGGGATCAACCATCTGATAAGACACGGCTGTGGTTCAGAATAGTTCCGCGGTGTACTGAGAGGCCACCAGAAGAATGCTCTGAACAAATCTGTTCTCAGTTTTTGGAGGGATGATCTTCCTCTACATCCCAACGTGTAGTTCTGTGCGGCAGCTGAGCAGTTGGACGTTGATGTGTCTAAAATAATCCTGTTGCAGTTCCTGCGAGTATGCCTGTCTCATAAACACTTGTGACCGTGGGGCATGGGGCCGGGCTGCGGGGGTGTGTGCAGATCAAATAACAGGAACCCTGACGTGTCATCCGTCGGGCCCTGTTGTCACTACCCTTAGTTGTGGTGGTTCATGGGACACATGCCTCGGGCTCTGTGAAGATGTCTCCCAGACTGAGCCTGAGAATGAGGCTGACACCAGGTGACACCAGGCAGTGAGGAGCTTTACCCTGGAGGTGGGGGGTAGGCGGGGGGGCAGCACGGCATGGAGCTGGGTGGGGCTAGTTCTCCCCATAGCTAAACACCAGGCACGTGTCAGCCCAGTGCCCTATCTGTCTCGCCCTAACCACACAAAGAACTTGAAGCAGATGATCGCACGAACACCCACAATGAAATGGCGGAATACGAAGAATTTTGCAGACCGAGAACCAAGGAAAATGTTGATAGCATATAGTAGGAAGGCAGGCCCAGGGGTGGGGGAAGAAGATGGCCACGTCAGACGGGCCTGCTGAGTTGGAACAGTTGCCATCACGTTAGGCTTTGAACTGTGATGCCCAGAGCACAAAGGGAGGTGATGTAACCCACCTTCATGGGCAAGAATTGATTCCCTGGCGTCTGAGGCTGTGATTCTCTTAAATGAGTTGGTTTGCTTTGTAGCTTAGGTAATTTTATGTTAAACGGTGCCGTGAAGATTTCTCTTTTCTCCTAAAGGGAGTTGAACAGCATGGGGATCTGGTATCGAATGGGCAGAGTACCAAGAAATCATGACTCATCTCAACCCACGACGCCTTCCCAGTCATCAGCTGCTTCCACCCCAGCCCCCAACCTTCCCAGGTGAGGCCCTGTCAGTGGCATCTTGTTCTGTTATGCATGTCACAGAGTCATGTGGTCTTGGGTCCCACTGCGTAACGTCTTAGAACCCCTCCACTTGGTATCTGCGGAAACATTGCAGAAGCGATATACCTTTAGAGGAGGTTTTACAAAATCAGTTAGAAATCTTTGCGTTACATGAACGTAAAAGCCGTTCTGTCTTGCACCTGTTCTGCAGGCTTCTAAAATAGCAGAATATGCAACTTCAAATGGGCTTGTTATACTAAAGAGCTCATAGTCGCACACAGACACATGACTTGTAGCCACGCTGCTGGGAGTGCTGGCCGTAAAAGGTGGAATTCCTTCTCTGCCTTGGCCAGCAACTCTTTCAACTGCAGGAGGGTTAGTAGGTAATTTTGTTCATTTCCATATTGTTCCTGTTCCCAAAGAGCTACAGACTAAGAGATAGGTACTTTGGGTAGGAGAGAATAGTGAGAAGTTTTTCAGGGGCTGTTAGTTTTAAATAGTTGTTTCCACAAAGAAACTTGGGTGAGCAGACTGGTCTCTGCACCTGATTTCTGTTGGAGCAGAGGCAGTAGTGGTGTCAACACCTTCAAAAACCTCTGCATCATTAGCGTAAATTATTTGAGGACAGGGAACAAATGATAGACTAAGCTTGAGAAAAGAATTACAAAAGTAAATAAAACCAGTACGAAGTTGTGAGGTGGTGCCATTTGGAGCTGGACGTAACATAAATGAGGACGGATCTCAGAGCTTCCACGTGGGCAGTTCGAGGTGCGCAAAATCGGCCAGGAACAGGACAAAACCATTACTGGGTGCTTCCCCCTCCCCACGCCCCACGGTCCACACCCTGCCCCCGAGAGTCAGGGGAGAGGGTGGTACAGGCGGTCTCCTGCGCCCTGTTCCTCTGCTGGGCTTCCCGCTGCCTCAGACGAACACACAGTCGTGAGCCGGCAGCTCGGGGCCTGTCCTTCGGGGTGTCCTCCAGAAGACAGTCTGGCCTTTTTCACTCTCGACAGTTTCACAAACCAAGAGCGGTACTTAATCGTTTCTACCCCTGCCATCGCCTGAAACTTGAGGAGTATTGACAGTTTTCAGTTTCACTTTGGTGTGAAGAGATATGACTAACTGATGAGCTTCCCAGGGTTGCGCGTCTTTGGTTTAGGAGTATAAGGCTCGCACAGCTCGGTAGCACTTTGGAGTTCCTTTCTCACTGCCCAGGGCACCGTTGAGGCTGCGGTTCCCGTCACGTGTGCTCAGGGTCAGCTCAGGCCCGTCGTCTTGGAGAGGTTCCAGCTGCTTCCTGTTGACATTATATGATCTGGAAGGGCCTAGAAATAGGCACCACCTCAGGGCAGGTTTTAACTTGCTGTGAGATAAAGGAAGAGCTCTGATTGTCCACTTAAGGCAGGAAGAGCGATCTCCCCAGAAGCTAGCCGGTCAGCGTGGGCGCACGGGCTCTAGGAACTGAAGCCAGGGGACCCGAGAACACAGGCCACAGAGAGCCACACAGACCTGGAGATAGTGCGTGGGAACAAGCCTTGTGAGGCTTATGTATTTTATAACCTCTTGTTGTACAGTTTATGGTTTTCAATGGCTTCAGGGAAATTGGATCAGTTTTGTTTTACTTGCCAAATAAAGCAAATGTCAAAATAGTCAATATAAAATGTATTCTAATTTGACTGAGTTAAGTCAGCCAGTATGCAGTAGGATAATTGAATGTTACATTAATGCTTCTCAGTAAAAACCACTTGTCTGTCCCAAGCTCTCCTCTCTCACTATGCAGTAATTTACAGATGGCCTGTACACCTACATGAGCCCCCTAATTCATCAGGGTTTTTTTATGTTCTTCAGTTTTCGTATTGTTCTCCTATTGTGCACCTTTGATAAGAAATGAAATGCTGGGCTTCCCTGGTGGCGCAGTGGTTGAGAGTCCGCCTGCCGATGCAAGGGACACAGGTTCGTGCCCCGGTCCGGGAAGATCCTACATGCCGCGGAGCGGCTAGGCCCGTGAGCCATGGCCGCTGAGCCTGTGCTTCTGGAGCCTGTGCTCCGCAACGGGAGAGGCCACAGCAGTAAGAGGCCCGTGTACCGCAAAAAAAAAAAAAAAAGAAGAAGAAAAAGAAAAAAAAAAGAAATGCTGATTTTTCAAATTTTCACTGAAGATTTATGAAATGATGAGTATGTTATTCCGTGAGGCTTCAGATCCCTGTTATCTGTCCAGCAGAGGAAACTAACAGCTTTCTCTCTGGTGGTGAGCTGTGGATGAGGCTTTTGTCTTCGCTGGGGGCCTGCAGTGGGCCTGTAGGATGGAGGCCTCCAGGTCTGGATCCCAGGATTAGTCTTCTCTCTCTTGTCCCCACGCCTCAAACTTTGAACCAATAGCCTCTTTTCCCCTTCCTGTTTTGTGCTTCTGTGCCTTTGCTCATGTGGACACCTGTGCATCAGGTGTGTCTCCCATCCCCAACCTCAGATGTCAGCGCAAATGCCGCCTCTCCCAGGAGGCCTTCCCTGAGTGCCCTGTGCCTGTGCCAGGCTCTCCCCTCAGAGCGCTTCTCAGCCGTTATACCTTCACTCATGTTGTAAACTCCTTAAAGGCAGGGACTGTGTCTAGTGCCTTTTATTTCCCAGAGCTCAGCCCAGGTGCAGGCATATATTCAGTTTTGCAACAAATGCTTCTCCAACAGCCTCAGACCCTGGGCTGCAGCCTCTCCACTCTCACCCGCAGACAGCTCCTGAGTCCCTGAAGACTCCTCAGGTTTTTCTGATTATGAGAGGAATACAAGCTTGTAGAAAACTGACAGAGTATAGAAAATAATGAAAAAAACAAATACCATCTCCAGTAAGCAAAGGCTCATAACCTTTGGCTATATTTCCTTCAAGTCATTTTTCTGTGTACTTTTTACATAGGTGATATCATATCATAAAATAGCAAGTTTGTTTTTGCTGCTTCTTTCTCCTGTACTATTAAACCACAAGCATAAGAAATACCTCAGCTGTGGTCTTTGTGTGGACACAGGGATCAAGTTGCAAAGTCCAGGCTGGAGGGAGAGTGCGGTGATGCAGCGCCCTCTACTGACCAGATTTGGAGGAGCCTGGAGGACAGGCAGGCCGGTTCCCCCGCGGGCAGCGGGCCGTTTTCCCAGCCAATCCCCGGGGGAAGGAAGGGAGTCAGGGAGGGCCAGTAGCCGACCATGTTGCCTTCTTGAGCCGGAGCTTCTGTCTGAAAAGCTAAAAACGTGTTCGCTGTCACTCGTATATCAAAGAACTTCCTGTCACTTTTTGGAGAGCTGTCATCCCCAGCTTATGTCAGACAAAAGGGGCAGCTGGTGGAGTTTCTGTTGATGGGTCATCACCTGAGGCCCTCGTGGTCCTGGCAGAGCCGCCTTCCCTTTCCAGAGGCTGGTACTGCCCCTCAGAACGAGCACCTCCTGCCCGTTTCCTCCCTGTTACTGCAGAGAATGCTAGTCGCGGGGCCAGATGTGGCGTTGTCCTTTCAGGATGGGCAGTCCCCTTGGCTGTATCCGGTGAATGGGGCACAGTGGTCGAAGGTCACGGCCAAAGGCAGGATAAGATGTGTTGGCAGAGCTCCTCTTCCTCACCCAGTGAGTCTTCATCACACACACACGTCTCTGTGCTCATTTCTTGACAGTTTTTCCCACGTGAAGAAGGGCATGCCACTTCTTCCGGGGGCCTAGAGCCTCCATTTTCTCCCTGGGCCCCAGCGCTGCCCCGTCCTCTGCCGTCTGCTTAACACACATTGATCAGCAGGGTGGGCCTGGCCTTGGGCATCGGGCGTGATCCCACGTCCCCACCTCTCTCCCGGGGTGGCCTCAGCTTTGCAAGTTGGCCTGGTGTGTGAGAGCAAACGTCGGGGTCCCTGGATTTGGGCTTTTCCCATTGCTTCTTTGCTGCTGCCTTGGGCACGTGCAGACAGAGGAAGCACCTTCCCCCTTCAGCCAGAGCAGCCCCCGCTCCTGTCCCACACACTGGCCCTCACATATGATTCTGCAGGGAAGAGAAGGTTCAGCTTCTGCTGGAACCGAGGTCCGGAAAAGCTCGGGGAGGCAGGTGGACTTGCAGTTGATGGAGTACCAGTAGCCCCAGAGTGTGGCTGAGTGAACAGTTCTGTGCCTTCCCACGAGGGGCCCTGGTGGGCTGCTGCCCCCCGGCTTGCTGAACAGCAGAACCCGTGGCTTGATAAAGACATCAGAGGCATGCATATCAAATGTGCAGATGACACAGAGTCATTAGGGAGAGCTGATGTGCTGAGTGACAGAATCAATACTCCGCATCTCCTCTACAGCCAGAATGCCTGCCGCTACCGGGGGATGAAAGGTGATGGGCGAAGATGGACAGGGCCCCCAAGGTTCAAAAAGTCAACTGCTCGGGCACCAAATGGAGGAGATGTGGCTTAGCAGCGGTTCATGTGAAGTAGCCAGGCTGGGCACGAGCTTGGGTACCTCGAGTGCAGCCTGGCGTGCACAGTGGGGCACGCCCCCTGACCCGGTGTCCGGCGCCTGTCAGGACATCAGGAGGGTCGCGTCCACTGCCACGCACCACCTTGTCAAAGTTACCCGACTCGAGCGTTGAGCTTGAGTGTGAGGAATCGCTGAGTTTTGATCTGACTCAAGGCGAGGCAGCTGGCCTCAAATGTCTGAATGGTCACCGTGTAGAAGGGGAAGGAGAAGTGCTTCCAGGTGCGGCTGGGGCATTGGGAGCCCCTGAGGCAAAATTAGATCAGGTGGGATGAAGTTACAAGGAGGTAGGTTTGGGCTTAACATTTTAAAAAATTAATAAAGAGAACTTCCCAAAGGTAAAGAAAAACCCCGTGGCATTGAAGAAGCCGGCTTGCGAGGTCATGTGCACCCAATTGCTGGCAGTATTCAAACAGCCTTTGGGTTTTCAGACCTTCAGTGATTCTTGAAATGCATCATATTCCCTAGCTCCACCCTCAGAAATACAGATTCAGCAGACCTGCATGTTAGGGCCGCAGACATCTTGCCCCGGGTGACTCGGGGAGCTCCAACGGGCACCTGTCACCCAGGTCTGCTCGCGCCACTGTCGGCGCTTCCTCATCCTCCGACCTGCAGCCGGGCCTCCTCCCGCGCACTGGAGCCGGTGTCAGGACGGAGCTCAGGGCCTGCAGGGTGGCACTGTGGCGCCCTCCCGAGATGGAGGCACAGAGGCCCACGTGCTGCGGCCCGTGGCTCCGTCCCAGCGTGGGCAGGCAGGAGCTCGCTCTCGGAGTCCAGCTGAAGCCGGTAGTCTGCACCCCGGAGTGCTGGGATGTCCGGGCACTTCCCGGCTCTGTGGACAAGGGCTGGGTGGGGCCCCGTGGCTCCGGCAGCGCCACTCTGCCCTTCCCACTGGCCTGGGGTCCTGAGGGAGAAGCGGCCCCCTGAACTCTGCCCCCCAGATCTCAGGCCATGGTCTCCTGCGGTGACCTTCACCGACACTGTCCCCCCAGGAGAAAATGTCATCTTCCCTCCCAGAGACACAGGGCGCAGCCTCCCGGGAGCCTCTCCCCGTGTCCGCTGGGGCTGAGCTTCCCTTATAAGGTGCGCGGCGCTGCTCTTGAGTTGTTCAGGAATCTTCCGGTGATTTGTCAGCTTCCAGCAAGTTGTCAGTCACAGGTTCCGAAGTATGTTTCTTAGTGACAGTCATAATTGTACTTAACTTTTTGCGTGGATGTTATCAATCTGTGACAGATACTCTGGGAAATGGGGCATTTTGATGGCAGAAGATCTGTCACATGCATTTAGTCTTCCACTCAGGGACACCAGGATTCAGTCACAACTTTTGCACGTCGATGTCAGGTTTTGAGAACAGAGATCCTTGCTGACCTCAGAAATCGTCTCGTCACTCCCATCCCAGGGCTGTCATCTGAAAGGTTAATAGCTCTTCCTAAAGGAGAGGAAACATCCCTCCGTGGTGATCTAGCATTCAGGCCATGCACGTCTGGGCTTATCCCTGTCACATCCCTTTTCGGGAGCCTGTGGGCTGCCGTGCTCTGTCCTGGCCCCCCAACCCCACCTTCCCACGGGTGTGGGATCCACTGGGCCACTTGATCCACCCACGGAAGAGGCCGGCAGCGGGGCTGGAGCCTTTGCTCACCGGCTGCAGTCCTGTCGTCTGAGCTGACAGCCTAAGGTGCTCGGGCTGCCTTCTGTCAGTGTTCAGTCATAAGATGCTCTTTGAACCACAGACGACATCTGTCACCCGTCCTGTTGTGGCAGGACTTGAACGGGAGGCCTGGAGTTGCACAGATCAGGGAGGCTGTTCTCCCTTTCCTGCCGAGGTGTCTGCCCCTCCCCGAGCGGCGGCTGGCTTGGAGCGGGGGGCATTTGCCTATGAGGAGGCCCAGCAGTTTCTCCTCTTTGATAGGTTTTAGTAGGAGAAGGCTCGGCCCAGAGGATTGGAGGGAATTCATTTTAGAGTGGAAAACTGTTGTTTAATAAGGGTTCATCATTTATGAGAAGGGTTATATGTGTCCCCCGTCAAGGTAAGATTAGAAGGCAAGCCCAAGGGCTGATTCCACTGATTTTTTTTTTCCCTGCATAGTAAACAATTTATGACATGGATTTTGAGCTCCACAGTCGCAAGAGACAGTTTGGGGGTACGTGAGCCCAGGGAGGGCCTGCAGGACCTTGCCCCTCTGGAGGCCGTGGCCAGGCACAACTGCGGGTCTGGCTTTACTTTGGAGAAGTAGACTTACTTTCTGTTCACGCGAACACCACACACATTTTTGTTTAACTCTGAAGATAAGACACACGTGTTCGTATCCTTCCTGCTATGACCCTCCTTTGAAGATGGAGGCGGTAAGACAGCTTTGCCGTTCCAGCACAGGGAGCATGGGTGCGGGAATCGTCTCACTCTGCGCGTGGTACCCTCCACCTGCTCCAACTGGAAGCACCAGCCACCAGGGGTGTCCCAAAGAAGAACCTGCTGGAGGGGTGGGACCAGAACACGAAATCAAACTTAGAGGCTCCTGGGGCTCGGTATTATTTCATGTAAATAGCCCACGCTTACATTCTTTGTCTGGAACTTTAAAGTCCTGGGTTGCCTGCCGTCCTGTTGGGGTTCTCAAGCGTGCACGTGCTCTTTTACCTGTCCGGAGCCTTCGCTGGCTTCCTATTGCCTGACACCCCTCCCACGTCATCTCGCTCGAATCAGGCCAGTCTCCTCTCGGCTCCTGGGCACCCTGTCCATCTCTGCTCGGGCCATTGCTGTGAGCCCCTGCCCTCCTGAAAGACACAGACTGGGCTCCAGAGTGCAGAGGACGGGTCCTGTCCACCCTCCAGCCCTCGCCTCGCCCTCACCTCTTCTGGAAAGCCTGGCCACATCGTTTTCCGCCTTCCTCTCCTCCAGTTGCCTGCACCGTGCAGTCTGGCATTTCACGTTTCCCTGTCATTGCCGAGTTTATTTATGTTTGGTCTTATGAATAGATTTCTGGCTTACTGATGACAGGGGTTCTCATGTTTCCTTTTTCTCCTTTAAAGCCTCAGGAAAGGCTAGTCACAAAAATAATGATGATAACGTTGCATCACTGTGTATCAAAATGTACCGAGTGCTTTGAGCTGCGTCATCTCATTTGATAGAGTAAGTATTCAGGGGAAAATGTGTGGCTCCAGAATGGTAGGGACCTTTGAACTCCAGGTGCCTGGCACGTGGCGGCACTCAGAAAATATGAATTGAATGTATAAAGTGAGCTGATTTGGACACATAGGACCAGGTATCGTATATGGATCCATCTCTCCTTCCATCTATCCATCCATGCAACCAACCAGCCAACAGAGACTTATTTACTGGGTGTCAGGCACTATTCAAGTACTTTACAAAGAAAAGCTTATTTAATCCTCATAACAGATCTGTGAGTCGGGTACTATGTTTTCCTCCTTTTCAAAGTGAGGAAACTGAAATCAAGGAGGTTAAGTTCCTTTCCCAAGGTCACACAGCTACTAAGTGTCAGAGCTGGGATTTGAACCCAAGCGGATGAGCTGCCCCTGGCTTGCAGACTGTCCCTGTGCCCTGATGCTCGTGGTCACAGGCTCACTGGTGTGAAGCATTTCGCTGGGGAGCGGAGCAGTGGTTGGGCGCAGCCCCAAGTGTTCCATCCGTCTCACGTGCAGCTTCTCCAGGCTCCTGACCGGCACTGGAGACGACTTCCCAGAGCCTGCCGTGTGGGCAGGAGCTGGGGGGCCAGTCCACTTGAGTTGTGGTTGCTGCCTGAGGAGAACCTGTGAGGGCCATACACCAGAGGGTCCCCTCGACCGGCTTCCAAGCCCGCGATTACGCAGGGTTGCGAGCAGTTTGATTTATTCTGGGGATCATGAGAGTGGTGTGAGAGAGACCTACAGAGCAAGGTTATTTGAATATCCTTAAAATGTGTGGGCCACAAAGCCCGCACTGCTTTTGTAACAGTATCAGACTTAGTTTTGGTGTCAGAGTTATTTTGAAGGTGAAATTTCATTAGAATGCAGTTTGGTATTGTTAGCTATGAATGATGAACTTAGGCTGAATGGTATTATTTTGATATTAATTTTTAATACGGCTTATTGGGAAGTCAGAGCTTCTATTTAATGAACAATTAGGTAGTAGTCAGTACGGCTCCCACCTCTGAGCTGGCCTTCCCTGCTTTCAGTCTCGTGCATCGGATTTTTGACAAGGTATTTGCTGCTTGTAAATGTGTCATCTTTGTAATTTTTGTGACTTTGTGAGTGCCTTATTTTTCTTGGTGGTTATGATGGTTATGTGGGCTTGTTGTTGTCCCAGAGAGCGGGTTTATACATGTGAAATGATTCCCTCCTATGCCTGTTTCTCAAATGTGCGAGGGCTCTTTGCACAGTGGGTTTGAGCTCGGGGGGTTGGAGAAGGGCCTTTTTCAGGATTATGAAAATAGTTTTCCATGTGTCAGAGCAGATTTATCCGCTCACTTAGGGGTCGGCTTTGTGAAGCAGACCATTTAGAGGAGGATGTTTCACCTTTTATCAGAGTGGAAGCTGATAGTCTGTTTGCAGGTGGCTCTGTGGAATATTTCACCTGGGTCTCTCAGTGTAAATCTAGCCTCCGAACAAAGTAAAAATGAGTGTTAAGTGAAATTTCCTGGTGTTTTACCACCTCTGAGCGCACAGCGCTCCCCCTGCCCCCCGCCCATGCTGTTCTGTTTCAAGGCAGGGTTTCCGTTATTAATTTGGATGTTTAATAGAATCCTTTGCTTGCAGTAACTTTTCAAAGGCCTTTTGGATTTATTTAGGTGGCACTTTTGCCTGTGGGTAGGGTAGCATTCAATTTGAACTTCCTTCTTGAGCAGCAGATGTTTTGTTTCCAGTTGAATAATAATATTAATAATTATCCGAATAAATACAATTATCACCATCATCATTATTATTTCAGCTACAATTTTTTGAGCATCTTGTGCCAGGCACTGTGTAAACACTTCATGTATATCGTTTTAGTCTTTACAACCATGCAGTGAGGTGAATAATCGTGTCCTCATTTTAAGAAATGAGAAACCCGAAGCTTGGAGAGATGGTGACTTACCCAAGGGCCAGGATTGGAACCCAGGCCACACCATCCTGTCCTCCCTGCCTTCAAGGAGCCTCAGGGCTTCCTGAATTTAGGACCCTCCACCTCAGTGTCCCCTGCATCCAGTGGCACGGCCTCCCCCGGGGACCATACCCAGCCGTAAACGCTTCCAGACCAGGACCCACATTCCACCTCCTAATTAGTCATTGCTTCATTTTGCTAAACAAATTGTTTTCCACAGCTTTGGAGATTGATTGGGCAAGAAGGGGAAGACGCACGGGGCCTTTCATGAATCTGAGTTTGGCAGCCTCACTACTCTTGAATTTTGGAGAGGCGGGTATTTTAGTAGGCTGGAAGAAGATGAAAAGCTAGCAGTGCCCATATGTCCCTTGTTTTTAAAAGCAGTGTCAGTGAGGTTTAGAGACTCTTTAAATATTTCAGTTTCTAAGATGAGACTAGCTCATCTGCAGTGGAAGTGTGGTGCCCTCAGCCAGGCTTGGCTTTTTTCTTCATTTCTTTTATAATGGAGGTAGGTGTTTTGGCATTTCAGGGTTCAAGTGTAATAAAACTTATATGTAGTGAATAAATACCATGATTTGGAATGTTGCTGCAGCTATGAAAATTAGTTCCCCTTTTTTTTTTCCTTTTTTGTTTTATGAGTAACCAGTGACTTGAAAAATAGCAGAGTGGTCCGAGAATGGTAGTTCAAGAAACTGAAAACTGCCAAGCGTTAAAGGAGTATAGCCTTTGACATTTTTCTAAGAAAGCATTTTCTTCACTCAATTAAATCTTCCCTGGTTGAGATTAGACATCTATCCTGAAATACATATTTGAATACTGTAGTTTGAAATTGTACACAAGTGCCCATTTTTAGTTAAGACAGTGTCATCCTATGCCCCCATTTTCTCTTGAATTTTGAAAGGTAAATGACATGGTGGTGGTTTTTCTTGATCCCAAGTTATTTATGGAAGCCCAGAATCTGAGTGACTGTCTAGCCCAACCCTAAGTATCCAGTGAGGGGCTGTTGGCAGTGACCGGTTGAGGCTGGCACGTGGGGAGAGCAGGGCTGGAACCAGGTCTCACCTCCCCGTTACGGTGCACCTGGGAGGTGAGACGCTGGTCACTGACACGAGGTGCAGGCGGGGATGGCTGTGCTCACGGCCCTGGCAGAGCCACCAGATGCCCAGAGAGGTGGGCCCTTGAGCTGAGTTGTCTTCCAGGGCCCAGCCCTTCCCCGCCGTGGAGTAGTAAGCAGGACCTCCATTCTGCTGGCATTTCCTGTCACGTTCCCTTCACTCTTCACACCTCTCCGGTTCTAAATTTCAGAAGTAATTTGTCACTTTAGAGGAGGGAGTCATTAATAACCATTATTCAGAACTGTCGAGTCTTCCTCTCTGTGTGTGGGTGAGTTAAGCATCCCCAAAACTGGCCTTGTTGGTGGCAAACAGGGCCTCCCTATTGACAGATCAGACCTGCCCCACCCGCGCTGGCCTTTCTCACGTCTGGTTATTCCAAGTCTGTCTTTCATCACTGAAAGGGTGGTGACAGAGTGGTTAAAGCACGTCCTCCTGGAATTCATTAGTATTATTACCAAAGACCGTGTTGTAAATTGTTGATTTTTTTTAACTGCTCGGAAAAAATTTCTCCTTAACTATTTCATTTTAACGTACTTTAAAAAAAAAAAAAAAAAAGATTTTCCTCGTCAAACATTTGAAACAGAATAGTTCAGGAGCCCGGACTTCAGATCCCACCGGGAGTGGGCTAGGAGTGGTCGTCCCAAGTGAAGCTGTGAAACTGTATCGCCATCAGGTTGTGGGGTGAGGGGTGGAGGAAGATAACCCCCAACCTTCCAACGGTGGTTACGGAAAAGAATTGGCATTCGATGTACATTAATGCAGGTTGCGATTCTTTAACGTTAAAATTCCACTAAAGTACTAATAATTACTGTTAATATCTTCCAGTGGAAACTTACAGTAAAGGAGCAGTAGTAGAAACAGTATTTAAGGGAGAGCTGCCGGCGTGAGAAGAATGCAAATAAGTGTTATTAGCCTAATGATTTTGCCGTCGCCATGGTTGTGCGGCAGCAGTGTTGTGAATATGTCATCCGGCACCCGTGAATTTGGAAAGTGTGTCAAAACACAACTTCAATTAGTTTGCTCTAATTATGGCTCTGGAGAGTTTGTAACTACATCACTCCTCATTAAAAGAGATTTTCTTGTATGGATTAATGTAATATACAAAGGAAAGTTTCAAAGTTCCCGACGCACTTGCTCCCGCAAGGAGCGGGCTTGGAGCAGGGCTGCTGGACCCTGGGTCTCCTGCAGCCCGCCCGCCGGGAAGAGGGCCGAGCGCGGGGCTGCGCGGCCGGCTCTTCCCTTCCATCCCGTAATCCGCTTCCTGCCAAAAGTGGCCGCTGCATATGGAGCTCTGGCCACGTCCACAGGAGGGTAATTGAACCCATCGTGAGCTTCTAAAAGAAAACTGCTCGTCAGAAACCATCAGGACGCCCCACATTCTCAGCACCTCGGTGGAATCTGGAAGCAGAAAGATCTCTGAACCCACCACGGCCAGGCGCAGTGTGCACAGTCAGCCTTTGGCCCCATCCTGGGGGTCTTGGGGGAGATTGCATGGGAAAATGTGTTACTTTTGGTCACTCAGAATCACATGGCACCTGTGAAATGTCAATAAAAGTCTTTTCGTACAGTGAGAAAGAGGACCTTAAGGAAATGTCATCTCTTGTCCAAACTGATAGGTAGTTATAAATGCTACTGTTGCCATTTTGAAAGAAAAGAAAAAACAAATTCCCATTTTCTTGTCCTGTTACTGACCACGGCCACCCTGCCACCCCACCCTGGCCACCAGTGGTGGTGTGCGGTGACTGCCTCGGCGAGGCTCCCTTGGGCAGGGTTGGGGCGGCAGTACCAGGTGTCAAGTTTGCAGCCCAAGGCTCTTTCCTTGAGCTTTGCTGCCCATGCCCTCACCCGTCTCCGGAGCAGCTGGACACAGCGTCATTGTGATGTCCCAGCTTGGGGAGCTCAGTGGTGCATTTTGAATCTAAGAGATGAATTTTAGAATGCTGCTTGAGGAGGCCTGGGTTTGGTTGCCCTCCCGCTCCAATTTATTTGCACGATGCAGAATATCCAAAATACAGCTTTAAATACATTTTTATTGACTCTTAGGTGTTCTCTTTGTCTCTTTTGGGGAGTACAAGGTAGGGGTGTGTGTGTGTGTGTGTGTGTGTGTGTGTGTGTGTGTGTGTGTGTGATGAGTAACTTGGCCTTCTTGATACCACTCACAAGCAGTGATACCTTGAGTAAGTTATATCAGTCCTCTGAGCCTCAGTTTCCTTGTCTATAAAATGGAGAAAAGAATACCTTCTTTGCAGGGTTGCTGTGAGAACCAAATAGGGAAACACATGGAAGTGCCACGCCGGGCACACAGTGGGCACTCACGCATGTGACTTTCTGTCTTGGTCCAGAGTTCGTTTCAGAGTTCACTCTGGGCACGAGCAGTTCGTTCCCTTGGACCTTTCTGTTGTCACCATCTGGCCGCTCTCAGCCTCGATCGCCAGCATCCCCCCTGAGTTCCCACGGCGTCAGGCTGGGCACAGGCCTTCTCCCCTCCAGAGCTGCGCTCACAGGTGAGCAGCTGGGAAGGGGTTAAGATAGCAATTGTGTAAGTCTTCCAGGCTTTCTCCCAGTTCTGCGGTAATTTGATGAAGAACTTCACCCTAATTAAATATTCAAATTAGGAATAAGTGTCAATATGGCTTCCCATTGCCTGGAATGATGATTAATTGTATTCAAAACTCTAGTGGCCCACTGTAATCTAAACTGAACCGTTGTTCTTGATTATTTCTGCACCACACTTGCCATGTTTTTGTTTTAAGATTTAAACTAGTAATTGATTTGCCATATGCTGTCGAGTATGTTGTCGTGACGTACTTTAAAGTTACGTGTTTAGGAACTTGGGGAGTTTGGAATTGTGATTTCCTTAGTCTTCCAGTGGCAGCTTTTTTTCCCTTGTCCAATGCAGAGTGATTTGGTTGGAGTGTGCTTGTGTCTGTGTGTGTGTCTGTGTTGCCCATGAGGAAGACTCATTATATCGTCGAGTTGGTAGGTTGAAGTTACATTGATCATGGCAAATGGGTTGCCTGAATGGAAAATGAACAAGTCTGCATTTATACTTTTGTGCTTGTGTTGTCTTGGTGAAGCAACATGGCTTTGTGGAAAAAGCATAAACTCAAATCCTAGCTCAGCCAGTTCCTTTGGCTGTGTGACCTTGGACAAGTTCCTTAACCTCTCTGAACCTTCTTTCTTCCAACCTGTAGAACCCACTGGGTTGTGAAGATTAGAAATGAGTGAGAAGCATGAAGAATGTGCTCAGCAAGTGGTGACTGTCATAAACACAGGTGATAACAGGAACAAAGCATTCAGTGCCCCCGCCTCCAGAAAGCCACTCCCACCCGTGAATCCGCAGTGACCTCCCAGGTCTCTGACTGCCGAAGCCTCTGTTGCCCTCCCTTCCTTTGTGACATTTCTTAGGTCGTTGTCTTGACTCTTGAATTGCAGTTTCGTTGCGCCAGCCTTTCCTCCCCGACCACGTTCTTCCCTCTTGGCAGGTGGCACTGCAGCTCCCACGTCCCTGGGTACTTCACAGGCTGTAGTGGAGGCACTGGTGTGTGGTAGGCCCTCAACAGATGTTTGTTTTGTTTTATGCCAGTGCCTTAAAATTGAAGCATATAACCTTAGAGTCTTCTCTTTGTACAGCTTATGATATTTAGAGCTTTTTATTCTATGATAGAGGGGATTTATGTATGTGTTTCAATTTACTTATAGATACAACTGAAGGGGAAAGATATGAGTCTTACTTGGGTTTGGGGTGTTTTTTTTAAAATTTTTTTAAAAGACTTTATTTTTTTAAAGAAGTTTTAGGTTTACAACAAAATAGAAAGGTACAGGGATTTCACATATACCCCCTTCCCTCACCCACACCTTACTTCCTCCATGATCAATGTCACTCACTCAACAGAATAGTTCGTTCTTTTTTTTTTTAAGATGAACCTACATTGACACATTATAATCACCCAAATTCCACAGTTTACCTTAGGGTTCACTCTCGGTGTTGTACATTCTATGGATTTGGACCAACGTATAATGACGTGTGTCCATCATTATTATATCATGAACAGTCTTTTCACTGTCCTAAAAATTCTCTGTGCGCTGCCTGTTCGTCTCTCCCTGAGGCCCCTCTGGCTGATCTTTTTACTGTCTCCATAGTTT
Organism: Phocoena sinus; assembly: GCF_008692025.1. Classification (NCBI taxonomy): domain Eukaryota; kingdom Metazoa; phylum Chordata; class Mammalia; order Artiodactyla; family Phocoenidae; genus Phocoena; species Phocoena sinus. The sequence continues at coordinate 9,159,203 of NC_045768.1, read as the reverse complement.
TGCCTTTTTCAGAATGTCATAAGAGTTGGAATCATACAGTATGTAGCCCTTTCAAACTGGCTTCTCTCATTTAGTAAGATGCACTTATCATTTTTAAAAAAACATCCCAGGGCCAAACACAGTGCTTGGCATACAGTGGGAGCTCAATTAAAACCTGGTGGACTGAGTCGGTCACAACGTCTTGACTCTAGTACCCTTGTGCGCCTCTGGATCCCACAGTCTGTCTCCCCTTGGATGGCATCAATTTATTGGGTATATTTGGAATTAACTTTCAGGTCTGGGCATGGAAGGTTTAAGATAGTGAGTTATCATTGCAGAGGAAATAGGTCCATTTTAGGTTTAATAAAACCTCACTTGACTTTGCTGGTGTCATTTACAAAACAGAACAAAGCTAAATGTCTCATCAGATCACGAGAAAGGGTAGTAAACTTTGCCCTTTCTGAGATTGGCTCCAAAATCAGTGAGAAAAACAATGTCCACACCTAAAAATATTTTAGGGCCCAGGGTCATTACAATAACGGACTCTCTGTTTTAGTAGAACCAGGTTACAAGAAAACACAGTGTTTTCTCACCTCTCCGGGTCCGCATAGATCTGAATGGTAACTCAAAATCTCGGTTTGGAAGCACAGGGGACCCCGCGCAGGAATCCTGGCTGTGAAGTCTTAGAGGAGGATGTGAGTGCCGGTCAGGCCCTTCCAGCTGAAAGTGATCCATTTTAATTACCTTCCAGAGCACTCCAATACCTGAGCATATGGTCCTTAAGAAATAAGCTTCCCCAAACTGTCAGCGAGTGTGGGCAGTGGTCAGGGACCTGGTTCTGACACCGTTGACCAGCCTTGGAGAGCGGACGCTTTAGAAGGTGCTTATTAAAATGCCAGCAGGTGCGGCGAAGGTCTCCCTTCCTGTGACTCCCTCACCCTGCTTGTGCCAGGTGTTTTATAAGAGCCTTTTTCTTCATTAAATGGCATTCATTAAGCATGTCCTTACACCTGGCACAGAAGCTGTGTGTCACAGATGACTTCTTCCCAGTGGTGTTTTGCAGGAATGAAGTAGAGTTTCATTTAGCCATTTGCTGTGCTCTTTCCCCCGCGCCCACCTTCACTCAGTTATTGTGGCTTTTGCCTATTGCTCCTCCATTCCTCCCCGCATTCCGTCACTTTCTTTTGCACATTACCTCTGGTCCTTGTCCACCAGCAGCCACATTAGCTGGAAAACAAGATGTTCCTGTAGCACCAAGTGCCGTGCAGGACGTTTTTATACCTTTGCTCTTCTAGAAGTCTTCTCCTAATGTTTGCCATCTTTTTTTTCTGATAAAAAGAAAAATAATTTCTCGTTGAAAAAATTAACCTATAAAAATATATCAAAAGCAGGGGGAAAACAATCCACACCCTGACCTCAGAGACTTGTATTGTCCACACCACAGACACCGTCCTGCATCCCGGTCCTGCCAGTAGCCCAGGGCCATCACTGCTCTAAGCTGCCGGGTCCTTTTTGTCCTGGGACGTATGTGTGTGCGCACCCGTAGGAATACATTGTTTGTGCGGTGGCTTACATATATGTCGTTCTGCAACTTGGTTTTTGTTTTATTCCCTTTTGTTTTGACCGTATAGCCACGTCTTCAAGATCTGACCGTGTTGATATAAAAATGTCTCACTCGTTCCTTTTCCTTGGTCTGTCCTGCTAGCGTTGCCTGAACACTTTCCCGACTCCTTGCTCTTACAAATGCCACGCCAAGGATCTGGTTTCCGCCTCTTCCTGCAGCCGAGATCACTGTCTTCAACACAGTCTACGCCCGAGTCCCTCACTCAGCATCATGTCATAAGCACCCTCCCCCAATTCCACCGAGAAAACCTGTAAACATCATTTCATGTCTGTAAAATATTCTGAATCAGACATCTTATAATGTTATTTCCCGTGTTTGAGGAGGGAGTCATGACTCAGAGCTGAATTTTGTAATTTGCCTCATCAGGGTTCAGATCCATGCTCTGCCCCCTCAGGCAAGCTGCTGAACCTTTCTGAGACCTTCGGTCCAATAGAGATGATCTCAGTGCCTCGTTATAGGATCCGGGTGGGATTACATGATGCATGTGAAGGGCAAGTCCTGCGAAAATGTCAGCGAACATTATTTTACTGTTTTTATCTTAAATAAGTCATTTCTCATGTTTCAGATTGCTTCCTCAGGCTAGGTTTCCAGAGGGAAAGAATAAACGCCAGTCCTCTTGTCTCATTACTTCCCTATTCTTAGGTCTTAATTTTGAATCACCTGGAGCATGTTTTAATGTATTTCTTTCAGAGAAGGGGACGGGATCTTTTTTGTTGTTGCCTTCACATGTGAAAGACACCTAGGGATTCAGAAATTTTTCATGCATTCAGCTTTCTTTCCCTTCCTAACTCTGTGGCTCCCCAGCCTTCAGCACGTAGTATGACGGAAGAAAGGTCTGAAATCACCGTTAGTACTTGCCAGGATTCATCGTGGGATTCATTGCCTTTTCTGGAATACTGTGAACCCCGTTGGCTTCTTTATTAGGTCTTTTTTTTTTTTTTTAAGATCAGGAAAGTCTTTTCAGCTTTACCAAAGTATACTCGATGTGCAATAAACGCACACATTTAAAGTATAATTTGATGAGCTTTGACATAGGTAGGTATACACCCGTGACACCATCACCAAAATCAAGATCATGAATATATCCACACAACCCCCCCAGAAGGTTCTCTGTGCTCCTCTGTAATACATCCTCTCTCCTCAGGCAATCACAGACCTGCTTTCTAACCCTATAGGTTAGTTGGCATTTTCTAGAATCTTATACAAACGGAATCATACCATACGTACTCTTTTTTATCTTTCTTATTTTACTTAGCATCGTTATCTTGAGATTATCCATTTTGCATGTATCACTAGTTCCTTTTTGATTGCTGAGTAGTATCCATTGTATGGCTAGACCACAATATGTTTATCCAGTCACTTGATACTGGACATTTGGCTTGTGTTTAGTTTTTTACTTTTTACATATAAAGCTGCTCGGTACATTTGTATACAAATTACATGCTTTTGTTTCTCTTGGGTAAAAATCTACAAGTGTAATGGCTGTCTTGTACCATAGGGTACGTTGAACTTTTTAAGAAACTACAGACTGTTTTCTGAAGTGGTTGTACCATTTTATATTCCTAGGAACAGTGCATAAGAGTTCTAATTGCTCCTCAGTAATGTAGGAGCACTTAGTAATATCTCATTGTGGTTTTAATCTGCATTTCCCTAATGACTAGTGATGTTGAACATTTTTTTCATGTGCTGATTTACCATTTGTGTATTTTCTTTAGTGAAGTGTCTGTTCAAATCATATGGTCTTTTTAATTTTATTTATTTATTTATTTTTGCGGTACGTGGGCCTCTCACTGTTGTGGCCTCTCCCGTTGCGGAGCACAGGCTCTGGACGCGCAGGCTCAGCGGCCATGGCTCACGGGCCCAGCCACTGTGCGGCATGTGGGATATTCCCGGCCCGGGGCACGAACCCGTGTCCCCTGCCTCGGCAGGTGGACTCTCAACCACTGCGCCACCAGGGAAGCCCCATATGGTCTTTTTAAAATTGGCTTGTTAGTCTTCTATTAGGTTGTAAGTTCTGGGTATATCCTAGTTATAAGTAAGATATGTGTTCGCAGATATTTTCTTCGGGTCTGTGGTTTGCCTTTCCATTTTTGTAACAGCATCTTCTGAATAACAAGAGTTTTAAATGTTGTTGAAGTCCAATATATCAATTTTTTTTTTTTTCTGGAAGAGTTTTGTTTTTTTGTGTCCTATTTAAAAAGTCTTTGACAAACCTAAGGTCACAAAGATTTTCTCCTGTCTTTTCTCTGAGAAGAGGTCATGCTATGCCTGGTCGATCAAGATGTGTTTAAATAAAAAGTATCAAACCCCAGGGCCTGGACTTAACAATTTACCCTTTCCTTTTCCTCTTTTCTAGAATAGTTCTGTGAATCTCTTGGGTTATTTTATATATGTATGTGGTGTGAGGTAAGCGTCAAGGTTCTTTTTTGTGTGTGTGGCTATCCAGTTGTTCTAGCGCCATTTGTTGAAAAGATTACTGTTTCCCAGTTTAATTGTCTTGGCACCTTTGTTGAAAATCAATTGATCATACATGTGTGAGTCTGTTTTTGGACTGTCTGTCTGTTCTGTTGATCTACATGTCTGTGTTTATGCCAGTACTACACTGTCTTGATTACTGTAGCTTTACACTAAGTCTTGAAATTAGGTAGTCTTGAAATCAGGATTTATTTTGCTGTGAGTCTCTATTGATTTTGCTTGGAATGGTGGAAGCCCTATTGGCTTCTATATTTTGTTTGTTGTTTAGTTGGTTTTTAATCAGGCAAGCTTTAAACTGTTTGTTACTTCTCTTTTAATTGTTCTGATTTCTCTCTAACACCTAGAATATTTAGATTGGTCTTAGTTCTCCATATTTATCATATTTTTCCTCAACATTGTCACCTCTGTGTTCTTTCCTTCTCTGCATTCTGGAAACGAGTGTGGGGCTTATCCACGATACTGCTGATTCAGTTTGGGGGATTTTATTTCCGCATTATTTCTAATGCAGATATCTTTTTCTGCATCCTACAGTACATTTTTTTCCCAGAGGTAATATGTTCTTTTTATCTTGTTGTGTGACATTTTTTACAGGCCCTCGTGAGGATATATATTTCTAGACTGGGTGTTGGCCAAAGGGCAGGATGTATGAGTTGCTCCTTCCCCTCCCCTCCTCTCCCTTGGGCGCTCATTGTTTGGTGGTAATCTTCTGAACCATCATTACCTTTCTCTGTTCTCATTAGTTTTTGTAGATGCTTGGTGACTGGAGTCTGGCTAGAGCCACGTCTGGCCCTACAAGTCATATAGTCCTGATGTCTTTTTAGGACATGTATCATTTCATCCTCCTAGTTTGAATTTTTTTCAGTCTTTTAAATATTTTCAACTAATGATTCTTTATACCAGTGAAAGTGAGTAAACAAATGTTATTTCTCATTATTTGGGTGATATACTGTTTAAATATCTAGAGTAGTCTGTCATTCTGGCTCAGAGGGCCCTTGTGTCTAAGGAGCATCCTGGCCCAGAGGTAGCACAGCCACACACCTGCCTCCACAGAGTTACATTTAACACACTGTCCTAGAAGAGTGGCTTTCAAACTTTTGGGTCTAGGACTTTAATAGTCTTAAAACTTGAGGATTCCATCCTGCTGGAGAAAAAAAAAAAAAATGAGGATTCAAAAGAGCTTTTGTTGATGTGGGTTATGTTTATATTTCCCTTACTAAAAATTAAAACTGAGAAAAATGTGAAACACGAGACTACCTAAGCAGACGTCAGAGTGATGACATCCTCATAAGCTTCTGGAAGTTTCTTCTGTCTGCTTGTGAGAGGATGAGAGGGGAAAAGGCAAGTGATGTCTCGGTGTTATTATGAAAGTAGTGGTGACCTCGTGGACTCCCTGAGAGAGTCTGAGGAACCCCTGGAGGTCCCTGGAGCACACATGGAAAACTGCTTCCGCACGCAGAAGGGGGTTTTGATATAGGCAGAAAACAGAATGGGAATTGTGATTTAACACCACCAAATTTGTTGGTTGCAAGTGTGTGTGTGTGCGCGCGCACGCGGGGGTGGAAGATAGAAGTGACATCTGTCTCTAACCATGAGTCCACCGCTGCCGTACCAGCCACGGGCCCCTCAGCGCTGCCCTCCAACAGTTTGAGAGGAGAGCCGGCATCGCGGCTGCCTGGGCAGAGCCATCTTCATTACATGTGGCCACTGGGTTCGGAAGATTAATGGTAACATTTTAAAAATTCACACAGACCTGGAATCAGCACTAGAAAATACAGATTTAAATTAACACGGAAAAAGCAGAATCCCATCAAAGGAAATAAATCGTGCTGGCAACTACTGTCACATAATAAAATGTATTCTGTAACTGAAGGGCTTTTGTATGGAGCTGTCTGCGGCTTAGTGGCCATGTTAATTGAATAAGGCGCCAAAGACTGACTTGGGGGAAAAAAACGGAATTTCCCTCAGCCTCTATTTAGCCGGAGCTGTGGTTGGCAGCACGTGCGATGCTGACCTATTTATTACGGAACAGCCAGGGCCCGTGCAGAGAGACGTGATGGCTTGCAGGGTGTGCCCTGTCTTCTCTGGGCCATTCTGGGGGTGGAGGACAGGGAGGAAAGCTTGGTAAAGCTCCCCTAGGATTCAGGGGCTGTCCTAGTTGGAATTCTCTGGTTGCCAAACAGATTTTGGAATCATGATCCATCATTGGAGTCAAGTGGCAGAAATTGCTGGCCTCTAACGGTCAGCCCCCTGTTCCAGTGGTCCAGGACCTACTGGGGATGGTACCAGAGGGTCTTCATCTCTAGGTGCCACCCCAGGTAGAGCCGGTTTCCTGAGTTCTTGGGTTTACTTCTCCTTGGCCTGCTGGTGATCTTTATGAACTCTCTTAAAATCTAAAATACACTCTTCTAGATCAACAGAGTGATCTAGAGGGATCACAGAGTGATCAGCAACTTTGGGGCCCATTGAAATGACTCCACTGAAATTGCCGTCTGGGGGGTCCCAGCCAGCATCATGGTCATGGACTTGCTCTCAGCTTTGTTTGATGCCGTCTCAGCTTTGTTTGAGACTCGTTCTTGTAACTCCCCTGGCTTAGGTGCTTCAGAAAAGCTGAGTTTGTAGCGCCCATGTTCTTCTGAAGTGCCTGGCTTCTTCCTTCTTTCCTCCTCCAGCAACACCCAGTGCCATGAGTGGGGCATCAGGTTATGGGCAGTAAGCCAAAGAGTGTTGGGTTAACTGATTATAATTCCAAGTGTAAAAATAAGGGTTTTATATTTTTTCTCAGTAGGCGCTATGGTAATGGGCATGGGCTCAGGCTATTAAGTAGTCTCTAAAATATTTTAAATGACTGTAAAATATTTTATCAGATGGCTGTACTGTAATTTCTTAAGCAGTCCCCTATTATTTGATACTGAATTTGATTCCATTTTTGGCTTTATAAGCAATGCCATCACGAAGGAATTCCTATAAGTTTCCCCAAATGATCTCTAATTGCAGGTCAGAAGTGGATTCATTGGTTCATTCAACAGCATTAGGTAATCTTCTAGGGTTCTCCCTAATAATTTTTAAATGCCCACTGTGTGCAGGGCACTGTTGTAGGCACTAAGGATACAGTGGAAAGAGAAAGTGTCACGGAGATCGTGTCCTAGTGACACATAAACAAATCGACAGTCCTGTTAAGCGGGAAGGGCTCAGCAGAAAGGGAAGTGAGTGTCGAGGGGGAGTGCCACCAGAGAGAGGCGGGGTGCTTCCCGAGGGGTGCCTGATGGAAGCAGGAACAGCAAGTGCAGAGGCCCCAAAGAGGGAATGTGAGTGAGGGAAGGAGGGGACCAAAAGCAGCTGGTGAGGTTGGAGGGTGTGAGTGCAGGGACCACAGACAAGCCCAGGTCAGAGAGGAGGGATGGGCCAGAACTGGCAGGACCTCCAGCTGTGGGGCAGCTCAGGTTTCATTCTAATGCAGAGGGAAGGTACAGGCGTTTCATAGTGGTCCTGTACTGAGTCCCTTGCAAGCGCGAGCAGGGCTTACAACAGTGCCAGGGAGGGCAGGAAGGGGAAGAAGCAGAACAGGAATCGTACTGCCACGTGCTTGGCACGTCCTGGTGCTGCGCTGTCAGCTCTGCCTGCGTCTGTGCACTGGGAGGCAACACCCCCTTGCTGAAGGGCACCCAGCCCCTGCTGGTGGCACTGGGATTTGAACCTATGTCGGGTGGACTCTGGGCTCGGTACTCTTCACCACTACACCAGCACTGCCTCCACTGGGTGTCCAAATCTGCCTGTAGCTTTTCCCTTCTCCCATATTAGAAGGGTATTTTTTTTTCTTTTCCGGTACGCGGGTCTCTCACTGTTGTGGCCTCTCCCGTTGCGGAGCACAGGCTCCGGACGTGCAGGCTCAGCTGCCATGGCTCACGGGCCCAGCCGCTCTGCGGCATGTGGGATCCTCCCGGACCGGGGCACGAACCCGTGTCCCCTGCATCGACAGGCGGACTCTCAACCACTGTGCCACCAGGGAAGCCCCCCTTCTCCCATATTAGAGGGACTGTGACCTGTGAGGGTCACTGAGCTAGTAAGTGGCAGACAGGTTGAGTCCCTGGCATCATTGGTTTCCCCGGGCATCTCAGGGTGGACCCCAGATTCCTGGTTGAGTGATCTCACTCTGCATACCTGATGGTAAAGATGATCCATCAGGGCGACTTTTACATGAGGATGGTAACCTCCAGAGGACACGTGGACCGACCTGTCCATGAATTCTAGCGCGCTTCTGTCAGCTTCGTCTCGGAGGGCCTCAGTTTCCTGTTCTGTTAACTGAAAGTGATTGTTCCTGCCTAAAAAGGTTGCTGAGAGGATTAGACAAGGTGACATACGTGAAGGAACCCAGCCCAGCACCTGGCAGGTGGGTCCCCACCAGATGCTGAGGAATTAGAATCTCATTTCGCTCTGAGGCTCGGCTGACTGCACGGCCGTTCCTGTCCGTCCTCACTTTCAGGCTGATAGGAGGTTGAGCGCCCCTGGGCCACTTCTCCTTCAGCAGGGGACTTTTTGGTTTGATTTAACTACAGGTGATCTGTCTCCTCGGCCCAAACTGTCCACTCTCATTAACGGGAGGCCTCGGAGTGCCTTTTCGTTCTCCTGTCCCCACGTCCCTTCCTCCGTATGTCCAGGAACAATAGAAGTGAAAATGCAAAAGCAGCAGCTATTTGTGGTGCAGGGACCCCTCTCCCTACAGCCCTCTCTGGCCGGGGGCCGTCCCACTGTCTGATCTTAATGCTGCCCCATCCCCCTCACCGTCAGCCACCAGAGCTGGAGTTTTTGGTAACCTGATTTCAATTTGAGTGATTCCTATTGAGCAACTGGTCTGTAAAAGAGTCAGGCCTGCAACTTGAAATCTCTTTTAATTTCCCGTTTACCGCATCAGCCCCACATTGTCTATCGTATGTGATCAGAAACTTTTTCGGTTTTTTCCCTTGTAAATTCCTGGTTGCTGCCACCACTGACTTCTTACGTCATACCTGTTTTCCTCTGTAGCAGAGGGGAGTGGGATGTGTGGTGTCATGGGTCTCGCAGAGACCCCCTGAGTCTAACTCAGCAAACACACAGGCGAAAATGCAATAGTAGAGGCAGCAGCAGTTCATATCCAAAAAGATCCAGGGGTTTTAATGCCGTAGGTTCAACACTCGATTTGTTCAACGGCCATTTGTTCAATGATTGTCTACCCTGGGGAAGAAATTGTCCTAGAAAATGGGGTACCAACTTGATCTGATCTGGTCCTGCTCTTGAGAAGGTGTCTTGGGATAACGGGAGTGAGAAAGGACGCACAGACACCCAATCTAGCCTGGGACAAGCCCAGCAGAGGTTTTACCAAATGAGGATGCTTAGGTGGAGTCTTGAAGGACGAAGGGGAGTTTGAAGAGGAGGTAAGGGAGGAAATGGGGATTCTAGGAGGAGGGAGTGGGGTGGCTGAAGAATCAGGCTGAGGCAGGAAAAGAACGTGGCAGATTCAGAGACGTACAGGACCTTCACTCTTCCTGGTGGAGGGAGGGGTAAGCAGTGACAAGAGTCTGGAGAGGCGGGCTGGTGTGTGAGGACGGCTAAAACCAGGGTACAGATGTGGGTTAGGTTGCCCAGGGAAAGTGTGTGGAGTGAGAGAACACACTAAACCAGAGCCCTTGCCAACAGCAACCCTCACAAGGTTGGGGAGGAGCCAGGAGGGGCTGCTGTGAGACAGAAGGAACTAGGCCAGGGAAGGAGGAGTTGCAGAGTGGGGTCAGCCAGGCAAAACCTGCTGCCCCAGAGAGGCAGGCTTCGGCCAGGAAGTCCCTGTGGACAGGGCAGCTGAGGAACTGGGCAGCTTGATTCTCTAGCATACACTTAAGTTCCGTGGGCCGTAGAATTACCCCAAAACTGTTCACTTAGAGGGTCACAGCAGGCGATTTTGATGGGAATTGTTGAGTCTGCATGCAGTAGGTGCTGCATAAGTGCTTGCAGTTCCATGACAGTCCTCATTGTGATTGGCTGCTCTGTTCCCATCTACCGTGGCATCTCGGTTTTTTCCCTCACTTTCCCTCAAGCAGGTCATCTTTTAAAATTGTAAGTTGGATCTCGTCACTTCTCTGCTTAAAAACCCTTCAGGATAAAGTTAGAGCTTGTGTGGGGTCCTGGGTGCCGTGGCCCCCGAAGCTCTCTTCAGCCTGGTCCCCTACCCTCTCCCTAGCCTTCAGGCCCTGACCACCCCGGCCTCCTTCCAGGTCCCCCCTCAGCCAGACCTCCTGCTGCTTAGGAGATGCCCCAGAGCCCCTCCCTGCCTCACCCCGCCAACCCTGCCCACCCCCAGTTCCCCACCGGAACAGCACTTCCTCGGGGGAGTGCGGACAGTCTTCCTGCTTGCCCTGCGTCAGCCGTTGCTCCTGTAACTTCATGGACGTGTTTGTGTCCCCCGCTGCAGGGTGAGCTCTGCAAAAGCAGGGACCTTGCCTGTCCTGCCGCCCCAAGTCCCCCCTCCCCCACCCATCTGGGTTGATGTGGGCCACGGCTTGCTCAACCATCTCTAACAGCTGAATGGCTGGGCTGACCCTGTCTTCTCATCCAAGGAGGAGGCCCTCTGTGCAGTCACCCAGGTGCACCTGTCGTCCGAGGTTCAGCCAACACGCCACCTCCTCTGCGAGCTTCCTGGAGCGGCTGCCGCACCGTGCAGATGTTCCGTGTCCTTAGTTAGGTGGGATGCACCTTCTTAGGGCTCTCGGGGCACAGCAGTCTCGGGGTGTGAGTTCTTTCCCAGCTCCTGGAAAAGCCCTCGGTGTACAGTGGGTGCAGTGCCGACAGGGCCCCGTGCTCAGGAGGGCCCCGCGCTTGGCTTAACGCTCAGCCTCCGCTGTCGCCATCTTGAAATTCTTAATGACATTTGACAGGTCCCCCAATGGTTTTGCACCGGGCCCTGTACCTGCCTTGCGGGGACGATGTGCGGGGCCACGAGAGAACCCTGGGATCTGTAGACGCCGGGGCCCAGCTCAGGGCGAGCCCTCTCTGCAGGGTCGCCTGTCACCATCTTAGCTCTGCTCACCCACAACCACAGTCAGTAACTCATTCTTCTGTTTGCTCAGCTTCATTGACTAAGTGCTGTGGTCAGAGGCATCGATCAACTGCGTCAAATCCCTCTGCAACTGCTCCTCTCCCTCCCAGGGTTCCCAAACGCGGCGTGTCTTCAGAGGCACTGCTGGGGCTTGTCAGAGAGATTCCTGGGCTGCATCCAAGGCCCACTGAACCAGACTCCCCGGAGCTGGGACTGTGAGTCTGTATGGTTAGCAGTAGTGCCTGCATCTGTGCTGTGACGCGCAGAATGGAGAGTGAGAACCTTCGTCCAAGCGGATGAGCCCTTGGTGCGGCGTTTGGTGTCCTCTCGGTCTGGCCCCGGCTTCGTCTCCCACAGGCAGCCTTACCCTGCAGCAGAGTCAGCTCTCCCTGACTGCCGTCGCTCCTGTCTCCTCCTGTAAGACCGGCAACCTCCTCTGAGGCAGTGTCCCCGGAAGCCCCACCCGCCTGCTTTCGTGCTCACTCAGCACGTGGTTTTTATTCTCCCAGCACGTGTCCTGTGGCACAGTGGCTTGTTCCTGCCCCGTTGTCCCCCCAGCCTGAGAGCTCCTTGCAGGGGGTAGCTCGCCTCTGCATCCTCAGTTCGTCAGGACTGAGCCGTGGACACAGGACTTACACTCAGCAAGGCCCCGCTCCCTGGTCCAGCCGGCCGGCCGGTGGCACAGATGTTTGCTCCTCCAGGGCCTGTGGGAACAGGCCCCGCCCAGAGTCATTCTGGGAGGTCACGCGTTTGTCGTGTGGAAAGGGCAGCATGTAGAACGGGAGCTTTCTTTATGTGATCATTACCCACCCCTCTTCCGTTTTAGAAATGACTGTGTGTGACCAGAGCTCAGGCTACTGAGCTACTTCAAACCAACCCCCAGTCACACCACGAAGAGGCAGTTGTGTTGCTTTTGTCCCCCAGACCTGTTGGGTTTTAAATGGTTTTCCTATCATTGTAACCTTTCTTCTCGGCATTCGCTAAAGGCAGCTGATGACCACGACAAGTGGATTATGTGCTTTGATCGATACCTGCTTATGTGTGGGCAGCGTGGGCCTTAATGGCCAACGCCTGCGCCATAAAAGATGAGCTGGGTCGATGGAAGGTACTTTCTGAGCACCTGCTGTGTGCTCCCACCTGAGGGGGACATGCGGACACAGCAGTTCGGGGGAACGTGCCATTGTGGTTCTCAGTGGGCGTTCGTTTCCTGGACACACGTGGTAATAACACCTAACGCCTTCGTTCACAAAGTGCTTCCTGGGCTGTGACCCTCTACAGCCCCACGGGACAGGCGTGGAAGCCACTGGATGGGGAATGGGACCAAGACAACAGGGCAAACCAAGTCCTGCGCTCAGAGCTGAGCATCCTGGTCCCACTGGTGCACTTTGCCCAGTGGGTAGAGATCAAGATTAAATCACCCACTTCCTCGGGTCACCTGCCACGTCACTTAAGGCTTGGGAAACCCTTTCTTCCTCTTGGATGTCCTTCCCTGTATGGAAAAAAGTGGCCACTGATGTCTGGAAACTTCTGAGTTCCTAGGGGGACTCGAGCTGGTGGGGCAGCTCAAGTCCTGCTTGAGAAGGCGGAGGTCCCCAGGACTGCCCGCTTCCCGGGCTCTGTGGGCTGTTGGTGGCGCCTGTGCTTTCTGAGCCTTGGGGACTGCTCCGTGCACCCTGTAACCTCCTTTTTCTCCTCTGTCTTTCTCAGGCACATCTCTCTCACGCTCCCTGCTACCTTCCGAGGCAGGAACAGCACTCGGGCTGACTATGGGTACCAGCACTCCAATCTGTATGCCATATCAGGTACGTGCGGCCGCTGCGAAGGGCCAGCTAGCGCGTCTGTGTCCCAGGCACCGCCTCCCTCTACGTGCTTCCTGGCTGCTAACGGCATCTGTGTGTCTTACCTCTCTTTTTACCCCTGCAGGGGGCCTGTTCCCTGCAGGGACCAGGCCTTCCCTTTCCTCTGTGTCACCATAGCGCTTAGTGAAAGGCCAGATCCTCAGCATGTTTTGAAACTGATGAAAAACAATGCGTGGATTTCACAAGCTTGAAGGGAGGTTTCCAGAGAATAGTCACCACATCCTTCACCTGCCAGATCCAGGGCAGGTTCCCCGCGGGGACTGGGGACCCCGCAGACCTGAGGCCTGGTGCCGCCTGCCCTCCGTATCCACGTCTGTCCTCATCTCTCACTTCTCAAAGCCAGGTCTGTGACCAGCGGCTGTGCCGGCGTCTCCCCCACCCCCGGCCCCATCGTATGAGTCTGTGATTTCTGAACTCGGCCCTGAAGTGGATAGTGTTACCTTGGCAGGAACTTGGTCAGTCCTGGTTTCCTTTTTCAAAAAACTTAACAAGCCTTATTACAGAATTGAGATTCATTAGGTGCCTGGCGGGGCAGGTGACTTGCTAAGAGCTGAGGAGACCCACAAACTTGACTCTGATTATACGGGGCCTCCAGCTGGGGGGCGTTTGTATATAAGGGGGAAATGGCAAGTGGGTGCCACTTACCAGCACATACCCTTAATGGTGAGTGATGTTTTGAACACGGGAACATGGCATTCATTCATGTACCATAATGAGTCGGTTATTTGAAAGGTAATCTTTTTTCTAAAAATTGCAACTTCAGGTTACTAAACAGATGAAATAGAACAATGGTCTAAGTCGTGTCAGCATTAGTTTTTCTTGTTATGATCACGCCCTAATAGGTTTGGAAGTATGAGCAAAGGCCAGTCGTTCTGTTTCTGGGTGGCGCTCCTGCTGGGGAAGGGGAAGGGGAAGGGGAAGGACGGAGATGTTCTCAAAGCCCTCATCCTGGCTTTTCTCCAGGAGCCAAGCTCCCCAGGGCAGTGGGAACGTGTGGTCGAAGAGAAGCATCTCCAGGGAGAATTTCTTTTGTGCACTGGCTATTTCAGCAGAGTCGACAAGGAGCATAACAAGTGTGGAAAGATGACCTATTTTGTAGAAAAGCTGAATATTTCCCCAGATGCCTAGTGGCAGAGTGGTGCAAAATAGGTCTGTGAAATCCAGCAGGGCGGCCCCGTTCCGAGTGCACATAAGGAGAGCTCAATCACAGCAGATGACTTTTTTCCCCTCCAGCTCGCAAATCTTTTTCCAGCCACGGGGTTCGGCTGCCCCCACCGTACCTGGATTCGCTGATGGCTTTCCCAGCTGTTGACGTTTCTGCAGAGAAGGGCCCACAGAGTAAAATCTCCTCTGGTTTGGCAGGAATGTTCCTGTCTGCCTCTGGGCCACTGCTTCCTCGCCCCGCGGCTTTGATGAGGTGTTGTCTGGGTTCATTTCAGCTGTTAGTTTAGCAATACCGAGGTAACAGTCTCAAGACGCAGGGGAAGCCATTCAGAAACTTCCTGTTACGTTTGCGTAAGTGTCAGTCAATTGGATTTTATCTTCCAAACAGAGGTAGTCGAGGCTGTGGCCCAGGGCAGCAGGCAGCTCGGGCCTCCTCGGTGGTGGCAGCATCAAAGCCAGGGTCCAGGACTGCTTTGTTGTGATGCTGCCAGGCGTGCCCTGCGGGACCCACAGGCTCCGTAAGGCCGGCAAACTCAACACTGGCAGCCGTGGTGCGTGCAGCTGGGAAGCCTGCCCAGCGGCAGCCTGCCTGCGAGCCATTCTGGCTAAAAGGGAGCAGAGACCACGCCCCCCCCCCCCCCCCCCCCCCGTTCCAACAGTATTTGGCACTGAGTGGCATGTCTCAGTTTGGTATTGCGAAGTTAAGGTTTCAGTGGTTCACTCCAAAAACAGTCAAGGCAGCATGTGCTCCAGCCCCCAGCCCGTGCACAGTGCCCAAAGCCATGATGTCTGGCGCTCTGCTGGTAGTGGAACGAATCACCAAACTGTTCTCCTCCCCAAGCAGCTCTGGCACACGTTCGCAGCGGACGTCAGGCACTGAGCCTTTGGTGCGAACTCCTGGTCTGCTCTGGTTCGTTCCTGAAACTATTTGATTACTGCTCCCCTTGCTTGTGGTCCCTTCCTAAGATAAGTAGGTTTCCAAACAATGTTATTAGAAGTTTGAAGAGCAGCCTACATTTAATTTATACGTATGGTTATTAAAGTAATATGTACTTTTAAGTGTTTTCCCAAGGGCATATCTGTTAATATATTTCTTCTGTACCTTTCACTGAGACAGTTCATCCCTGTCCTGCCTGCAGAGGGAGAGACACTGCTCAGAGCTGCTGAGAGACCGGTGGGCACAGCATGTAGCTCTGTCCCCAGCACACAGAGGTGCTCGTGAAATGGTTGTGGAAGGAAGGGGAGAGGAAGGAAAGCATTTAGCCTAGTGTCTGCCTTGCCTGGGAGTACCCTCTATGACCTCTGGGGCAGGTGATCGTCCTGATTTGCTGCTCCAACCCTACAGTGTCTGGGCCACCATCTCTGAGCAGCCCAGCCCATCTCTGCGCGGTGCTCCCGTGTTCAGCAGGGCTGTCTTACTGTATGTTCATATCCCTCCGGCCATCTGGGGTACCACGCGTCCCGTCAGCGTTGCATGCCGACTGTTCTGCACTGTCCAGCCAGTGGGTAGTTCTCTCTTGCCCACAGGATTGGGGTGAGGAACATGGTGCTGAAATCCTGAGAAGCTTATTCCCTTCTCTGCCATCTTGTACCCTCATCAAAATGGCCATGAAGCACACCTTTGATCCTCACACTTCCTCTTCCAGGAATTTCTTCTGGAAAATACAGATGTGCAAAAAAGATTTATCCACAAGGGCGAGCACTGCTGCTTTTTAAATATAATACCCAAAAAAGGGGCGGGGGGGGGATATCATAAATGTCTAAAATAAAGGCAAGTGGTTAAATTATGAAACATCCATACAGTGGCCTTAACTTCTCAAGCATCAGAAACAGTTCTGATTTAGATAAAAAGATGTGCATGAATGCTGTTAAGTGACAGCCAGGACGTGCAGTGTGATCTCATTTTAAGAAATACATCTAAAGGTCTGGGAAGGCACATGCCGAGGTGTTTATAGTGGTTTTCACTGGATTTTTCCTGCTCTTCTTTCTGTTTCTTTGCGGTGTCTCCTTTTTCTGTGATCGCACATATTGCGCTCGTAAGAAGAAACAACGTAGGACCGATGTTAACTTGTCACGCTCTTGGGAAGCCTTGCAGATTCCAGTGATTCGCCGTCTTTTCTGAGTGCTCGCAAGTCTTCTGACCCATCATACGCTTTCAAATTCTAGTGGATATCACTTCCAGGCCATAGATCAATAACTATCTTATTATCCCTTTTTGAGGACATGATTTTTTTCTGTTGTTCAGTCTCCTGGAACCTCCTGTCCACTGATGTTCCTCAGAGACCACAGACTTATCTTTTGCGCCAAGTGGCCCCGCAGACACCGACTGAGCTTGAAAGCACCAGGCTGCTCACCTTTCTTGCCCCTCAAATTCCCCATCACCATGTTATTCACTCCTTAGGGTTTGAGGATGGTTTTCTTTGAAAGAGTAGATGAAATAAAATGGTGGGCACCTGGTTTGTCTCACTCTGTAACCTGCATATAGTAGGGTTGGCAAACCACTGTTTAAATTGTCCTTACTTGTGATAAGTGGCAGCTCATGGGCTCATGCTTTCCTGGCGATGTTCTTATTGGTGTGTCTCCCTCAATTACATGCCCTTAAGATCTTCTCCTGGGAGGACTTGCTGCCGGGCCATGTTGATTTCTCTAGATTCTGTCCCAAAGCCCCAGTTCCTAAGTTTCCTTGTCAGAACTTTTAGTGGCTGTTAGTTTTCTTTTAAAGAATATCTTCTCTCTCCTGAACATCTTCTACTTTAGTCCCAGATGATGGTATCCTCCCTTTTTTTTTTCCTTATAATTTTTTTAGATGTTTAGGTGTCTGACCGTTTGCTCATTTCTCTTCCACCTATTCCAGAAAGATTTAAGGTAGCTGCAAAAATGCATGTAACAAAGTGAGAACGGAAGGGGAACAGTAAGAGGGAATGAAAATACAGGATAGCAAAGTAGGGTGCAGCTGTGGGTGAGGCTTTGCATGAAGCGGAGATTCTGGATTTGGTTCTGAGTCAGCAGTTTCCTTACGGACAACCTAAAAATAAGCTGGTTGTTCAAGGAGAGCCTAACTATTCCTTTTATGAATTTTTCTTCGTACAGAGGGCCCTGTAAGGTGCTGGGAACGGCCGCTTTTCCGTGAGTTTGATAAGGACAGACTGTATGCCCACGTGAGGCAGATCCACTCATGTTTGAACCCCTAAAATGTTTGGAAGTTGAGTGAGATGTTTCTTAAGAAATGCTCTTGTGCTGGGTGTCATGTGCCTTAGAGGCTGGGGACCTCGGGGGACGTCAGGAAAGAGGAGATCCCCAACGTCCTTTCCAACCTGAGGGCCATCTGTGCCGAGGGTCCCTGTAACAAGCAGCTCAGCCCAGAGGCACCAGGATTGCTTTTTCCAACCTAGGAATGTCTTGTCGGCCACGTGGCAGGTTTTACTTAAGGAACAGGTGACAGTAGGTATGGGACACTACGCTGTAAGAGTCTTGTTTTTGTGGTGGTTATAAACTGATTTATAGCGCCATGTAAAGAATTTTTACCAAAGAACTTGTTTTTCTCCGTTTTGAAAAAAATTGACACAGTCGTATAAATTAGGACAGCAAAGCAGATGCATGTTAAAACCAGCATGTAATAAAACCAAAAATCTCCAGCTCAGCCCGCAGTTTCAGGATGAGCCACATGCAGAAATGCGCCAAGGCCTCGTGGTGCAGGGAAGCACCTTCTAGCGCCTGACATCTTCATCTGTCCGTCAGCACCAGGCTGACCACATGATTTATTTTCCACTTCGTCACTTTTGAGAGTGAAAGGGTCACAGAGTTGCATCAGGACAAAGCCGGAACCTGGAACTGACCCGGCAGACAGGGGCTGTGGTCACCTTGCCTTTAGTTTTTCTGTTTTCTTCAGGGTTTTTTTGTTTCTGTTTTTGTTTTTGCTTTTGTTTTTTGATTGCTGGAAAAGCCAGCTTATTGCCCTGCACAGCTGTTGCCTCTTAAAAACCGGTCCCTTTTCACGATGTTTGACATCAGGAAGCGTGTGAGAGTGGACAAGCTTGAGTCCATCGGCCAGCAGTTTAGCCACGACACTCGTGCAGGGAGAAGGAGAATTTTATCTGAAACACAGAACCCCGTACGAGCCGTGTAACTCTGACATCAGACCGGGAAAGCGCAAAGCAATTAAAAATAATTAATGATTTCTGAATATCAGCCTTCTCCATGCAGTTTTAATCTAGTCCTCATTTAAATTGGAAGATGGACATTTAATTATCAGTATTATGAAATTCATGATTTATATATTTCATCCAACTGGATAAAATTTCTGCCATCAGCCCTTCATCTTATTATGAAAGAAAATCTGTATATTTCACAGTGTGATCGTTTAAAAACCCATCTGCAGCCTACCAAACAACTGCAAACATATTTTCCTTTCATTTCTGGTGATTACATTATTTCTGTCTTTTAATTAGGAAAAAAAAAGCTCACCTGGAATATCGGAAATAAACTTAATACTGTAATGATCATAAAGCACTGCTGGGCCAGAAAATGAAGACCAAAGGACTAAAACAATAGGGTGTGTGAGAAATGCTGTTCTTTTCTGTGTAAGGTGTTCTAACAGACAGCTGCTCCACATGTCACGTTTATGCTGCAGAGTTTGCGTGTGGAGTACGTGTGCGTGTGTGTGTTTCTCCTTTTCCCATGCATGTGGGTGAGTGTCAGCCTGCGATTGGGTTGACAACCTCAAAAGAGGGGAAGGGCCGCCAGCTTCTAGTGGGAGCCCCGGAGTAATGTGAATTGCCCTCTGCGTTCGCAGGTACCCCTGTGGCCTCTGTCATTAATGGACATGTTCACGCGGCTTTTGTGGCCTTGAACGTCAGACCCCTCCTTTCCTTTATCCTCCGATGAGGATTTTCAGACTCACCTAGGACTGGTTGGAGAGGTGGGGGGTGAGCACGTGGGAGGGTGGCAGCGATCCGCGGGAGAAACATCAGTTTGATGCAGCCCCAGATTATAGCATATGAGGAAAATTCCTCAATGAAGTGGAAAGATATTTATAATAACGGTGCTCAGATCAAGGAGGAGATAAGTCATTTTAAAGACATATAAATTTTTATCATCCCCTCTAACGGCCATTGCGTCCCTTGTCTATCCATCTATTCCTGCCCTGACAACAAAGGAGAATAGAATAAGGAAAAGCAGAAATGAATGGGAGTGGGTGGGCACTTAATCGCATAGTGTATCTGTACATCCTGGCGCGAAGGTGCGGGTGACAGGTGGCCGGGTTTGCTCTGTACACAACCATGTGTGTGCTGTCGGGCGCTCACACGCTGCCTTGTTTCGATTGATGAATTGCCTGCTTTCTTGATTAAACCTTCCGTCACTTAAGAAACAAAAAGCCTGTGTTTAGATGGCAGAGTGGGACACGTCAAAAAAATCTGTCTCCTTTACCTTTGTGCAGATGTTGGGCACAGACTGTAACATGTATTATTAAAATGAATGTGGCATTTACTGTGCATTATTCCTTTCCTGGGAGAAAGGACTGTAAATTATATGCTAATAATAAGCTTTAACCCTTTCGAAATGCAAAAGATTCAAGAGTGCAAATATTCACGTAGGCCTGGCTGATTGGACGTGCTCTCATACAGCCACCGTGGTCACTGAAGTTAATGAACGGTGTGTGCGGGCAGACACGCAGGGCACTTGGGAACTCGAGGTGCTCCGCTCTGCAAGTGCCTCTGCTAGGATTTTGCGGAGAGAGACCCTGAAACCCCTTGGCTGGGCTCTGGGTCATCTTACGACAGATGAGGTCCAGAGCCATGCCCAGTTCCCCCGGCGCATCTTCTGGACCTGAGCATCAGGCGTGGTCCTCTGATGTTCTCCTGTGTCCCCGCTTACGGGGCTGGCTGGGCTCGGGCCCGGCAGGTACCAGGTGTTGGTGCCTCGCACTTCCTGGACCTGGCTTATCAGTCCTCAGTCCAGTTGCCCAGGTGGCAGACTCATGTCCCCAAAGCACAGCCTCTCAGATCAGACCTTGCGTTCTTTCATACCTCACCTGCCTGGCGTTGGGGCTGTCAGTGGCCAGTCTCCACCTGTCCGGCGTCCCTTCCTCTGTGCCCAGCAGCCGGGGTCGCTCCCTGTGTCCTCATCTTTGTGTCTTTCTGTGCATCCGCCCCTGCCAGTCCCATGGCCCAGGTGGCCCCATCGTCTCTTCTCCTTTTCTCTGCTGACCCATCCTTGAAGCCCTGCTCCTACAACTACCTCTTCATGAAGCCTGTCTGCGTCCCTTCCAGTCAGGGCTGCTGGTCTCCTCCCACACTGCTTTGTGTTAGGACGATCTCACCTGGGAGCAGTCTGAGGCAGCAGAGGCTATGTTTAGAAGAGACGATGGAGGCTGTCTTCAATCCTTTTTGGATCCATGCGGTTGTAATTAAAGGCAAAGCGACCAGAACGACTGTTTACTTCCCTGTTCATTCAGCAGACAGCGCTGCCGTGTGCCAGGCCCTGTGTTCCCTCTTCGAGGGAAGCGTGGGGAAGAAGGTTCAGCATGTGACTGACGGGGCGTTTGGGGTCAGAAGCACGTGGGGCCATCACACAGAGCCACTGTGAATGGCCGCACTGCACAACGCGTGTGAATGGTTCCTGCCTGGAGCTGTGCAAGGGCCCTGCGTTATGTTACCCTGGGCAAGTCACTCAACGCTAGTTATTCACCCCTGGAAAAGAATACAGTAACCGCCCACTAGCTTCCCAGGATTGCTGAGAGGATCCAGGACGTCGAAGAGTATGTTACAAATCAGGAGGCAGTGCGGGAATGTCACTTCCCTCCATCCTCGCCTCCCCTGCAGGGCTGTGATCAGAGTCGGAGCCCAGAGGTTGGATGAGGATTGTTGCTCAGGACACGCTGGCTCATCTTGGCCCCGTGCTCCCTTGTATGGTTGTATCTGTGAGATTTTACTTCTCAGCAGTCAGAGCTCTCTGAGTGCTCAGCGAAAACATCTTCCTGAGGCCAGAGAAACTTGCAGTAGAGGCTCTGGCAGGGCTCGGCTTGGCATCCCCTGGAAACCGAGGCCCGCTGTCACGCATCGTCACTTAGACGTTGGCAGCTTTCCGTGGCAGGCAGCCCATGAACCCTTCTCGGGAAGGTGACAGGATGCTGGCTTGAGGGCAGGAAGGAAAGACGCACTTGGCAGAGTGAGCTGGCCACTTCCATAAAATCTTCCAACGTGCCTTTGGTGTCTTTGGAGGAAAAGTGCTGGTGGGCTGGCTGCCTTCCGCTCCAGGCTTTCATTTCTGCTTTTCCTGGGCTCCACCGGCAGGAGAAAGTTACGACTTCTTCCAGTTTCGTCATCGTGAAAAATAAAAATATTATTAGGTGACAGATACTTCAGTGCTCTTAAAAGGTGGCCACGCCCCTGCCGTGCCTTCAGTCTCGCTTCGGTTTTTAGGCACGGCGGAGTGTAGGCGGCGTTGGTTTAATGGGCCACGTTCCCCTCTTAAATCCTCGGGTGAGGCAGCTGAGAGGCAGTGGGAAGAGCCGGGTGCAGGCCCAGCCTCTCCTGCTGGCTAGCCCGGTGATGCCAGGCTCGGCACCACGCGTTTCTGGATCTAAATGCCCACGTCTCTCGACGTCAGTAATTGCAATAACAACATCAGTGATTCAAATGTAACTGTAGTTCAGCTAATACTTTTTGGAAGTTTCCTCTGTGTCAACCACTGTCTGGTATCTAAGGTAGCAGTGGTAACACCCACCTCCCAGGGCTGGGGTTGTGTGGGAAGGAGCCTGTGTGTTTTTCGGGTTGGGATACCTGAGGTGTTACTAGCAGATGTGTACTTACTGACTCCAGACTTCAGAGAAATTCCATCCAAACGCTGTCTTGACTATAAACTTCCCAGACACGGACAGTTAGAGAAAAACCAACTTTCTGACACCTTTCTCCCTGCATGTTTACCTTCTTTGTCTAGTTTTTAAGCAGAAATATGCCTCCATTTCCCCATCGTAATTCCTTTCCTGGCAGGCAGCGTGACTGTGGTCCTTTCTGAAGGCCTAGCCAGAGAAATGCTGGAAACAAAGGGAAGACGCTTAATCCCAGCTCTTCATCTGCTCTTAGCACTTCTTCAGAGGTTTTCTCTGGGGTGAATGAAGTCGTCAGGTTTACCGAACACTCCTGCCTAGGAGCAGCTTATATCGGATTAGCCCTTTGTTCCTTTTTCTATCTCTGTCTCTCCCTGTGTCGCAATAAGAGACTGTCAGCTGAGAGGGGGAAATGATATAATTAAGGGAAATTCTTTAAACACATTTAGGGAGCTGAAGTTGTTTTTGCTTTTATTAAAATGGATTGCATTCATTTATTTTAATAATACCTAGCCTTCTTCTAGCACTTACTGTGTACAAGACTCTGGAGTAAGCCCTTTCCATGCATTTTGTTATTTAATCCCAACAAATCCTTGCCAAGAAAACCTTTAGGATTTGTACCGTTACTACTACTATCTCTATTTTACAGATACAGCACAGCTGCCAGCGTTGCTGAGTTCCTACGTTCAAGCCTTGTTTCGAGCCTCATAAAATAAGTATCTTTATTTTACAGGTGGAGAAACAGGTTTGAGAGAGTGATTTGCCCACAGTTACACTGCCAGTAAGCGGGAGGGCTGAGATTCAAGCCCATCCAGACCCTAAGCTCCCAGCCCTGGCCTGGAGGACGCTCCTTCTGGCTGTGGACCATTTCCCTGCCTTTGTCAACTGAAGTTGGAAGGACACACACATCCAGAGTGGCTCACGGTTTATTAGGTCTCAGTGTTGTTTCAATCTCAGATGATCCCCGGCCCCTCATCTCTGGGACCGCATCAGAGTGAGGCCTTTGATCCTTGACTGGCAATGACCCTCCCCCCCCAGTCCGCAGGGCACTGCCAAGAGCGGTGTGGCTCCTATTGGCAGTTGCTGGGCAGAACGGTGAAGAGGTGAGCACACAGCCCCTCACTTGAAGCTGAGTGACCTTAGGCAAGCGGCTTCACCTTTCTGGGCCTCAGTTTCCTTTTCTGTTAAATGGGAATGGCAGTGGTTTGTAGTGAAGATTAGAACCATGCCTGGTACGTGGAAGGTGCTGTAGATGTGTTGATGATGATTGTAATTATTCCACAGCACCTCCCTGCCGCCCCTTCTCAGATTCTTTCCCAACCAGGAAAGGGAATACTCCAGATGCTTCAAGGAACCTCCTCTCCATCAGTAGGCAAGGCTACTGCTGGTCTTGTGTCAGAGACGGAGACCTTTGTTGGGGGGTGGGGTGGGGTGTGGAGCTCAGGGCACCTGGATGTCCCCTTGCTGTGGCCTTCCATCAGCCCTGTGGTGGCAGTGGGCAGCGCAAACAGACCATTTCACACCTTGGGACTGAAGTGTAGGCGTCTTCTTCCCCTGTCCCAGCTTCCCGGACCCTGCCCACAATAGGCCTCTTATTTGAACTGACAGTCACCTCAGTGCCATCTGCTTTGAAGCCTCGTTCTCTAGATTGGGCCTCCTAAGGTGCCAGCCTCTGCTGAGGTCACTGAGCCATTCCAGACCCTGTGCGACCCTCTCCTGAGCTCCTGGTCGCAGCTCCCGTCCTGCTGGCCCCGCTGCCTAGGTTCTCCTGCTCTCCCGCGTGGCCCAGCTCCCAGGCTCCAGCCTGGCTGACTTATGACGGTAGTCACAGGGGATCAGCTTCCAGGTGAGCGTCTTTAAACTCCTGAAGACTTAGTGAGTAAAGGTGTGGGCGTCGGCAGAACTCAGGGAGAGGTTGGATGGCTGTACGGAATTCGGTGATGAGATCAGGAGTTATCCTCTCTGTCTGTCACAAAGGATGTCAGGACGAATGCATTTAACTGCTAACATTAGGACAAAAGACATTCTGATCTGTTTTGTAGCAGTGAAGCCACCTTCCCTCTGGACAGAATACCTGAATCCATCCGTTTTTGTGCAGTGGGTGTTTGTGTCCTGAATACCCAATGCTTTCTTCCCTCTTTTTATAAATGGCCAGTGGTGGTCTTAACCTTTTATGTTTAAAAACACAACCTTCACTGCTCCAGCTAGGGTTTGGACAGGATGTATTTATCACATACCCCGGAGAACGAGGCTCCTTACTTCTCAGATTTGTGTTTTGATTGTCTCAGACGGTGAGTGAGGCAGAACTCCTCCAAGCTTGAGATCCTTTGTTTAGAGCGCGGTTTCTCGTGCCTGGCTTGTTTTACAGTGTGAACGATCTCATGATCCACTGGCGAGGCAACATCCATAATTTTGAAGGACAGAGGAGAGCGTGCCTCGTTGGCCCTAAGCATCGCTCCTGGTGACACACTTAGAAGTACTTAATCGCTTCCTATCTGGAGGCAATAAACGCACCCATCTTTCTGTTCCATTGCCTCCTGTGTTTACCTTAAATATGCCCTGTGCTAACAAAATGTCAGTGTCACTCCTGTCAGAGGGTCCTTTGGCTCACGAATTACACAGCCCCCACTCACCCTTCTGCCAAAGGTGGTTGGACCTTTTATAGGCCCAGCGTGGGCAGCTTCTCTGGCCATAAGCCTCTTGGCTATCCACGCTGCTTGTAAACTTTGGCCGTCTGACTGGTTTCCCGGTTCTGATAAGGGCGACCTGTCTTTGGTTACAACGTCTTGTTCAGTGCTCAGTTCTCTGCTGGAGTCCAGGGTCCGTCCCAGGAGGTTAGGACCACGAGCCTCATTCACTGGTGTGTGTCCAAGCAGGGCCCGGCCCGCGGGAGGCGCTCGGTGATATTTGTCGTTGGATTGCTTCTTGAAATCCACCCTTTGTATCCGCCCTTCCCAGCTGCATGACTTTGGACAATTTGTGTAACATTTCATTCGTCTCCTCTTCTGAATCTTGAGGATTAGGGATAATGGATGTGAAGTGCCTTGCGCTGAGCGGGCCCCGCAGAGATGGCAGCTGAATGACTGTCGCAGACACTGTCGTTCCAGGGAGCGCTGGGCTTGGTCACCTGCAGTAAGACCCCCACCTCCACCCCGCCTAAAATACAATCAGGAGGGGCAGCTGGTCCACTAGGCAGGGCCAGAGGAGAACTCACAACTCACACCTGGAGGGACCCTGCCCAGTTCAGGGGACTTCTTGGTGTCATAGAAGACCAACCCCCCATCCTAGCTCAGAAATTGGTAATTGCATGAGATGTAAGTTTGTTACTGGGTAAAACAATTTAGAAGAGAACATCTCAACATTTAAATGAGCCTCCAATTTTCCCCTTCCCTTCTCATCGAATCAGCTCCGACTGAGAAAGGAGCATATCCGTGCTCAGCCCTCTAAACACTTTGACTTCTTTCTTCTTTGCCTTTTGGTTTGTGGCTCTTTCTTTCCTGCCCCTGTCATCCCAGGACCCTTGAGCCAGAGTCCTTACATAACTGTGAGCCAGGGCTTGCTTTCAGGGTCCATGAGAGTCACACCACCCACCGAGCACATCATGAAGGCTTCCCTGCACTCCAGAGCTGCTGCCAGGCCGGGTGCCGGCTCCAGGGCTTGTGCCGAGGGCTGGCTCGGCAGCCACAGGACACACCATGCACTGAAGACGATCTTTCTTGGGGTTTGGGAGAACAGTTTAAACAACTTTCTTAGATGTCCCCATCTTAGGGGAGGAAGCCAGGGTATCTATCGATGCTAAGGGACTGCTCCTTTCTTCAGACTACATTTTTTTTAAAAGATAATGTATCTTTTATTTGGGTTTAATGAGGACAGACATTTTAATCAGAGGTTAGTCATTTATTTTTGCAAACTATTGTTTTGATTCATCATTTTTGCAGATAATTAAATGGTTCAGTTGGCACAGTGTGTCTACTTTATTAAAACAGGTAATTTTGGAAAAAAAGAGAGAGAGATGCTGTTTTTTGGATCACTGCACAAGAATTGCTTTTATCTTCATCTTTGAGCATAGTTTCTGGTTGTTTTGCCAAAAGGCTCTCTCATGTTCAAGCATTTGGTGTCCTCTCTGGTCTGGGGCGGGGGGGTGGGGCTTGCCCTTGAATGATTGGGTTTTTAGCCTCTATGCCCTTTGAACCGGGAGGTGAAGCATAAATTCTGTGCTGTTACCTTTTAGAAAGACTCTTAGGTTTTAATTGGATTGGGGAAAAGAGCCTACAAGTTATGAACTTTGCAGAGCAGCAGTTTTTATGCTAAAAACAGATTAATTGTAGCCCTCGCAGTGGGTGGAGTTTAAAAGTCAATTACTGCTTGTCCTATTATAATTTACACACCTAGGATTTGAAACAGTCTGTCACTTGGTATAAAAATGAAAAGGTTACGTGTACCAGTTTGAGTATTCCTGTGACTCTTCATTTGTAAATGCTTTAGCTACACATATTTGTGTGTGTGCAACTTGTAGCTGCGGAGTTCTAATGTTACTACAGCTGTGAGCAGGATTCTTCAGGAAGAGTAACCTTTAAGGTTTCATTCTTTACATCCATAACCGCTTGGAATATAGTCCTTTGTCTGGCGGTTCATTCCACTTGTAGGCACCGTGGCAGCCCCTGCAGGGCCTTGGGGACACTCCACTCCCGGGTCATGAACCAGTGAGGGATGGCCCTTCAGGGGTCAGTTTTTTAAAAACAAATTGCTCACGACATTTGCCTTCCTTGATTTGCCCATGTTTGCATCCTGAATCCATTAATTCACTCATTAAAAGGATTTGTTTTAGGCGGACCAATTAAAACTTTGGAAGCTAATTTTTTGCTGAGTAGCGCGGACCTCTGGAAGCACAATTTATAACACAGCTTCTGCCCTTTCCCACCGAGAGCTGTCTGATCGTGCTGCAGTCCCTGGGGCTCAGAGTACAGAACCACTGTCCTTTGTCCTCCCGTCCCGGGAAGCTGCTGCGTGGGTGGGTGTCTCCGGGCCTCCGTTGATTTATGGGGAACTGGCAAGTCTGAAAAGCCCAGCCCAGCCCGGGAGTGGCTCGCACGATTTGTTTCCTTGCATAAACCCCATAGTTTAATATTTTTTAATAGGAAGCTGCTGTGTAGTTGGGATATTTAAACAGTTATTAACCGAATGACAATTAACAGATTGCATAGACAGATTTTCTTTTGAAAACCTCTGAAATTGAGTACAGTTTGCAAAACTATCACGACCTAGTAATGACAATGAATTTTGATTTCCCGGAACTGATATTAGACTCCTTATTAAACTATGTGCATCTGCTTTTAATTTACTCCAAATAATTGGAAAATGCAATGAAGCTTTCCAATTAAAGCACGGCTTTATGCTGTTTAATAATACCCCCATAATATTATAGCTTATGAAGTGACAGGTGAGTTGGTGTATGAATAAAACATAAAGCCAGCAATAAGGGACAGAAAACCGGAGACAGTTGTGGGGATTTTAAATGCTGGATGTAATTTGCATATATTAATCTCTTCTTTTCAGCCTTATCAGGCGTTCTTCAGTATTTGAAGTTAAAATAGCGTTGACAGGCGGGAGTACGCTTAGTTTTTTCAAGGATTTATTACTTGTATAATTTCTGATCTTTAATAAGCAGATATGACTGATCCTCATAGTTCTATAGAACTTGGTTAATTGTTCCAGATGGCGTGTACTGATTATGCAAAATTACTTTTCACACCATTTTTTTTGTGATGGAGTTTGGAGTAAAATTAAATTTTTTATAGCCTTCTTATCATGCTGTTTTACAGTGGTTTTTCCACAGAAGTTGAATTTAATCTACTATATTACATTGACCAGCACAGTTATTCTAATGTAGCATTTTGTGATTTGACAAAGAATAATAGAACACATTGCTCATTGTTCATTACTGTGTCCCTAATAAAAAGGAGCTCCTGTGTATAGAACATAGCTGTTATTTATGAAGAATGCCTAATTCATACAGTTAAAAATGCAAAATTGTACTATGTAGTAGTTCCTTTTGGGGAGAGAATATCTGGGAGAAGCAAATGGAAATAGGCTTGTTGCTACAGATTTTACATGCTAGAGGAGGGGTCTTCTTTTAATGACCAGAGAGTTTAAATTGTGCTACTTTCTTCTTCTGTGAAGGAGAAAAAAAAAAGCCTAGATAATCTCTTTCTATTAAGAGAGGTGTCACCAGTTGACTTGTCTTGATTTACATAATCCCAGAAGTCTTTCATAATTGAATAGCATATATAAAAGGTGGTTATACTTTGGTATAAAGTACCCCAAAAAAAGTCTAAAAAGCTCCAATGATAATTCGTCTCTTAACGTTTTCTACAGCGTTAATTTTTGCAAAGCATCTCGCGCTGGTGTCAGATCCAAGTCCAGGCTGTGCGTGCTACTGGGTGACATTAATCTAGGCTTATCCCCGTCCAGGTTCTCAGATAACATTCTCTCTAGAATTCAGCTGGTAGTGGGATATGATGGACTCAACAGATGCACCCCAAAATGAGATTGTAAGGCTCTTATCTTGATACAGGGGTAGATGCAGTTTCTTTCCTTTGGGAGAACTCCCAAGAGCAGGGGGAAGCGGATAGATTTTTCTGTGGCATGAAGAATCCTGTTTGGTTGCATAGTATTTTAAATGCAGTACATAAAGAAGAGAAGCATTTCTAATGTATATAATCTGAAGTTTGACTTGTTTTCAAGAGGCCGCTGGGTAATAAGTCTTATCAGGATTTTTATAGACTCGGGATATACATTTCTATTTCATATAGAGTAGAATCCCTCATACAGAGAGACTCACGGATCTTTCTGTGGCCCGACCACTCGGCTCTGGGTAGTTAGTTCAGTTCTGTGCATCGGCAGCTCACACCCACCGCCGTCCTCCCGCAGGCCCTGAGAATGCTTCCTTGTTTGAACAGACTTGAGGTGGATTTGGATCTGTTTAAAAGGTTCAATCCCCTTAGCCCTGGGGGAATCAAACTTTTTAAAAAAATATCCTTCTACTAGCAACACTGATTGCTCTTCACAGCGAGGGCCCCGGAGTAGAAGCAGGACTTCACTGATGCCTCCGTGACAGGCTCAAGGGAAACAGACAAACAGAAGGTCGCAGACCTCAGAGGTCAGAGGACATCTGTCCAGCTGTCTGCTGAGGGTGGGAGCACAAGGTGCAGGGCAGGGGTGCTGTCTGGGAGCGTGGGCTCTCCAGAGGGCCCAGGAAAACAGACTCAGTTAGCTGCCCAGATGTTACCACTGCCAGTGTTGTGTAGATTGTACTGTATTCTAGTCTTCAAAATATTTTCGGTTAAGGTCTACTTTGTATCTAGTCTAGTCGTGAAAGAAGTTAAATGGTAAGGTAAATATATTTGGCTGCCTGTAGTACTGGAATGACTAATTAAACCAAGCATAAAGAAATGTGATTTGGAGCCCAGAGCGCTTTCAATAAGCAATACTAACTAAATTCTGTATTTGCTGTACCTCCAGAGTACTTCAAACGCTTCAAACCTTTCGCATGCCCTCTTTTGTAAACTCAAAATGTATTTTGTGAAAATGAAAATTATATGGGAAAGAGAATGCATAAATCAGACATGATTAAAAATATTTGTTCTAACGCAGCAATAATTTCGTAGTAATGCTTTCATCAGTATAGCTTAAGGCTACATTAAGTGGACAGACTTTATATGGGTTCTCTAATTTTAATCTTCAAAATGCTATCTAATGTCTCATTAAGACTTGCATATAATGTATCTTAAGTACAGTCATTAAATATAGTTTAGGGAGATTTATGGTCAGATATTGCTTAAAGATGTTTTAATAGGCCCATTTACTCTGATGCTATTAATGAGCTCTTAATACAGACTAAGCTTCTAAAACTAATGGCAACGACTCCAGCCTGAACACAACAATTTGGGCTTAGAACCTGGTTTGCACAAGAGCCCCCAGGTTAGCCCTGCTGACACGCAGAGTCAGGGCAGACCCTCTGTGGAGCCTTAAGTTTTGGAAAACAGTCTCCCCTGACTTGGTCTGACTGCTGACCCAGACGACTCCCTCCTTCTGCCAGCCCTGAGCACAGTCCCACACCGTGCACAGGACATGTGCTAATTTGGCCAGATCGTCTGTCTCCAAGGTCATCTGAGTGGCGTCGACGCCCTTGGCGGTATCGCTGGGGCACGGGAGGGTTAAAGGGGGCTGTTGCTGTGCTTCTCCTGGAAGCATCTGCCAGGTGAGGTGTGCACAGCCTGGCAGCGTTAACGTGAACAGCTTCGATCTGCCGTAGGTGAACTGTAAAAGGTCGCGTGGGTGTGCTTTCGTAGGCATTCCTAGTGACTGAAATATACATAATAAAGTGGTCCTGCAAATTCAAAATTGGAAAGAAAAACCCAGCCCACCAGAGTCTCTGTGTGCCCCGCGCTTGTGCACAGTCATTCCCCAGGCCGCACTTCTAAACGTGTCACAAAAAAATCTCTGTTGGTATTTCCTTTTCTATCAGAGAAATGTTGAAAAGCACTTTTTTGGTGGGGGGTGGTGGTGGTTTACATTTATTTTAGGGGAAGAAAAAAAAAAGAAGCTATGAGTTCAGAGACTTTTCTAATTACTAAATTGGTTTGTTATAAAAAGATAATAGCAAATTTCTTCTTTTCATAATTGGACGTTTCTTCCCTGTAGGCTAATGCATGCACGGCCCCTGCATGCACAATAAGTTGTGCTTCTGAAAAGCCATAACTAGCTAATAAGAGCTACAGTGTCATCAGAGAGTAATGGTGTGCTGATTAGCATAATTAATGACAAATGGTGGTGCAGAATTGGTGGATTGGTTTAGCGGATGATGAATGCGGCGAGGCCTGGGCTGGGACCTGCCAACTAGGCCTCGCTGGCTGTCAGCCCTTCTGTTCTCGCGGAGGCAGCCCTCATTAGTCACGATGGGAGGTGCCAGTTTGTATTCTGTTTGGAGCACAGAAAACTTAATAATCCAAGCAAACGTGGCTTTCCCATTTTCCTCTGTTTTTACTCCCAAAACTCTCTTCTCGCCCGTTCCCACTGTGGCTGGTCCGTGAGCACACAGGTCCTTCGAGACGCTGCCCTGATCCTTGAAGGGGGAACACAAGGTAGCGTAGTGGAGGGACACGTGTCGCCCGGCTCTCCTCTGACCATAGATGAATTACTTCTGCTAGGAGGACTTCTGCTTGTGACTCTGTTTATCTGGGTATTTATAAGGGGAAAAGAAATGAACTCGGTAAGCTGCACATTCTGTCCTGAAATCAGACGAGCACATTTATCTTTGACTTGATTAATCAGACCTAATTTGCATTCTCAAATGAGACTGATAAAAATGGATTTACCTTTTAACCTTTAGAGGGGAAAAGTATTTCTCTGCAAGGTTTCTAGGGCTATCTTTCCTTAACTGATAAGAAGCAACTCCTTTATCAATAAAGATGAAAATCCTTAATTCGCGTTAGTGAATGAGACTAATTATTATATAGTTAATTAGCATCTGGAAATGAGGATTATCTTAATTACAAAGCACAATTTCCCTAACAGCTACAAAACTGTAAGTTTGATCCGTGTGGAAATTGGTAACTGTTATTATGTAATTAGGGATAACATTAATAGTACAGAGTATTTAGACATCATTTGCATATGCAAATGTAATTTACCTGAGCCAAGCAATTGGACCATTAATTATTAGAACATGACAGAGCTGAGTGAAGGTTCTAGATAGCTAAATGGTATCCATTATGCAGAGAATCTAAATAATTGTCATAGAGTAGGTAAGGACCTTTTATATTTAGATGGTCGGAGTGGTTTTTGTTTTAAGAAGAATCAGGAGTGGGAAGGTTAAACCAGGACACTTCACCGCTTAGGGAAATAGCTGGCCATATAGTCATCTCCTTGACTCTGATTTCCCCATGCTTCCCAATATCCCTTGAATCTTAGATGTACTCTCCCTGTATATCTTAACATTTCTGAATGTTGGCTCTGTCTTACAGTTGATGTGTACTCTTAAAACAGTTATACACACACATGAGCGTGGTGAATGATGAAGTTGATGGTGCAGCTGACAGTTGGCAGGGGAAAATTCAGAGCTTTATGAATCTTATCTGTGTAGTCCTGGGGTCTCCTCCCTTCTGAGCTGCTTCTTTATCTGCATCTCCTCTGGTACCCATCTACTCCCTCCTCTGGCCGTAGCAGTGTTTCCCAGAAGATGGGGTGCGTGCCCTTGAGGGAGTGTGAGATGCGGATGGCCTTTAAAATTATCTTATATCAACCATAATAGCGTATCAACAGATAGTATTGTCGAGAATAAGATTAAAGCATGTGTATTAATCAGTCTTTGCTGGGTACTGCTGCAGTCAGCAAACAACCCCCCAAACCTTGGTGGCTTACCATACCGCCATTTTGTATGTCACTCAAGTTCCAAGTTGGTGACCGCAGGTTAATGCTCCATATGTCATCTCTTTCTGGGACCTAGGATGCAGGAGCAGCTCCCGTCTGCAACGTGCTGTTGTCAGAGTAGAGGGGAAGAGCAGGAGACCTGGAAGAAACACCCAGTGGCTCTGAAAGCCTCTGGTCAGACGTGGCAAGGCGTCCAGGCCGGCCAGGTCAGTGTGCGGGGTGCATTCTCCTCCCCAGGAGGCCCTGGCCTCCCACCTCTCACAGGGGAGTGGGAACACACACCCAGGAATGGTAACTTTGAGTTTTAAAAAGTAGTTCAGAAAACTTAAATTTAAAATGATAAAAATAAAATAGCATTTTTTTAATTTAAAAAAAATTTAAGTGAGTTTTCAGGTGTACAGAAAAATAAAAAGTCAGCAATAATACTGGAATAAAAATAAGTGAATCTGGGACATGAGATGCTGTTTCCTGAAGTGTGGGAAACATTGGCCTAGAGTGTCTGCTGCTGATCATCAGCTCATCAGGAGCTTGAATTCTCCTGGGACGGTTAGGGAGTCGCTCAGTGATTTTCACAGGTGTTCCAGTGTGGCGGAAATAGCACTGCCCTCTGGGATTTAAGGCTCATCTTGACCACTTCCAAACTCGAGAAAGTCGCTTCCTTTGCCTGGGATTCACTTTTCCCAGCTGCAAAATGAAGCTCTTGAGCCAGGTGGTCCTTCTTGCTGCTCGGCCCTCCCACCCCCGCTTCTGAGCACCTGTTGAGAGCCAGGCACCTGCAGGGACTGGAACAGAGGTGCTCCAGAAAGTTCTGCCTCAGGGCTGGTGGGACTCAGTGGTTCCTGTAGGAACCTAAGAAAAAGTTTGTTGCTAGACAGAACAGTTCATTGATATTTTTTATCAAAATAGACACAAACTTTTCTGATTTATAAAAGTAGAAAAGTTGGAAAATATATAAAAGCATAGGGCAGAAGATAAGTATCACTCATAATCCTGTTATCCAGAGAAACAATTATTTTAGGGTATATATCATATATATTTATATATAAAAGTATATTTCTACCTAACCATCCATTATGGGGTTTTATGTTAGATTTATTGAGGTATAATTTACATACAATAAAATTCACCCTTAATTTTATTGCGTATTTATTAAAACTATAATGTGTACAGTTAATGAGTTTTGACAAATGTCAAATCACAGGATAAATGTCATGTAACTACCACCAGAAGTACGATACAGAATTTTTCCACTACCCCCCAAAGTTCTCTTTTTCCTGTTTCCAGTCATTTCCTGCACCTCCCCCCAAGTCCCTGGCAGTCATTCATGTGTTTCATGTACCATAAATGGAATCATACAGTGTGTAGTTTTGTTGTCACTCGGTGTGATGTTTTTGAGATTCGTTGTTGAATGTCTCAGCAGCTCCTTTTTATTCCTTAGAATGTCCGCTCCATCTGGAGACCCGCTCCTTTTTACTCATCATTTCCAGAGCCTTCCTCAGGGCGAATTGAACGTTTACACAGTCTTCCTCATGGATCCAGTGCACTTTTTCTAACCAGTCCTCTGTGACTGGATACTTCTGTTGTCTTCACTTCTCAAAGTTATACTTTGGTGAGCATTCCTTTAGATGAGTCTTTGTTCCTTAGGTTAAGTGTGCATTTTTAAACATTTTGATGGGTAATGACAGATTGCCCACCAAAATGGTTGAATCCATTTACACTTCCACCTAACCCTTGCTTTCCCAGAAGCCTTTACCAGCTGGCTGTTGTTTTCCCAACTCCTTATCAGTTTGGAAGGTGAGGTAGTGAGCGGGCTGTTCCCAAGCCACCCGGATCCCTGCAGTTCTTTCCTGTACCCACCCTCCCTCTCTTCTGCTGAAGTCCGGCTTGCTGATTGAGTTGCAGCAGCTCCCTAAGGACAGGGTCTTTAAGGACATGCTCTCACGTTACTACTGCCTTTTTCCAGTTTGTGGTTTGACCTTTAATTTTGCTTTTCCTTTATCTGTTGTGCCTTTGCCGTCACATTTTAGAAAGACCTTCTCTATCTCATGGTGTATTCTGGTACCTTACTTTTCTTTACCATTTAAATCTGAATTTCTTCTATAACTTGATATATGACATGAGATAAGGATCTAACTATGTTCTCCCAAATTATTTATCATTGCCCTGGTGCTACTTATTAAATAATCTTGTTTTACCAACTTACTTGAAAATGATCTTAACCTCCTGTTGGCTACTGTGATGTATTTTGTGGCTTATGTCCTGTTCCATTGGCTTGAATGCATATTCTAATGAGAGAATCACACCTCTAAGTATTATACATGTGTATGTGTTGATATCCTGTCTTATTATTCTTTGTAGTTGATTTTCAAAATGTTCCCGGTCATTCTATCTCAATTTTTTACCCAGTTGACATTTGGAATCACTTTAAGTTCCAAGGAAAATACTTTCAAGATTTTGACTGAGAAAATATTGAAATTATAACTTAATTTGGGGAGAATGATCATCTTTAAAATACTTGATCTTTCCTTCTAGAAATGTAATATGACACTCCATCCATTCAAATGTTCTTTTATATCATGCAGTAAAGTATTATAATTTTCTTCCTGATTATCTAATTCCTAGGTTTTAAGTTTGTTGTTGTTGTTGCTTTGTCCGTTATGTTTTAACTGGGGATTGCTTATATATATTTTAAAAGCTACTGTTGGTTTTTGAATATTCACTTTGTAACTGGCCACCTCTCTGTTTGCTTGTTATTTCCAGTAGCTTCCAGCTGATTACTTGGGTTTTCTCTGTAGACAACAACGTCATCTGCAAATATGATTTTGTCTCTTCAATAATATTTATACCTCATTTCTTTTTCTTGCTTTGTATTATTGGCCAGAATATCCAAAGCAGCAAATGATAGTAGCAATAGCTTGCATTCTTATCTGGTTCCCGACCTCAGTGAAGATGTTTCTAGTGTCCTGAAGTCAGGTTTAAGGTAGGCTAGTAATTTAAGAGAGGGGGTTTGATCATACTAAAGGAATGATTCTTCTATTTCTATTTTCCTGGGATGTTTTCTTTTTTTAACTTTTCGTTTGTTTTTTGTTTGGGGTTTTTTTGTTGTTGTTGGCCTCACCGCACGGCGGCGTGGGGGATCTTAGTTCCCTGACCAAGGATTGAACCTGCACCCCCTGCATTGGAAGTGCAGAGTCTTAACTCCTGGAATGCCAGGGAAGTCCCAGTTTTTGTTTTTGTTTTTTTAATTCAGATGCTAATCTCAAGTTCATATAAAAATAACTTCAGAATCTATCAATGTGTTATTGTATTCATACTCATTTAGTTTATTGATAGGAATCCTTTTATGTTGATGATTTAGCATTTAGAAAGTTACTGCTATATTTCTGAAATAAATCTGACTTTACTATGGTGCATTATTCTTTATGGCACTAGATTTGAGCTGCTGCTGTTTAAGTTAGGATTTTGGTCTTTTATATGTGAGGTTGGGTTTATGCTTATCAAGTAAGATATTTTTGAGTGATCTAAGAATCAGTTTTTTCTTTCAAATAAAAGAATATTTTTAAAATATTTTAATTTCTGTTCTTGGGGGGAAAAAGAAAATGAAAAAACAATACCCTGTAAAAACTAAATGGAGTTGGAAGCATTTGGGGGAGCTAGGGGTACTTTGGGAGGAAGGACAACAATTTCAATTTCTTTCACAGTGATTTTTTTTCAGGCTTTCTGCTTTTTTTGGTCAGTTTTGTCATTTACATTTTCTTTGAAAGAAAAATCAGCCCTTTCACCTAAATGTTAAAGTTTAGTGGTACAAAATTGCACCTAAGAGTTTATTTTGATTTTAAAAGTAGCATACCTGTGGTCATATATATCACAAACGGGCTTTTTTCTTCCTTTTTCTTAGTCATCCTTACTAAAGATTTGTTTTATTTATCTTTTTAAGTAACCAGTTTTTTATTTGCTTATAAAGGCATTAGGATTTTGCTTTACATTTCATCATTTAGTTTTATTTTTACTAGTTCCTTTTTTCTACTTTCTTATGGCCTATTCTGGGTTTTTTATAGCTTCTTGGGTTGAAAGGTCACCTCATTTGTTTTCAGTTCTTTCTGATTTTTTGTAAAAAGTATTTAAAGCTATATAAATATTCTTGTGTATTGCTTTGATGGTAGTCTGATATATAGTACTCCCATTTATAAATACATAATAATTTTAGTTTTGACTGCCTCTTTGACTTAAATAATAGAAAACTTTTTTTTCTGAGTGATTGGGATTTTGTTTAGTTAATTTCTAATTTTATTGCATGGTGGTCAGAGAATATGACCTCTATAATTTTTTTTATTTTTTCACATTTATTGGGTCTTTCTTTGTCATCTAGTACATGAACAGTTTTAGTAAATGTTCCATTGTCACTTGAAACTATGTCTTCTTTCTGTGAGGCAGTGTTTGACATACACACTACCGTTCTTTGATCAAATAGGAAGAATGGATCCATATCCATATGCATATATCCATCCATCCATCATGTTTGACCAAAGATGGTAGCGTTTATTGTTTTTTAAATTTCTTCTTGTGTCATTATCATTTCGATCATCGGTTTTGTTTGTTTCAAAGTAGTGTTATTCAGGCCGTGAAGGTTTATGATTGTGTATTTTACCTTTCATGAAAATAAAATTCCCCCTTTTTGTTCCAGTTTGTGTTTGGGGCCTTAAGTTCTATAACGTTCTTGTCCCACGTTGGCTCTCAAGTTCTTAGCACGGGCCCTGAGGCTGTGGGCCTGGTCACTCTTCCCTCTGCTCCGGAGATAAGGCTTCGCAGGGTGCTGCCCCCAGGGGCCTTGCTTTGGGCTTCCTCCTGCCCCAGAGAGCCTTCCTGTCCCCTCCACGTCCTCCCCAGCCCCTGCCCTGCGCCCTAGCCCCAGCTCTTCCCAGAAGCCATTTATCCCTGGTGACTCCTGTTGCCCCCTGGTTCCTTCTACAAGTGCGGCCAGCCCACCTTTGTACCCAAGCGTGAGCACAGTCTCTCAGGTGTCCTTCACGTGAACGTCAGCTGCCCTGCATCGGCTTTGTCCACTCCTTGTGGACAGGAACTCTGCTCTCAGAGTCTCCCAACCCTGGCACATGGTACCAAGTCTAACCCTGCTCAGTCTTTCTTTGCCACATAGTTACCTTGTTACTAAAGGGGCTGATTGCTGCTACTGGCTATTCTGTTCTTAGAGAGCAATCATGAAACACCAACTATTTCATCTTTCAAAAATTACTTTAAGACCCTTACTCTAAAACTTTGATCATCGGAAGTGCTATTGAAGCCTTGCACATTCCCTGGCGATACTCCAGGGACACACACAAGAATACCAGGTGCGGGGCGGGGGCTGGGTAGGGGAGAGCACGGGGGCTTTGGCGACCCCCGCCGTCCAGTAACTTGCGGCTGCTCTCATTCAGGCTCGCAGGGCACCCTGCACCCGTGTCACACTCGGGCCGTGAGAATTCACGAAGCCATCCACTCATTCAGCAAGCAGTCACTGAGAAAACTCCTGAGGGCCCAGCCTGGGGGCCAGGTGTGGTAGGTGACACACACAGTGCCTGGCAGCCCCTGGGGACGGTGGGCAGGTGCTCAGCGTGTACCGCCCACCACACTGCTGTGACCCACCACCAGAAACGTTCGAATCAGACGCTGGGAATCAGACGTGTTCGTCAGCTTGTGGATATGTCATTGAAGAAGGCTCGGCGGCCACAGGCGCACAGCGCCACGTCCAGAGTGAGCCTGGCAGGTGGGCACGGCCCCAGAGAGCCGCGGGCGCTCTCTCTCAGGCTGGGTGTCTGACAGACAGGCACGGCCTCCCTGGCTTCCTGTCATTAGCGTGGTTTTGGATGAGAGTGGATGTGCCCCAGCGCCTCCTCGCCAAGGCTCATTTCCACAGGAAGGCAGAGGCTCATCCTTCATGGTTAAGAGTGAGGACAGCCTATAACTGGGGCAGATTTAGACACTTCCTACCTTTCCTGCCCTCAGACCCCAGAATTTTCTGAACCTGGAAGGCCTGGCCTGGGCCCAGTAAGCCCTGAGCCCTGTGGGCAGCTGTGCCCGGGCTGGGATGACGGCTGCATCGTCACCCACACTGCGAAGGACTGGCTCCGCCTCTCCTTGGACCAGCCGTCCCACGGAGGAGCAAGTGACACGCTTCTGTTTGGTTTCAGGAATAATAATATTCATTGAGTGAAATTGCTTTCCTACAGGAATTTATTTAACTGTTATTCCCATTTTATAAACGAGGCACAGAGGTTCAGAGAGGTTAGTGGGTTTCCCAGGGTCAGACAGTAAATCACGACGGTGCCCCAGGGTGCGTTCATGGTGCCTTCTGCAGAATTCCGTTCCGTCGCAGCCTTTCTCCATCTTCTCTTGGTTTCGGGTTTCTTTCTCGTTTCCTGGACTGGATACTCCATGAGGAAAGTGCTTGGCCTTGTCAGTCTTTGTACCCCCAGCCTCCTGGTGTTTATAGCTTTGACTGCGAGGGCTCTGCGGTCAAGTTCATACCGCCTTTCGGTCTCCCCTCCGGCTGACAACCTGCGCCACCGCACAGCGGCAGCAGAGCGGCCCAGGCAGGCAGGCCCACTAGGTGATGAGCGCTGCAGGTTACCTGCCTTGTGTAGAGCCAGGACCCCAGGCCCTCCCTGGGAAGGAGGGCCTGGCTCCCAGGGAGGTGGTGGGGAAATTCCATTTCCTCTCATTAGGCCGCCTAACTGATGGCCTGCTGAGCTTGCAGATCTGTCCAGGGACTGGTGGACTCTCCCGCGTGCTCCCAGAGCAGCCTGGGAAGCCGGCCCCCGGCGGTGTGGCACAGATGGCAAGCCCAAACGACAAAGTAAACTCCAATATGTCTTGGAGACATTGTCAGCCTGCGGCTTATTTGTCATGTCACAGCAGCCTCGTGGATCAGGGACGCCCCCCTCCCTGTCCTGTGCCCTCCCTGTTTGAGGATTATTTACAGGAAACTGGTTTTTGTAGGTTGGGGGGAGGGCACAGCGACGGAGCATTTTCAGAATAGACGTTGGTCATTTTCTTTCATGTTTGGGAAGTGAATAATAATAACAAGAACAGATACCTACCTAGCATTTATGAAGTGTCGGCCCCTATTCTGAGTGCTTTACCCAAACCATTTCTATACTCGTAACAGCCCTAAGGGGTGTAGGTATCATTAATCCCAGCTTACAGATGCAGAAATGAAAGCACAGAGAGCTTAGTTAACTTACCCATAGTCACACAGCTCAGGCAGGCTGGTCCAGCAGCTACTCAGTCGCCACACTCCAGTGTCCAGTGTGTGGTGGAGGCTGAAAGGGCAGTTGCCCCTTACTCGGGGCTGGCACCCGGGACTGAGGTCACTAGGGCAGCTGCGGGATCCCGGGGGCGTCTTGCGGGCCTGTGGGTGCAGAGCAGCCTGAAATGCGAGACACTACGGTAGGGGCGTCTGGACCGCCAGGCCTCTGTTCCTTCCCAGGTTGTGGCCTGGCTCCTCGCTGGTGACATCTTCGCATCACTGGAAGGGTAGGGGTCAGAGGAGGTGCAAGGGGCCCAGGGGGTCGAGTCTCCCCTAGCTCTGCCTTTCACCCCAGGCTGTGATCAGGAAGCAGGCCCCTCACCATCTGGGCCTCAGTTTCCTCAGCTGTAGAAACAGAAAGGGAGGCATGAAAAGCGTCCTCAGAGAATACAGTGAGGACTCAACGAGGTAAATGGCCTGGCCCACGGTAGGAGCAGAGCGTGGGCTGGGGGCGGCAGCGAGGAAGAGCCATCGGGGCCGCACGGTGGGCCCCTGCCGAGGGGATGACCCTGAGGGCTGGCTGCACCTGTAGGTCCTTCGGTGCTCTGAGGAGGGGCCCGGGCGCCAGGCCACAGCAGGGCTCTCAGAGAAGCGGGCCCGGGAGGTCGAGGTGGGACTGCCCTCGCCCCTGCCTTCCAGAGGCGGGAAGAGAAAACGCTCAGGGCCTGGCTGGGTGCCCAGGATGCACCTGACTTATGCACAGATACCTGATGTATCTGTCTTTCTGATTTAACTTTAAAGATGCGCCGTTCGCACAGCCTCTGGTCACAGGTAAGCAGTGAAAAGCAACTTAGGTGAACCGTGTGATCGTCCCAAGCTGTTTGCTGAACTCACTCTGTGTAAACGCCAGGCCGGTTGGCTAACTGGAGCCACCTGGAATGTCCCGGGCTTGGAGGTGATGAGAGTCACACTGCTTCACTCCTCGGACCCGCTTACCGCTCGTGTGACGGTTTGTACAAGAAACCCCATTCCCTCAGGCCTTGTGCACAGGGGAGCAGGGCAGCTCGTCAAAGCCTTGTGCAGACGTTCGAAATGAGGTGCCTCGTTTCCCTCTGGAAGATGAAGGAAGGAGAGAGGTTGCGGAGTGCCCGGGAGGGTCTTCATGTCGTGTGTGCCCATGAAGCTGTGTGCTTCATGCTCGTGTGGCCGCATGCATACACGCAGGTGCACACCTGCTCACGACCGGGGCTCTCGAGTAGAATTTGCGTTGTTGCTGGTGTTGGGTGTAGACCTTTCAGCCAGTCGTTTATTAAACCCTGAAGCTCTGCTCCCCACCAGTCACTGCTTGATTCTGGGCCGTAAAAGGCAGAGAAGGCGGCCCTGCCCCGGCCGGGGGCTCTCCCTCAGGAGGCGGCACAGCTCTGCTGTGCACGTGGGCCTGGGGCTGGGGAGACGTGTCCCCCACGGAGCACAGTCTGTGTGGTGATTTGGGGACAACCGCAGTAACAAATTTCATGGGGCCTCCAGGTTGCTTGGCTGTCCTGGAAATTGGTCCTATTCCAGATATTGCTGGAAATAACAGGGGAGCTGTCAGCCTCTGTGCTGGTGAATAGGCGAAAAGGGTTTCAACCAGAGAAGGGCAGAGCTGTCAGAACCCTTTTCCGCCACGCGTGGGCTCTCTCAGACCTGTGTGTTTGGGGTGCAGTGATTTGGGGTTGGGGTGAGCTTTTTGGCCGAAGTGCTTGCAATAATAATTGAAATATCATAGGAGGGAGGAAGGAAGAGAAGTTCAAGGGTAGATGCCGACTGAGGCCAAAATACAAGCACCGTGAAGCACGTAGCACTCCAGGCCTCTCTGCAGGCCACGGTGCAGCTCTTTCTCTGGGACGAGTGACCTGCTAGCATTGGGCGGGGGGGCGGGGGGTTGGCTGCAGGACAGCGTGGCTTCATTTTAAAAGCCCTGGACTCGCGTCACAGCTCTGCTCCTAGGACAAGTCACTCACCTTCCAGCTTCAGCTCATCTTCTGTCAAATGGGGATTGTGGGACAGACCACAAGGAAGATGTGCTAAAGTGCCCGGTCAGCTGTGAGATGCGTAAGGATGGAATCCCAGTTTCCTCAATGCAGCAGGTTTTTACTGAGCATCTGTTTTTGCCTGTGCCAGTGTCATGTACACAAAACCCCATGAAGGCGCCACCTCCCTGTGAGCCCTCCCCAGGTCAGCTGGTCCTCGGCATCCCTGCCCACGGGGTGGGAACTTCCTGGTGCGTGAACGGTGCTGGCAGCGGCGGGGCGGGGGGATGAGTGGGGGCGGCCAGGGACCTGGCCAGGGCAGCAGAGACACCCCGAGGGCCATCCGCATTTGCCCCTGCCACGTTCTCAAGTTTGGAGTTTTATTGTCAACGCTACTGTTGGAAATTTCCGTGACTGTTTTCTGTTTGTCCCTGCGGACTGTGAAGGAACTGGGTTGCCAACATCACGGGCCCTGTGTGTGCCCGGGGCTTCGTGGAAGAGGTCGGTAGTCACACCTTTGGGGCTCGACTGGTCTCTTTCTTCTCGCTGTGCCACTTTCTCTTCCACACACGTGTGCGCATACGCACACACACGCATGTACACACATACGTGCACACCTGGCCCAGCCTTCTCTCTGGATCATCAGCGTTACCAACCCAGTCACCATCCAGGCCCCGAGAGGGCAAAGCGAGATAGAGAAAACGAACGTCTCTTGTCCCATCACGGAAAAGCTACGCCAGGAGGAGGTGCAGTCAGTACAGCCAAGGCAAGCATCCAGAGATAAACATGCAAGCGTGTAGCTCTGATCTGGTGCGACTCACTGCCCATTAGCGCCTTCCCTTGGTGCCTTCAGTAGTTTGAAACCATCTTTCTATACCGAGACGTTGCCTCTCTGCTTTTATTTTCAGACTTCAAAGATTCCTTTTGAAATAGTTTTTTCCTATGAAATTCCAGAGGTTTTACACATATGTGAAAGGAGGAGTTTGGCTGTTAAAATCTGTTTATCTGCCCCTCGGTTCTCTTAACTACAAAGGTTCTGAGACTGCCCCACTTTGTTCCCTTAAATGTTATACCAGCTACCTCACCACCACGTAGCGTGTCGCCCCAGCCTCTTCCCAGCGTCCCACAGGCTGATTTCTGTTCAGCTAGAGCCCCATGGGGCAAAATTGATTTTTTTTTTAATTACTGGAAGAAATATTTTGTATTTGGGCACTGTTCACAGCTCTCGGTCCTCCCATGAACCCCGGTCTCGGTAACTGAGACAGCCACAGTGTCCAGTGATGGGCAAAAGGGGTGATGGCCCTGGTCATGG
This sequence comes from Phocoena sinus, assembly GCF_008692025.1. Lineage (NCBI taxonomy): Eukaryota > Metazoa > Chordata > Mammalia > Artiodactyla > Phocoenidae > Phocoena > Phocoena sinus. Next base: position 9,116,216 of record NC_045768.1, on the reverse strand, counting down.
CCAAAGGGATTTCCCATCTAAGAGTAGGGGCAAGTTTGCGGTGGCTGGGTGTGTGGGCATGGTTGATTTTAACCCCTGCATGCTTTAGCCCCACAAAGACCCAACGAAATAATTGGGGTGAGGGTGGATTTTTGTGCTTCTAGTGCTTCGTGTTGCATTTTTGTTGTCATGGGTGATTCTAGGATAGTGAACTTTGATGGGTCATCTTGAACATCTCGTCTGAATACAGTAGTTAGACCATAAATGTTTTTTGTTTTTTGTTTTTTTTTTTTATGCGTTACGCGGGCCTCTCACTGCTGTGGCCTCTCCCGTTGCGGAGGACAGGCTCCGGACGCGCAGGCTCAGCGGCCATGGCCCACGGGCCCAGCCGCTCCGCGGCACGCGGGATCCTCCCAGACCGGGGCACGAACCCGTGTCCCCCGCATCGGCAGGCGGACTCTCAACCACTGCGCCACCAGGGAAGCCCCATAAATGTTTTGATGGGACAATCCCCCAAGACATTCCCAAATGCCCGAATTTAAAAACAGCTCTTTAGCACATAATTTCTCCCACAAAATCTAGTAATGTAAAAGTGAAGCGTGTTGGTGAACCTTTAGAACTAACGATTCTATGAATAAAAACTGACATCATTTATAAAGTTTTTAAAATAAATTTTGTCATTCAAGTAAATTCCTCCATATATTACATCACCATTAATAATAATTTTAACTGTGGGTTTTGTTTATGTAAAAAAGAATTGGGCCAAGACCCAGGCTTTTGCTAATCAGGCTGTCAGTGTACTTGGCCCAGGTTCCCATTTTGCCCCTTCCCGTGCCCCAGCTCAGGATGTTCCAAATGATGGCGTGAATCTAAAGACAGCTGCCGAGGGAGTTCCCTGGTGGTCCGGTGGTTAGGACTTGGCGATTTCACTGCCAGGGCCTGGGTTCAATCCCTGGTCGGGGAACTAAGATACCGCAAGCTACACAGCGCGGCCCAAAAAAAACAATAAATAAATAAAAATAAAGACAGCTGTGGAGCCCAAGGAGCAGTTGTTCTTAGGCCACATGGAACCCGGAAGCTTCCTTTGCTCCGGGATATTGGGTCTGGCACGGTGATTGCTTATAACAGAGGCCAGTTTCACCTGCACCACGTGTTTCTCCTCAGCCCTGAAGCCAGGTGGTGATGCCATCACCAGCAGCCTCCTCTGCCCACAGTTCCCTCTCCGACTTCCCTTTGTAAAATACGCAAGAGACAAGGCCTCCAAAAGTTCTCAAGCTGCCTTTAGTCTTGGAAGTGTTCCCGGGTCCCTGCTTTAAAGCTCCTGAACCGCCTTTGAGAATCTGTACTTTCTGTGAATATCCTCACACCACAGGTCAACCAGCTCTTCAGTCTCACCCAGGCTCCTCCCTCTTTCCCTTGGTGAGCAGTCCTCACGTGGTCAGCGCCTGGCTGCGCCGGAGTCCAGCTGTGCCCTTGCCCCACCTCCCAGCCCACTCTGTGATTAAACCCAGACCCCTCTCCTCACCCTCCGAGATGCCCCTTCACTTTCTTAGGCCTTTTTGACTCCCCCTCCCCCTTCCAGCACCAGCACCAGCACCAGCAGGTGGCTCTTTGTGGGGCTCAATTTTTTTAAATAAAGAAAATTCAAGGAAGTTACTGCTTTGGTGACTTCCCTGGTGGTACAGTGGTTAAGAATCCACCTGCCAATGCAGGGGACATGGGTTTGAGCCCTGGTCCGGGAAGATCGCACATGCCGCGGAGCGACTAAGCCCGTGTGCTGCAGCTACTGAGCCTGTGCTCTAGAGCCCGTGATCCACAACTACTGAAGCCCGCGCGCCTAGAGCCCGTGATCCACAGCAAGAGAAGCCACCACAGTGAGAAGCCCACGCACTGCAACGAAGAGTAGCCCCCGCTAGCCGCAACTAGAGAAAGCCTGCGCGCAACAACGAAGACCCAACGCAGCCAAAAATAAATAAATATAGATAGATAGTTGCTGCTTTTGCAGGAGGAAAGTGGGAAGTATCCCAGTTGGACCTAAATTCAGATGCTGAGTGTCTGACGGGCTTACTTGCTGGCCAGATGCCCCACTCATGAAATTCCAGTTGTGCTTTTAGCAAAATGACAGATTACTTCACGTCACGGCCTGCAGGGTTTCCGCCAATAGCAGCCACCACGAATACCGAGTACCGAGGGGGAGGCCGTTTCAGGGGCAAGGACAGCTCCCCTTTCTGCCTTCTGTACTTTGTAAAGATCACACTGCAGACGACCCCAGAAATGGGGGAGTGTCACCTCTCACTCCAGAGGGGAGAGGAGGTGTGCTGGAGGGGCACCCCTCACCCCTGGCCACTGGGGACCCCAGGCAGAACAGTTAGAGCCACCTGGTGTTTTCACAACCCTCCGTGGAAATGAAATCACAGGTTGGTCCTTGTCCGACAGCCTGGATGGCATCAAGCTAAGAGCCCCAGTCAGCACGCGGCTTTGCTCTCTGCCAAAAACTAAACAAGTGAAAAAGGTGTGCTTTCAAAGTGTGTCTGTCAGAAGACAGTTTGGAAACGCTTTCACAGTAAGGACTGAGCAGACTGTTAATGACCCGTGTCCTCGGAGCCCCCAGGGCCGCTAGACCAGCAGCCCTGAACTTCCTCTCACCGAGAGGCAGCCTCTGACTTTGGGTTCTGGGACCTGTTCCAGGCCTCTGCTCAAATGGTTTTTCCACTGACCCAATAAATGATTACATAGCAGTCGGGAGACCCGTATTCAACACCCGGTTTTGTTACTGGCCCGCTGAGTCGCACTGAGCAAGCCAGTAAACCTCTCTGAGCCCGGTGTCGTCGTGGTGAAACTGGGATAGGGTCAGCCTCACGGGCACAGGGTGGAGACTAGGCTAAAGAAAATCATGGGCATGCGGCCCAGAGGACGGTTGCAAGGCGTCCACCGGGGCTGCTCAGGACTGTGGTGTCAGTGCTCCCAGGCCCGGCCGAGCCCTCCCTCCCCACGGGCCTAGAGCTGTGCCCACCTGCAGGGTTTGTGTTCCCCCGAGGGGTCTGGTCGGTTTTTTTCTTTTTTAATTCATGTAATATCCCCCTTCCCCTGGGGCTTTAAGGAAAGTATTTTTAAGAACAGGCCCCTGGTTTCCTACTGACCTGCCTCTCTCGATGGTTCCCTGCTCCTGGCATGCAGCTTTTCCTCCCAAGTTACTGCAGCAGCCCTGAAAGCCTCCTGGTGGAGAAGTCACTTAGGTGTGTCTTTTTGAGCTCTTTGTTCCCATTGAAATGTGGACTTTCACACTTTGTTCTGACCAAAGGGTCCCTTTAAAAAATCCAGGGCAAAAAAAAAAAAAAAAAAAAAAAAAAAAAAAAAAAAAAAAATCCAGGGCAGGGCTTCCCTGGTGGCGCAGTGGTTGAGAGTCCGCCTGCCGATGCAGGGGACACGGCTTCGTGCCCCGGTCCGGGAGGATCCCACATGCCGCAGAGCGGCTGGGCCCGTGAGCCATGGCCGCTGAGCCTGCGCGTCCGGAGCCTGTGCTCCGCAATGGGAGAGGCCACAACAGTGAGAGGCCTGCGTACCAAAAAAAAAAAAAAATCCAGGGCAGATTTTCAAGTGGCTGGAAGTCATCACTCAGAGAAGCACAGAAAGGTTTAAGAAGGAAACTCGAGAATCCGGTACAAGTGAGAAATGTGTCCCTCAGCTTCAAAATGTGAAGAGTAGTTTGAGTTAGAGAGAGAGAGAGAGGGATTAGCTTACAGCAGAGTGCATAGTCCATCAGTGAGCAGAGTCCCCGGTTGTCCTTTGGCACGGGTGTTTCTTGACTCCAGATGCTGTAGGAGTGACCCGGCCTTCTGAGCTAGACAGACGTGGGTTACGGTGCTGGCTTCCCTTGCGACTGGAAGCGTGGCTCCCTTGCCTCTCGCAGACATAGGACAGGGTGATCCCATCTGCCTGGCGGGGTTGTGGCAGGGAAAGGGTGGAGCAGAGCGCCTGGCACTAAGTCCAAGGCTTTCACCAAATGACAGCTGTGACCGGTGCTACGGTGCCGCCTTCCCTGCCGTGGTTAGTCCTTACAGATAACAGAGAGCCCTGCTTGTGCAGAAAAGCTTCACGGAGCTGCACCGATGAGACCTTCGTAGCCGTTTGGTCCATGACACCCTCAGCGAAGCGCTCTTTGGCTCTAAGCACAGAGCGGAGTTTCTCCTGGTGCCACTGTCCCTAAGTTCCTGAGCCCATCTCTGGAGGTTTGGGGCTAGGGATTCACATTTTTAACGAGCATCCCTGGCCATTCTGACACACCTGGAAGTCCGAGAACCTGTGGTTTGGAGAGAGAGGATGCCTCCTCTGGAGTATGGGGCCAGCTCTGAAGGCACCGTCTTTAAAGCACTAACAAAGGCCGGGCTCACTGATGCCCACCCTCCCTGCCTCCCCGGTCTGGACCAGCATGTCTCCCATGGCGGTGCTACTTGTCATCTCGAAGGGTGCGATTGCTCTCCAAAGAGAGGGCCCCCGTGGTCGGCTTCCTGAGTGAAGGTGCCCTGGATGAGAAGCAGTGACCCTACGATTGAGACTACCTGCCTGGACTTTCCATCTGGGGTTCCTATTGAAACCACTGTTTTTCCCCCTGCCTGTGGCATCTGTGATCTCATGTAGCTCCATCTCAGCGGCTCTGTCTCTTTGAGGGCCCCCTAGCGGTCCCCCAGATGAACCTGTGATACACCTCACAACCTCTAAACCTGGCAGAGTTCCACCGAGCCACGGTTGCTTGCTGTGGCTCTGCTCAGACCTCCTGACAGAGCAAAACGAGGCCCTGACTGCCGGGTGGGGCCGGCACTCACTGCCTAGCGAGGCGGGAGCTGGGCGGAGGTGCCCTGGGGCCTCAGGCAACCTGGGCTTGAGTTCTGGCTTTGTGGCCACCTGGCCTGAAATGTCCCTGTGAAAATCTTGAGACTCTGACCCACGTGTCTCCACCTGAAAAAGGAGGGCATTCGGCAAAACAGGCCACCGAACTGCTGGCTTGGGCCTTCCCACGTCCCTTGACTTGTTTATCCTCAGAATTCTAACACCCCTGTTTCAACTCACATCAGCTGCGTTTTCAGCTGCCCCGTCGTACGCCCCCAATGCTCTGCCTTTGCTGCACTTCCCACGTACTGTGGAAGCGACTGCCTGGACCCCATTTCTTTCCACATCCGCTTCTGTAAGAGGGGAGATTAGAGGGAGCCAGGGGTAGCGAAGCAGCTAATGTCAGAAGGGTGGGCATCCCCCTGGGTCCAGGGCAGCAGAGGTGGGCAGGAGGGCCAGGTTCCAGAGAGATCCCTGGGTAGAATTAAGAGGCACCGTGGCGTCGCGGGAGAGAGCCAGGCTTCCGGGTTCAGTTCCTCCTCTGCATCTTGCTGGCCATGTGCTCTCGGGCAGCTTGCTTACCCGCCCTTCGCCTGAATGTTCCTCGTAAAATGGGGAGGAGGAGGATGATCTAAATAATAATAATATATAAGCTCATGGGATTGTCATGAGAACTCAGTCAGTACGCAGAAAGCACCTAGACCGGGGCTTGCACAGAGCAGTTCAACTCAGTGTGAGCTGCCACCACTGACCGCCCTCTTTGGGATTTAAAGAAACTGATGACAGATGTGAGGGAGGGGGCAGGTCCCTGTGGCTCCAGGCCCCGGGGTGGGTGGTAGAGCCGCTCACCACTCACCGGAATTGGGAAGACGAAACAGGAAGCTCGCAAGGAAGAAGAGATCCACCCTTGCTTGCTTCTCTTTCCGAGAGGGCAGAACAATGCCTGCTGCCTCTGCCATGGTCCCCTCGCGGGCTCGGCCACGTGCAGGCAGAGCCCCCGCGATTCCCGCCCGCCGGCTGCGCTGTGGCTTTTCAGGGATTGCGGTCTATTGTCTTTGAATCACACTGCTGGAGAGTAGTTTGCATAGATTCCCAAGTTTGTAATTAAAACAATTGAGAAACAATTTTCACTGTATAAAAAAAAAAAAAAATGAAATCTCTTTTAAGCAGATGTTGTGCTGTGAGCCCTGTAGAAATATTATCTTATCATCAGCCCAGCACGGTTATCTCAAAGCTCCAAAGAAACTAAGGGAACATCTTTTCTCCTAACCCAGCATTTTTTTAGCGCCTAATATCATTTCACATTTAAAGGTGACAGCAATATCTTTAACGTTTTTCTATTGGATTAATAACGTTTAATGTTCAAAGCAATAAAGCGAAATGTTTTCGTGAGGCTGCTTTATATCACTAGCGGAAAATTCAAGTTAAAAAAAAAGACCACACACACAAAAGTAATAGACGTCGAGCGCCATAAACTCAAAAGGGAGCCTGGGCGTGGAAGTGGTGTCTCGAGCTGGAGTTCTGGGTGTGCAAGGCGTGAGCCCCGCCCCGCCTGGCGCCAGAAGGGGCCTGTGCACTTGGCGTGAGCGCTCAGCACCCTCACCCTCTCCCCCAGCCATTCATCTCCCCCCAGCAGCGGAATATGACAATGTTAGCATTTTTCATTTCCCTGACGTTACCATTAATAAAGCAATGATCCAAAAGGGGCTTTGCTGAGTCTGTTCTTTATGCTCCCATCACTCACGACTAGATAATTTCACACAGGATCGTTTTAAAATTAAATGACGATAAAAACGCTCTGCTGTTCTGTGTTCACCAGTTCATAGAAGTCTATCAAGTCATTAATGTGTCATGACAAACTGCTCGATGGATACAAGAGTAATTAATTATTTGAATAAATAACAAGTTGAACTTGGGGCTTTGAACCACAATGACATATGCATCCCATTAAGGGCGTCTTAGAACCTTTTCAGGGCGCTGGTATGAAGAGTTAAAATGCAGGCCAGGGTATTGGAAATGATGAAAAACAATTTCGTAAACACAGGGTAATAATTTTACGAGGAGAAAGCCGAAGTGTCACGTTTCCATGCCCACATGGAGTTCGGTGTTAAAAGTTCTCCAGCTATGGCCATTTCAAGGTACCACTTCATCAGTGATGATTTCAGAGAACAATTATACAGATTTTCATAATCACCATTAATCTCTGCATATTTTTCAAGATGATTACAGCAATTATTATTTAGATTTCTCTTTTATATGCCCATTGTAGAAAGGAACAAGTGCTTATTATACTGGATATTTCAAAGAACCTTGGATTAAAATTCTTTGTCATCTCCGCACTCATTATTTCAACTCGTGTTGCCTCTGAAAGTTCATCAGCTCTAGAAATGAGAGCAGTGTGAGCAGGCTGTATTATTAAATCTTAAGGTTGAGCTCAGACTGTGGTTAGCGAGGATGGCTGAATTGTTCGTTTGTGGGGCTGCTGGGTTCAGTTGGAATTACTGTCAGGTGGCAGGAGATGCCCATGACAGATGTAGTCAGAGATGGGTGGCAGCCTCACACCTATTTTCCGTGATAGACTTACAAAGTGAGCTCACAACCAATATTTAGAGAATACATTTCTGTGACATGCCCTTTAAAGGTTAATATGAAATCTGAAATCTGGGTAATTTGTGGCCTGGTACTTCAGAGACGCAGCAACCAGATAGAAGGGAGCCCACGCCCCAGTATTCCACATCAAATCGGGTGTCAGCCGAGGCGTCAGTTCTGTCTGTGGCTGCTCGTTTTCCTCACATTACCGTGGTCCAGGGAGCTTGTCCACTGGAGCTGAATTTTGGAAATGGGATGTACTGTTTTCCCGAGAAGCTGTTTCCCGGGGAAAAGTCCCTCGAACGTTCTGCTGATTGGAAAGGCACCTCTGCGTCGGTCAGTGTGCCCGCCTGTGCCCTGTCCCAATTACAGGTGGTAATTCTGTCGTCTCCTGTCATTGCGCACCCTCTGTGGGCACCACCCTCCTCACAGATGCTGCAGGTCTAGCTACATGAAGGGGAGGAAGCCCAGGCCTTTGGTTTTGAATTGGGAAGTTCAGTGTTTGAGAAAAATACAAGGTGTAGAAATGGGGGTTTTTTTCTTTTCAAATTAAGTTTTATTATAAAGTTACAACCTGGTTGGAAGGCACACAGGCAGTGCAGTCTTACGTAAACATAGGTCGGATTTCGACTGTCGTGAGACTTCCCGTAGCAGGTCGCTCTTCATTTGGTCCATGTCTGTCTGTCACTGTGGCGGGGCTTTTGGAATCACTGGGCATCTTGGGGAGGATGAAGCCTGGGGCCTCCTGTGGTGGCTGCCCCTCCAGGGCCCACCCCCGACCCCAGGGCTCAGGGCCTTGGCTCCGGGGCACTCATCCTAAGTTCTCCCATTCACTCAGGGGCGCCCAGGCCCTGGGGAATGTGACCCCACTAATCACGATCAGAAGATCTCTGTGCTGTGGTACCAGAGTGTCACATTTTGTACCATTTTCCTTTAACCTGTGGGCAGTCTTCTTTTTCAAATCTTAAAATTTATAACGAGGTTATACCTTTCCAGTTTGTGTGATGCTCAAGCCTACTATCCTATTGTTAAAGTACTTGGGCAAACAGACAAGTAATTAAAAGCTTATTCATTGATCGAGGAATCGGAAGAAAAGGAGTTAGAACGTCTCTGTTCCACAGAGTCCTAGAGAATTCCCATCTCGAAACACAGCTTTCTTCGGAAAGGTGGCCTTGCACCATTTATCTGTCCATCGCCTCATCCTTGCAGGCCCTGGGCTAGCCTGGAGCTTGTCATCTGGGGAAAGGCATTGGGATGGATGATTGCAGCAGAGTGGCAGTGGGAGCAAGGCCACTGACTCCAGTGAGTGACAGCTCGGAAGGTGACCCACATGGGTAACTTTCAGCTGGTTTGGGGGGTTCACGGGCAGGAGTGGGCTCTCCAGGCCGAGCACACAGCAAGGAGAAGGGCATATCACATACAGAATGCATGGCTTGGTCAGGAAATGGTGAGGAGGTTGGCGTAGCTAGATCCCAAGGTGTGGGGAGCCAGGGTGGGAGGGCAGCTAGACCACAAAGCTAGGTTGGGGTCAGCCTGTGAGGGCCTGGGCTGAGGCATTTGGACATCACCCCTTAAACCTGAGGAAACAGTTGAAGATTTTAAGTAAGAGAATAGCCTAAGGAGACCTGCATTGAAAGCCAACTCCAAAGATCCCTGGGGCAGGTATGTCTGTCTGGGCCACTGAGGCGAGAGCCCAGAAGACACCATGAAGACCCGCGCATGCTGGCTTCTTAACACCTTCCAGCTCTGCGTACCTTCCGTTCACACGTTCGCCCTTCTCGATTATACCTTTCTGCTTCCATCCTTGGATGACTCCTTCATGCCACGTAGGGAGGTGTTCCCACCTCTTCCTCAAGTGGTGGGAAGACAGTGGATTGGAAAAGCTTCCTTTCTGTACCAGCTTTGCGGCCCTGACCATGCCCCATCTCCTGGGCTTCAGGTCCCTTTGGCAGAGTGGGGATGGCGACACCCACGGGGCTGCTGGGAGGTTTAAGAGGGCAGGTGTGTAAGTGCCCTGACGCTGTTCCCTGGACGGACGCCCCTGGTGCAGTGCTCTCTGGAGCGTGGGTCAGCGCTGGCTGTAGACACCTGGACGCCCTGGGACACCTTCTCTCCTTGCCCTTTGACTCCAGGGGTGGGGAGGGGAGGCATCTGGCCCAGAATCTGCTATAACTCTTCCTGATCGTTGCTTTTGAGAAGGCTGTTTGAGTAGAATCTAGAGGAGGGCTAGAGAAATCACGTTACCTAAGATGGGCCAACCGTGGTGGATTTTGTACGTTGTATCTTCTGAGGTTTAAATCTGGGTCTCAAATCACCAACGCGTATTTAATACTGACGGTGATTGTTATGGTTTGTGAGACTGAGAATGTCAGGGTTGGGAGGGATTTTTTTTTTTTTAACATCTTTATTGGAGTATAATTGCTTTACAATGGTGTGTTAGTTTCTGCTTTATAACAAAGTGAATCAGTTATACATATACATATGTCCCCATATCTCTTCCCTCTTGCGTCTCGTCTCCCTCCCTCCCACCTTCCCTATCCCACCCCTCTAGCTGGTCACAAAGCACCGAGCTGATCTCCCTGTGCTGTGCGGCTGCTTGGGAGGGATTTTTGAGATCATCTGATGGCCCAGGGCTGCACAGACCTCGCTGCACACATTCTCACCTGGGATCCCAGAGTCCACCCTCAGACCAAGTAAATCAGCACCTCTGGGGGAGGAACAACAGGCAGCAGTAATAATTTTTTAAAGTTGCCAGATGAGCCCCAGCCGAGTGGCTGATGTGGCCCAAGCCGTCCACTCACAGATGAGGACATTGAGACCTGACTGGCCTACACGTGGGCCCCCTGACTCCCAGAACGGTTCTCGTCACTGTTATTTATTCAACACGTATTTATTCTCAGTGCATCATATCAGGAGGTCCGTGATGTTGGCATGACCCAGCATTGGTAAAATTAGCTGGGATCACGTGGTTGAAGCGCTGTGTGCCCAGTTTCTTCACTGTGACATTTCTTTTTTTCCTTTTGTAATTAATATGTAATTTGTGGGAAATACTTCAGGACTATGTAAATAGCTCATTCCTCATCAGATTTTCACCTACTAGTTTTAGCATCCATTCATTTTATAACTCCATCCTTCAGTATTTCTTACTTGGCATTTTATTATAAGGAAGAGCTTTCCCTTATCCCCAGTTTGTGTGTATTCATGTGGCCAATGGATTCTTACTCATTCTTATCATTATTTATTTTGATGCTCAAACTTTTTCCATATTTAGCCCTTGGGAGCCCTGGCTCCTGTGTCCCTCTGATGCATTTCCCCGATTCTTAGAGCACGTCTTTACTTTCTGGTGCAACAAGATGTCCCAGGTGTGTTCCTTCCCTGCTCAGTGCTGAATCAGCCATTTCTCCAAAGAGCCCTATTTCTTTGAAAGGAGAATCCTGGAAACCAAAAGCTGGGCACTGGGTATGCTCATCACTCTCGAGGTGCCATTGCTTCTAGGGCCTCAGCAAATAGAAATATATTACGTGTGTGTGTTGGAGCACATACACGTGCATGTAAATGTACATGTGTATTTACATATACGTATCTACATGTATCTACACGTATACCTGCTTTTCCTTTTTTGAAGTATAGTTGATCTTCAGTGTTGTGCTAATTTCCGCTGTAGAGCAAAGTGACTCAATTATACATACATATATATATATATATATGTATACTTTTTTTTAAATATTCTTTTCCATTATGGTTTATACAGGGAGATCGGATACAGTTCCTTGTGCTATACAGTAGGACCTTGTTGTTTATCCATTCCAAATGTAATAGTTTGCATCTACTAACCCCAAACTCCCAGTCCATCCCTCTCCCTCCTCCCCTCCCCCTCGGCAACCACAAGTCTGTTCTTTCTATAATGGAATACTACTCAGCCATAAAGAAGAATGAGATAATGCCATTTGCAGCAACATGGATGGACCTAGAGATTATCATACTAAGTGAAGTAAGAAAGAGAAATACCATATAACTTCACTTATATGTGGAATCTAAAATATGGCATAAATGAAGCTATCTACAAAACAGAAACAGACTCACAGACATAGATCTGCTTATTAAAACCAAGTTGATACTAACACCTCCAATTTTTTGATCCATCATCACCGAGTACCTTCTAATCTTCTTCCCATTGTTTTGCCAACTTCTCTTCCTCAACCTGAGTGTTAACTGTCAGCATCCCTCAGTGTTCGTCCTGGGCCTGCCTCTATCCTCACGTGTTTTCTTCCAGAACATCTTCCCTCCTCTCGTGTCCTTGGTTATCACCATGCTGGTAACTCCCAGTCGCTCCGTCAGGGATCACTTCTGTACTTGCATCCGGGCAGTCCTCACCAACCAGTCTTACATTCTTGGTCGTGGTGTTCCCACCAGTGTCGGCCAGGGTCTTCCCTTGGATGTCTCAAAAGCCCCTCAAACCTGACACATCCAAAATGGAACCCACCGGCTCATCCCCGCGCTTCCGACTCCACCCCACTGGCCCCCACATCCGTGCCTGGCACCCCTTTCTCCCAGCTGTTTGAGGCAGAACCTCAGACGCCCCTGACTCCTCTGCTCCTCCCTTACCCCTCCACAGCCCATTGTGGGATCCCTGGATTCTGCCATCTAAACATTCCTCCATGCGTCCCCTCTCCTCCGTTCCTACTGTCAGAGGCCTAGTCCAGGCCAGCAGCCCCCCTTGATTTACTGTCAGAACCTCCTCCTGGTGGTCCTGCCTCCAGCCTAACTCCTTCCCATGTGCCTGGACTAGGAGGCATCCCTCAAATACAAATAGTGTGTCACTCTCCAGCTCAAAATCCCTACAGCGGCTCCCTAGGGGCCTCATGGGGACATTCAGGCCACTTTAAATGGCAATCAAGGCTCCTTATGAGCTGGCGCTCGGTTGTCGCCGCACCCTTACTTCTGTGCAAGTGTAACAAAGACTGAGATAGATCTGTAGCTACCCCGACACGGAAACCCTCTGACAGGTGAAAAAAGCAAGTTGCAGAACAGTTATGCTGTGATGCTATTTTTATTAAAAACACAAACACATACCCCCGAAAATCCTGCATTTCTTCTGTACATGCAAACATATACATAAGCCCATAGGAAATGAGCTGGGGGGGGAACCCCAAGGACTGTGCACAGACCACTACCCCGGCTCTTCCCCCGAGGAGACCCCTGAGATGTGGCTCTGGAGTCAAGGGGTGCTTAACGTAGCTGGACTATTAGAATTGTTTCTTTAGAGAATGTATTCATTTTTTGAGGGGTTAAAAAAAATAAAACTTAAAAATATATTAGTTGGTTTTGAGAAGGTGAAAAGAGCTCTGGAAATGAAAGTGCATCTTCCTGCACTGGGGCCCGAGCCCTGCCCAGGCCTGTCCCGTCCCCTGCCCAGGCCTGTCCCGTCCCCATCAAGGCTTTGCCTCAGTCGCAGGAGGACAGTGCGTTTAGACCATGCCTGCCTCCCCAGGAATGTGCCTGGTGGCAATAGCCCTGTGTTGGCCCCTCGGTTCAGCTTTTTATTCTGCACACCCAAAGCCCTTTTTGTTGGTCTCGAGCTCACCGAGGAGTTTCTGTGCATGTGCACTGGGGAAGCAGGTGTGAACACATAGTGATGGTGACTTACCCAGGAGCCCCTCAACAGCCAACAAGGAAAAGTCTCACTTAATTGGATTTTATCTTTACTTTGAGCAAAATGCAGTTGGTCTCTGCCCCAAGCCATTAAGTGCTCATAAAGTTTTAAAATGCATTTCTGTAGCAGAGTGAGGATGTTCTCCTTCATATATCTAGAGTCCCTGTGGGGCACGTGGCCCAGCCTCTGTGGGCTCCCGCCTCCCAGCAGAGACCCACGAGGCGTCCTGCTACAAAGCCCATGGGGCCCCCTGGGCGGTTACTCCAGAAGGAGGGGTGTAGGAGGGCTGGAGGGCCCTCAGCTTCCTCCCAGGATGTGGGGACGTGGAAGGTGTCAGGTGCTCCGTGTTTTGGAGGCCTGGCGGGGGGGGGGGGGGGTGTCCAGAGAAATGGGGGGGAGGGCTTCCTAATTACCCATGCGAAGTAGAACCTCAGAGAATATTCGTTTATGGTGTGAAGGCGCCTCTATTTGAAGAGTATGGTGATTCTGACTAACCTGGTGAATTAGCCTCCTGATGCCCAGGGGCAGTTTTCTTCTCTTTGCTTTGGGGGCTCTTTTCCAGGGGACATTTAGCACCTGGGCCCAGCTTGGGCCCTGCTCCTGCCGTTGAGCTTGACCTATGACAGCTCAAGGGATGGCAGATGCCAGGAGAGCCATGGTCCGGACACCAAGGGAAGCCCTCCTGGGTAGGCTTCGCTTCCGCACCTCCAAAAGCCTTTGGATCAGGAGTTACAGCCTCGGGTTACATAATTTAATGTGGATGCGCTTGTGTTTTTATGTAAAAGCAGGGAGAGGAGAAAGGTCTACCTTGGAAGGGCTTTTCCTCTAGTGCCGCGATGATGACAGTTGCTGAGCAGTTAGTTTGTACCTGAGCCTTATGCTTTTTTAAAAATTTTTATTTATTTTTTATACAGCAGGTTCTTACTACTTATCTGTTTTATGCATATTAGTGTATATATGTCAATCCCAATCTCCCAGTTCATCCCACCCCCACTTTCCCCCCTTGGTGTCCATACGTTCGTTCTCTACATCTGTGTCTCTATTTCTGCCTTGCAAACCGGTTCATCTGTACCATTTTTCTAGATTCCACATATATGCATTAATACACGATATTTGTTTTTCTCTTTCTGACTTACTTCACTCTGTATAACAGTCTCTAGGTCCATCCACGTCTCAACAATGTCCCAGTTTCGTTCCTTTTTATGGCTGAGCAATATTCCTTTGTATATGTGCACCACATCTTCTTTATCCAATCGTCTGTCGATGGGCATTTAGGTTGCTTCCATGACCTGCTGAGCCTTATGCTTTTATCTCATTTAAACTTCCCAGCAATCCAGGTATGATTTCCTTCCTTCTGCAGTCAAAGAATCAGGCACAGAGAGATTGAACGCTTGTCCTAAGTCAGAGATGGGGCAGAGGGCCTGACCTGAACTCGCTCCTCGGAAGAAGCAGTGGGTTGCTTGGTGTGCCCCTGGCCCCTTCTGGTTTCTTCCCATCGGCCATGCTGCGGAGCGGCCGTGGCTGTCCCCCTTCACCGAGGACAGGCAGACGCGGAGGCTAAGTGACTTGCCCAGGCCCCAGGGTGCTCACACGCGTAAGGCCCCTCTTTCCTTCCTCGGAGCCACCTCATGCGTGGGACTCGGGAGGCTCTTGCCGTGGCTGATAAATCACTCCTTTTGGCTTATGAATAACGTGGCAAAACAAATTACTTTGGGGATCTAGAAGGAAGTTGTGGGCCTTGTGTAAACTCAGTTGGAATGTCACCTAGCAGACAGCTCTGGGGCATCTACAAATGTCTTCCAAGGAATATCTCCAAAGTGAAATCACCAGGAAAGCCGAACCGGGCTTGGTGTTTTGGTTTACAAATGAGTTTTGAGAAATGGCCTTGAGATCTAGAGTTGCTGGCATTTTTCCCATCACAAATTGTAAAGAACCTTTGAAAGGCCGCAGGAAAGGGGAGAAGAAAGGGCCAGGTTACTGATTATTTACAGCTCTGAGCCCCAAGCAGGTCCACAGAATTACAGGTCTCCTACCATTCCAACTGCATTCAATTTTATTCTGAAAATGACTGCCTGCCAGCAAGCCACGTTGTTCTCCCTCATCTCTGCAAGGACTTCTGAGGAACCATGACCAAGCTCACTTAACACCACGTGGCAACTGGAAGCAGACAACAATTGAGATGCTAGTAATGGAGTCTTTTTAAAAAGTTTACAGTTTCTTACCGCATGACTTTACGAATCTCTTTATCAAGTGCGTTGAAATTAACGCATGTATCGATCGGAGTATTTCCTCGTTGAGGAAGGAATCGGCAGGCCTGACCAAGGTGATGGGCTGGTCCTGGCCCGGTGCCTTTGGGAGCTGGTCAGCGGTGGGTTTGTCCTGAGCCCTCAGAAGTCCAGGGGTGTGCATTTGGAGGGGAGAATCAAGGGAAGGCTCTGAGGGATTGCCTTGGCAAGTACAGTTACACAGTAGCTGCTGTACGCAGGAGCTGTGACCCCATCCCCTTACCAGGCAGCGTTCCTAGAGATTCATGGCAGAGCTGTCTGTGCAAAAGCCGAAATCCAATTTTATGTCCAAACAGATACGGCACGCAAATTGGACTTCTTCCCCTAGGAAAGCAAAGGCAGGTATCCCGGTCAGTTGGGGGGAAAAAAAAAATCACCCCCCCTCCTTTTCTTCTTTAGAATAGGGGGTGGTATTGATACAGTAGCAGATTAGAGCTTTATTTGTTTAAACGTTGCAGATTCTGTAAGCATTCACAATCCTCTTGACTTGTAGAGCCTGATTGTAAAAAGAACAGTTGAATGAGCTCATTGTTTCCCGGCTTTTTTCTTTAATGTATTTTACAAACACTCTGGTGACAGGCCTGACACACTGATTTCTATGTACTCGCACTTCAGTTTGGGATTACAGCATTAATAACAGAGTTCCATGCATCATGCCATTTTTCAGCATGATCGTTATGATAAAGGGCATATACTTAATTACAGGCCTGCTTAATTACAGCTCTGCTGAAGCTCGTTTGTTTAGGAGAATGCTAATTGCGCCACGGAGCCCACGGCACATCCTCGCTTTCATCTGCTCTGCGCCGCTCGCTCGGTGCAGAGGATCAGCGTTTTGTTAAAACTGCCACCAAAAAATAAAATAGAAAAAGGAAAAGAAAGGAAGACGGTGAAGAAAGCACTGTCCTGGTCCTGAAAGGGAGCCTGCCTGGCACGGGGCTGTGGACTGTAGCAGAAGCCCACGTTGGCTGTGGGCCCCTTCCAGCCCTCACAGTACCTCCTAGGACAGCTGGCTGTGTCGTCCCTGCTTTGCAGGCAGGGTGGCCAAGGCTCAGAGAGGTGAGACTGGCTCTCGCCACACGTGCTGCCCCCTGGAATTCAGACCCCTCCTCCCTGCCACACCCATGGCAGCGCCACACCCACGGCTCTGGACTTGAATCCTGGCCCCATCAAGCTACGTCGTCGTAACTCCTGCAGCCTCGGTTTCCTTAAATGTAACTTGCACGTGATCATTTTGAGGGTTACGTTATTTGGTGCACCTTCGCTCTCTAGTATGTGGTCAGTAAATGTGGTTTCCTTTCCTTTTCTCTCTTTCTAGCCTAGAACTGGGCTAGGGGAGAAGTTCTGTTCCAGCCAAGGTTTAAGGGAACCGAGGAGCCTGGAGAGCGGACTGCTCTGGGTCCCGGGAATGCCGCCTTTGGCGCCAGTGAGGAAAAGACAAGACTCCTGTGTCCTGCTTCTGAGTTGTGACCGTGGATCGGTCAGGCCGTGTCCATGTGAGAACCCTGTAGAACCCCAGGCTGACTGGGAGGGCCGGTTGGGGGGCGCACACATACCCCCTGAGCAGTGGCTCCATGAGAGCTGCCCCCTCGTCACGGCTCTCCCTCCAGCCCCTCCACTGCACGTCACTCCGAGTAGGACTCGGCAGCAGGCTGAAGGCTAGAAGGAGGATCACGGTGAGGACGAAACGCTGGCCTCAGCTCGGGAAACAAGGAAGGAAGGAAGTAAACGTGGCTCCCCACAAGGAGCCCGGATGGAAATGATCTGTGAACTTCTTTTGGAATGCCTGAAAAATGTGTGCCATTGATTTTAAGAATTATGTTTGGCATACCTCTAGATATCTTGAGATATGGAAAGGCTGCCCAGATAAGGAGAAGAGAAATGGATGTCATGGGATTAGAAGGGGATTTAGCAGTCCCACAGATCAGCTTTCTACCAACACATAAAATCCCTCCCAGCGGCCGTCCACCTGGACCTTTGCAGCCGGTTCTGCTGGTCCTGCCTTCTGCCTTTCCCCGAGGAGGGCAGGGTCCCCCCCCCTCTGAATCATGCCCCGTCTCTCTAGCCCCTCTTCCTGTGACAGCTCTGAGAACATGTGCAGACATTTGACCACATTCACCTTCAAGGCCTCTCGTATCTGGACCAAACCCCATCTCGCTGCACTTCCCATGTGCCAGGCATGGCGCTGGGCTCTCGGGTACCAGGTGGGGTGCAACGATGAACAAAAGTGGACGGGATCAGGCCTTCCTGGAGCAGCAGGTCTGACGGCTTTCTCCCCTTCCCTCCTGTGGGCTGGCTTCAGGTCCCTCACCCTCTGGCAGGCTGCCCAGGACGACCCTCTGAGAGTGCGGTCCCAGCACTGAACCCCTCCCTTGAGCCCAGAGCAGACCAAGGTGGCAGCTCCCTCACCCTGGCACCAGGACTGCTGCACTGTCCCTTACAGTGCCATCCCTCCCCCTTTCTAAACAGTCAAGCCACGCTGTTGACTTGTTCAACTACAGACCAGTCTTTTTTCATGTCTTCTGCTGTTATTCCAGCATGAACATCTCTTTCATTCCATCTAACGCAGTTGGTGTTTTGGACTTAAAGTACAGGACTTAGCACTGACCTTTAGTAAATTCCATCTGTTAAATTTAGCCCGTGACTCCAGCTTTTTGAGATCTTTATTGGTCTTCTGTTATCCAGTTTGTAGACTGTCCTCATCAGCCACATAGTGGATAATAAGCCCACTATGCGTGTCTTCATTAGAGTAATTGATAGCGCCCTGGGCACCCTCCAGGGAGGTCACTTGAGGTCAACATCAATTTATTAATCAGCTTCTTGAACGTCTAGTCCAGCCAGTTATGGATTCTCCTACCCTTAACATTGTCCAGCTGTATTTATCCATCTTGTCCATATAGGTAACAGGGGAAGCTTGTCAGGTGCTTTGCTGAAATCCATGTTCGTCTCAGCCTACCATAATCCTGGCTATATTCGATTTTTTAAATAAGTGGAACTTGGTTGGCATATCATCTGTTTCGCAGACTCTCACTGGCTCCCCTTCCCAGGGACTCGGGGCGTGTCACCATGGCGACTGTTCCTCTTGAGCCAGCTCCCGTTCAGAAACTTCAGCCCCTGGGATCCTATGGACTCTTTTCTTCCAAGATTGTTAAAGCCTGCTGTCTAGGATACAAGGAGAATCTGGCTGTGCCCATCTTTTTGTCCTGAACTCTAAGATAAAGTGGTAACTTATCCCCGAGTTCGCATCTCTCTCCCTTCCCAGCTTCCCTTGAGGTCAGATTAGGTCCGAGTGGATCTCCACGCCATCTCCTCTGCTGCTAAACCCTGTCCGGAGGGCATCAGCCCCACAGTCTGGAGGGCCACCCTCACTGCTGCCTCTTGCTTCGCAGACAGTCTCGGGAAGGCGTATTCCCTTTGTTCTCTCCAAATGTCCCCAGGCTGGAGCCCCATTATGAGGGTTGCTGAGCACCCCAGGAAACCCCTGGGCTGGGACAGGAATGCAGAGGTGACTCACACGTGGATGGCCAGGACCCTCAGCCGAGAAAGGAGATGCGGCCCTGGCTAGGCACCCAGGGGGCCACTCTGAGCGGATCCCAGAGGGATGGCGGTGGGTGGACGTAGGGTGAAGGGGAGGGGCATCCTGTGCAGAGGGGCCGTAAGCACCCCGCCTTGGAAATCCTCCTGTCTCTTCCCTTTGTGTGCAGGCTTGACTGCCAGCCTCACACTGGGCAGGGGTCACTAGCCTTCCTCAGTTTCGCCCAGTGCTCCCCAGGTCTCTCATTTCCCGGGGTAGTCGGGCCTTTGCAGGTCACTTACTTACCACCTTGTCAGAACACCGGTTCTCTGAACATGTGTTGACATTTGGATGGAAACAGCTGTCACCAGGGAGAACGGAGATCTTCACCATATCTTACCAGAAACCCCCAGACACTAAGGAGGTCTTTAAACACCAAAGGCAGAAAGCCTAGTGAATGAACGAGCAGGGTTCTCCGCTTAGTGATGTGGCCAAAGATGCGCTCACTGGAAGCCGCTCTCCAGCGTTGGGTCGGATTGCTTCCCGAGCGCAGGAAGGGAGCTCTGCCCTGGGCCCTGCCGTCTGTCTCCTGGGCAGAGAGAAGCTGGGAAAGTGGTGCGTTTGTGCAGACACATGCGCAGAGAGCAGAGAGTGACAGGGCCAGGGCAGGTGACAACAGGGGGCTTTGAGAATCTGAAGAAGAAGTAAAGTAGGCTGTGGCTTCTAGCGCCTGACTTGGGGTGGCCAGGATGGGGGCGGTGCCTTAACGGTGAGGGGGATGGCCAAGGAAAGAGTGGCTTCGAAAAGACCATGATGGGTCTGATGGGGCTGTTTGCACACAAGCCCACCTCCTGGCCCGTCGGTCTGATGGGAAGGAGCTGGTAGAAGGGCCAGCTAGACACTTGGGGAGGGACTGGTAATGTTGTCAAAACCGTGAAAGGCCCTGGTGTGGAAGAAGCAGGTTTGCTCTCAGAAATTTCATGTATACCTCATGGAAGGGCCAAAGACAGGAGTCACTGCTTGGCGCCTGTGTGGGCTCTGACCCCCAATCTGTGAGTGATCCGAAATGCTGTCAGTGCTGCATGCTTTCCTGCCTCCGTGGCTTTTGAAGGGGGGCTGGGGTCAGAGTGCCGCATGGGGTGAGCCTTGACTCCCAGCCACGTTGAGGGCACGGTGGCAACTTCTGGGAAGGGAGCTTGGCCTCTCCTTGGGTCCTGGGTGGGCCTGGTCCTGCTCTTTCTAGAAGGCGTCGTGGCCTTTCAGGGATCATCTGTTCAGGGATGGGTTGTCCCAGCTGTAAGTGAGCATAGGTGCTCAGATTTCATTAGTATATTTGCGTGTGTGCTGTACTGTGTTAAGGTTACTGTGGGCTTTCCCCTGCCTTTCTAGGGAGCTGTCACACTGTCCCCAGTGCTTAGCTGGTCCTCTTCCAGGCAGTGAGGGCAGGTTGCAGGGCCTCCGTGATGTGAGGTCTCTGACCACAGACGTCTCTGTCGGAGCCCCGTGGCCAAGCAGGCTTCCCGGGAGAGGAGGAGGTTTCCAGCGCAGCAGCTGCGGCCAGCTGTGCTATTGCTTTTTCCTCAAACTTACCAGAGGAGTTTCCATTTTTATCTTCCCAGAAATTGTGAATGTAGCTTAAAATGAGACATGTGGCTCATCTTACTGATCAGAGAGGCTTTGTCCCAGCTTTCTTTTCTTTCTCTTATTTCCTTCTTTCTGCTTCTGTGACTCTTATTTCTTAGGACTGAAAAAAAATTGTCCACCACTTGTGTACCAGAGAGGGCCCCATCTTAGATGTCGGGGGAGGCAGAGATGATCGCTTCCCACGGAACTCATCACTCCGTTTCTTCCTGTGACCACAATTTACCAGAAAACCACTGCCCTCGGCGTGACGCTCCACGCCACGCCAGTGGCTGGGACCAGGGAGGCCTGGTTTGGCCTCTGCTCAGACCTGAGGGCGAAGCCGGGCCCCAGGAGAAGCGTCCACCCGCCCCACGGCCCGCGGCTGCCTGGCCTTCACGCTGCGGGGTACCGGCGTCACGCTCCGTCCAGTGCGAAGTGCTCCTCCGTGTGCCGAGGTTTCCATACTGACGTCATTATTCCGCTCCTCCCGGGAGAGGGCGCGCTCGGGGAGGCAGCTCCCGGTCGTGATTTGACAGCGATGACCTGGGGACTCGGTGGGCGCGGGGCTGTGGGAAAGGAACTGAACCAATGAACACACACCCCCGCCCCGTTTTCCTTTGCTGGGGACCCATTCCCGCCCCTTCGGTGTCCTGTTAACACTGAGGAGACAGGGGAGCCGCGATTCAGCCCAGGAAAGCGGACCAGGAGCCGGCGATGGTGGCCGCGCAGCCCCGCCTGCGGAGCACCTGGGCGCCGGAGGCGGAGCCTCACACACAGCCCGCTCACACCTACTCCTCCGCAGGCCGTGCCGGGTTTTGTTTGTTTGTTTGTTTGTTTGTTTTGCGGTACGCGGGCCTCCCACTACTGTGGCCCCTCCCGTCGCGGAGCACAGGGTCTGGACGCGCAGGCTCAACGGCCATGGCTCACGGGCCCAGCCGTTCCGCGGCATGTGGGATCTTCCCAGACCGGGGCACGAACCCGTGTCCCCTGCATCGGCAGGCGGACCCCCAACACCCAAAGCCGTGGCCAGGGTCCAAACCCAGCTGTCTGACTCCAGAACCACTCCTTCCTCCAACCTGGACCTTTCCCGGGAGCCTGACAGCCTGGCTGTGATCAGGCTCAGCTGGAAGGACATCTCAGGAACACGCTTACTGCCCACCTCCTCGCCGAGCCCGGCAGTGTCCCCTCAGCCCTCGTGCGCCTCTGTCCTGCCACCAGCCCTTCGGTGGCTCCCACCGCTTACAGGCTGGACCCCGGGTGGGCTCTGGACCCTTCCCTGCTCTCACAGCTCGTCTGCACTTCGGCGGTGCGTCTGCCTCGCTCACCAGGTGTGTGTCCTTCCCGGGAGCAGGAATGGTACCTGGGCACCCATTGCCCTCGGCCCCACTCACCTGTGCACGTGTCGGCCGGCTCCAGCCCTGACCGGCCTGTAGTGTCTGTGTCAGTATCTCAAGGTGCTGAACATTAGTGGTGTCTGCAATGCCATTTCCTCTCTTTTTTTCTTCTTTTGCAGCAATGGATGGTGTGCCATTTATGATTTCAGAGAAGTTTTCTTGTGTTCCAGAAAGTGTAAGTTTTAAGCACGATCGCCCTCCCCTTCTGCCCCACTCCCCTTCCCCTGCCAGAATCACTGCTGTCCTTGTGTTCTCCCCGCCTCTGGAAGCTCAGCCCTGCAGCCTACAGCAGGGCTGCCTGAGAGCCGGAAGTGGGTCGTGTTCCTCCCTGGGCCCCTTCAGCTAGTGCTGCCCGTAGTGGGTGCTTGAGAAGTGAAAGAAGGGATGAGGGTGGGGAGGGAGCGAGACAGACTAGCAGACATACTCAGACGCAGACACAGCCAAGACTTTTTGATTCAAATGTGATGGTAAATTGTACTGAACTTCACCGGCTGTAAATGTTCTTGCTTTCCAAGCTCACCTTACTAATTTCTGTTATTTTTTATTTAACAAAGTCACTGTCTAGCAGAAAGAAAGCTGCCTCACTTCCCCATTGTCATTGCCGCATTCCGTGATGACCACGTTCTCTGCTCTAAATCGCAGGCATCGGAGTGGCAGGGCTGGGCCCGCTAGTGCAGGGTGCCCTGCGGCTGTGGGCCTCCCACCCACTGCAGGCTAGCACGGACCCTATGATACACGTGAGGCAACTGAGGCCAGGCTGGGCCCTTGAGCCATCTTTAGTGACAGAGGGATTGAGTGAGCTAGCTGGGTCTGAAGGCCAGAACCCAGATCGTGAGAGGCACCCAGCATGCACAGCTTTGCGGGCCCCCCCTGGCACCCCTGTGCCCTCTCTCCGGTGGTGCCTGTCCCCCAGTGTGGCAGTGGCCCTCCCTCAGCTGTGCAGGCCTGGTCCATGCTGGCTCAGTAGACTG
Source organism: Phocoena sinus (assembly GCF_008692025.1). Lineage (NCBI taxonomy): Eukaryota > Metazoa > Chordata > Mammalia > Artiodactyla > Phocoenidae > Phocoena > Phocoena sinus. Next base: position 9,093,384 of record NC_045768.1, on the reverse strand, counting down.
CTTTCTGGGCTTTTTAAAATCCTTTCTGCAGAAGTTTGCTTTGAGTAGCTAATAAACATGAAGGCCCTAGTTTAGGCACCAGCTAAAGAATCCTTCAGTGTTTTTCTTGGACCCAGCTTAAAACCACCCAGCTCGCGATTTGACCTGCACTGGAGTTTCCATTTTCATGAAATATAATAGGCCTTCTCTGAACCCTTCTGGTAAGCAGCTTAATCTTGAAAAACGCTCGTGACTTGACCTACGGAGCATGAGTAACTTCAGCTGACTCCACTTGGCCGCGTTGCCATGGAGATGCTGGCGCCTCTCCCGCCCACTCCCTCGGAGAGGCTGTTCTGTCCTGCACACCGGCTCCAATCAGGAAAGTTTAGTGGGGCAGTTAGAGCCTAATGATACGACAGCTGGACCTCTGCTGGATCCCGGGCCGCTCAGGCAGGCAGCCCCGCTCTCGCACCACTCGGGCTGGCAGCAGGAGAAAGCCAAACTGTTTTGTGGCTACTGGCAGAGCAGCCCCAGGAGCTGAGTGCCTAACTCGGTGGCCCTGTCCCAAGATCGGGCTCTGCCGACTCAGCAAGTGCTCAGGCAGGCGGATTCGGGCCAAGCCCAGTGCAAGCGCTTCCCTGCGCTTCTGCGTTTAATCTCAGCAGCCCAGCCGGCAGGGCCCGCCCGCAATGCTTTGTAACCGGAGAGGAAATGCTCGCGTGATTAACCTGCGGCTGCCGCATCACGAAGGGGCACTGAGCCCAGTTAGAATCCGGGTCCTTGGGCTCAGAGCCGGCCTCTTTCTACCACCCCTCCCAGGAAATCCCCCGCCTCCGGGCTGCAGTTCAGAACCGAAGGCCCAGGGGTTTTGTCAGAGATTCTCAGGTTTCACCTGTTCATCCCCGGCTGCCAGCTGCCGGCCTGGGCTGCAGAAGGCTGGGCTGGTACCTCTCGGGAATACAGACCACTGATGATCCCTGAGGGGACTCGGACCAGGGACCTCAGAGACCAGGTTCCCTCCACCCCTCACCGTGCATTATTTCAGCCCAGGCTTCTCTGGGCCTCCAGCTGACTCTTGTTGCCGTGTGCATTTGATTTTTCACGCTGTCTGGAAAAGCCAGCGTTTTTAAAGAAAGGTCCCCATCTCTATGAAGTTACAGAAATACCCATTAAAATGCAGTGTTACCATTTTCCACCACCACTGACTTCTTAAACAACAGTTGATGGGCAGTTACTTCATTTACCTTGCATTTTCAAAGACCTGGAATTCCCTCCAGCTCCTTCTCTGATGCCAAGGAGTCCCAGGCAGAAGATTGGCTGCCTGCCTCGTGGAGTTCCTTAGACCCGTTCCAGCACACAGACGCGGATGTCAGGGCGGTGTGGGGAAGCCGTGGGCACCTCCATCCCCCCGGCTGCAGAAAGAGCACACTGGCTTTTCCTGTGGGCAGGGAGAGACAAGAGGCAGAAATTATTGGTGACAGTCATGGTCTTTCAGGAGAGCCGTGACCCACCCCCCCGAGTGCTGTAGACAGGTGCCTAGGCCGGGGTCCCCACCAGAAGGGACCCCGGTGACGGCCAGGTTTTCTGAGTCTGCTCCTGCTACTGGTCCATTTACCCTCACTCGTCACTCTAGTCACACTGATGGTTTCCATGGAAAAGGAGTGGAGAAAACGCCAGATCACAAGGGGGTTTGAAGTGTCACAATTGTGAATAAGAGCAAATGTGAAGAAGCATTTTTCCAGCCGTTTAAAAGGATGACTTGATCTGTATTTTCAGATGCAGCCCTTTGATCTCTTGGGAATCACCATCAAATCTCTGGCAGAAATTGAAAAAGAGGTAAGCAAGCTTCCCAGAGTGGGACAGGTGGGGGGCCTGGGTCATCACTCACTGGACCCAGGGTCTCCCATCCCCATTAGGGTTTGTGTTCCAGGAACAGGAGGGACCTAGGTGTGGGGTGACCCTCTGAGAAAAATACTTTCATTTCATTCAAGTTTATTCTGAGAAAAAGAAACTCACTTTTAATGTGTATATTACTTAAAGTAATAAGACAGAAGGTTTTACATGATGCACGGAACAATCAATTCTGCTTCATTTTTTTTTAGAATGTCATGGCGTAAAGAAGGTAGAGGTTGGGGTGTGGGTGCAGAGTTGGTTTTTCCTCCTTCTGTTTTATTATTTGCCACCAGTAGGAGTTTGGGGAAATGTCAGAGGCTCTTTGTGATTTAGAGGAAGGATCACGGTACATTCCCTTGTGCTTGATAGCCAGACCCCACTTGGCAGCCTGTTTCGAAAGAGTTTGGATGTTTTCCTAATAAAAAAGAAAGAAACCCAGGATTGGAGCACATGTGGCAACTCCGAAGAAAGAGAGTTGAGATAATGGAATCAAGCTAGAGGTCAGATCTGCCGGTGGTCTCCCCACTTTCATAAGACAGTGTTAGCATGTGTGTCGTCTTTCACGTGTAGACGGTTGTTAAGCGGTCACATGCTTGCAGCCAGCTCTCCTCTGAGAGGCACATTTGTCTCAAAGATGGAAATGGTAGAACCATTTCAGTATTCTCAGTTCCTCTGGGTTTTCTGTTGTGTACCCAGCTTGCAGAAGCAGGTTGCATTATTGAAAGATGGCTGAAATCCAGGAAAATTGAATCAATGTAGTACAACAAATTTCTAAACCTGTCATAGCAAAAACAAGACAAAAAAGTCCCCTTTTGTCTTTGATTTTCAGTAAATCATAAAAACCAACGTGATTGTCATCTGTAGATTTTGGGGGGTGGGGGTAAACTTAGGAAAAAGAATGTCTGGCTACCACACCAGAAATATACATGTGCATGGAGCCCCAGGTCAATGTTGCTCAAAATTGAGGCGGCCGTCCGCTTACAGACTGCCTTTGCTTGGGGTCCCGCACAGGGTGGCGCCAGCGAGCCTATGTGGAATGCCTTTGCCGGGACCTGCTCTGGCTGCAGGCGGTGAAGCAGGGCCATGCGTGGCCTGTGACCTTTCAGGACGGACAAGGTCACACAGACGTTATGGGGTGCGCATGGGGGTCGGGTGGTCATGCCCCCTCTCTGCTTAAAGCCAGGATAACAGTAGAACCTGTCTCACGAACACGAAATGGATAGATGTGTGAAGCACTGTGGACAGCAGTTGCCCATCACCCTGGGTAGGTGGGGTAGGTGGTGAGTGCCAGAGACTGGGCAGCTGTGAATGTCGCCCCTTCTCTCCCCGCCCATCCTCCTGGGCTGTAACCAGAGCCCCGTTCATTGAAGCACCTGCTACATGCTCTGCTCTGGGCCTGGGCTTTACCTCTGTCATCACCGATTCTCACCCCAAGTTGACCAGGTGGCATTGTTCCTCCCCATTTCATGGGGCAGAAATTGAGACTGAGAGGTGAAATAATAATAATACCCAAGACAAGATTGAGACCTAGCGTGTCATACTCCAAATCCGCTCCGTTATGACGTTAAGTCTGTTGCTCCCTGTCCTGCTGTTGGGGCTGATGGGGACAGTGGTACCTGGGAGGCCCGTCGACCTGGGTTCTGACCCCGGCTGGGCCTTCAGGTTACCAGGACGGGGTGAAATAGGAGAGAGCCCAGTGTAGAGCCAATACATGTGGTGGAAACCATCATAAGTTCTCTTAATTCTCTTCCCCACTAAAGGGCCAAAAATGTGTTTGGTTTGAATGTGTCGTCTTGATGTCAGGTGCTCTGAACAGAGCCTGGTGGGGCAGAATCCTCAGTTCCTCCACTTAACCTTTCTGAGCCTCAGTTTCCTTTTCTGTAAGATCAGGATAGTAATAAAAATGCCCTGTAGCACTTATGGGTTTGACCAAGACAGTCATGGAAGTGGCTTAGAACAGCACCTGCTGTGGCTACTGCCCGGTTAGTTATCAGCGGCTGCTGTCATGGTCATGGGCATTGTTACTACTGTTCCCCTGGTCCACAGGAAGCAGGGAGAGTCGGTGTAAGTCTGTCCTGTTGCAGCCTGGCGAGCTGCCCTCTTGCTGGTGGCGGAGCAGAGACAGCCCCGTTGACCAAGCTTGGCTTGCTTCCTTGTTTTCAGTGATGAGTTAAAAACACACGTCTGTGTTCTCTGTTGAAAGAAATTAGAGTTAAAGAAAATATAGGGAAACGGGGAGAGGTTAGAAACACTAAATAGGGTGTAAAACCATTACAAATACCACTGAAGTCGCGGGTGCTATGGAGATTTTTATTTAATCTGAGGATTTAAAAGTTATTTCCGCCAGCCATCCACGTGCATTTAATGGTGATTAGTATATTGACATCTACACACTTTGGTGAACGGGCTCCTCCTTCTGCAGCAAGGTCAGAGGATTTTCTCTGTGAATAAACTGAACTTTCCCCTTTTAGCTGCTGAACTCCGCATAGCTCCAAGGCTTGGAGGCCGAGGAGAAGCTTTGCCCACGGTCCCCTGCCTCACACTCGGGCTCTGTGGGTTGGCCCTGAGTAGCTGGGGGTCCCCCTAGTCAGGATGATTTTGCCCCTTTCCATTCCCAGTCTGGCTGCCCTGGTGGGGGCAGGGGGATGTGCTTGGGGAGGGGTCTTGGGGCAGGGGTGCTCCATTGGGGGTTTGCTTTCCTCACATTTACACAGCCAAGCGCCCTCCCCCAAGAAGGCGGGAGACTTCAGGGCTGACCATGACCTGCACTGTCCCGTTGCCCATCCCAAACACCCCCTTGGATCTCGCCTGGGATTCCCAAGCAGCGGGGAGAGCCCAGCATCAGTGGGGGCTGCTTTGTCTGGGGCAGGCGCTCCCCTCCCTTATCCGTCCGTGCCCCCTGAGAGAGGTGGGGGCACCTCAGCTCACAGCAGAAACCTGGGCTTGGGTGACCGCGGCTATAAAGGAAGTGGGAGTGCTCGCCCCAAAAGCAGCATGCTGCCTCCCGTCCAGGACTGGCGCGGGCCCGCTCTCCTGCCAACTTGATCGTCACTCACCCTGCCCTGCCTGGGGGATGCTTCTGAATTTTAGCCGGTGTGCGCCCTGTCGCTACCATTTAGCCTCGGGGATGGGTCACCCCCTGAACAAGCCCCATCACTCCATCAGCCTTGAGCTTGGTGATTAGGGACCCGAGGGATCACCGACAGCCAGCCCAGGAGTGCTGTCCCCAGCGGCCCTCATCACCACAGCGCGGACCCGCCATGAACTGAGTAACAGATGCAAAGAGATGAGGTGTCGCCTCCCCGCAGTGGGTGGCAGTGCGCCTCCAGCCCGCCAACACGAGAATCTGACAAGCTTAAGCAAGAGCGTGCCCCTCGGCTCGCCAGCAGGAAGGTGGGACGAGGCTTGCTGGCCATGTGGGCCGGAGCCGCCTGCCACGCGGGTGTGTAGATACCGGGTGTCTGCAGGGACGTTTGTGGACAGTGTAGACAATGGAGGCAACACAGCATAGTGGAGGGACACAGTTTTCGCGTCGAGCCCCCCAGGGTAGCATGCCAAATCTGCTACCTAGGCTGGACCCTGGGGCAAGTCCCCTGGCCTCCCCCTCCTCAGGTTGGCGTGCAGGCCCAGGGATCCCACCCTGGCCGGAGTGCTGGTCCCAAGGCTGCTGCTGTGGCACTGATGGGAGGCCCCGGCAGTCGTGGTGTGCGCAGCACCTGGTTACGTTTCATGAAAGGCCCCCAAGGAGGGTCACGATAAAAATCAGTGCCCGTGCCATCCGGCAGATACGGGGGAAAAAATTCTTCAGATGCGCTCAGGTGGCGTGGGCTGTTGAAGCGGAAAAGCCAAGGTTGTAAACCAATTCCCGCTGTGAAGCTGTCCCTCTCCTGGTCCCCAGCGCTGAGCCCAGCCTCCTTGCGGCCCAACCCCGCCCTCTAGCAGCCACATCTCCTGCCGTCTGTGACCTTCTGAGGCTCAGAGTAGGGGCTTTGCCGTGTACATTACCCCGAGGCAGGAGAGTGTGTGTTTGCTTACCTCCCCTCCGCCCTGGGAGGCGACCAGGGAGCGGCCAGTGGCGGCTGTCGGCAGCAAAGGCGGCAGTGGGCGGGCCGGTGGGCGGGGAGTGCTTTCTGGCCCTGACCTGGCCCCCTTGCCCCGGGGAGCAGCCGTCTGGCTCTGCAGGAGGGTGGCCGTGACCCCTGAGGGCTGTGTCCCAGTGAAGCCCTTATCGTCCTCCCTGTTGCCCAAACAAAAGGTTCTCTGTGTTCAAGAGTCGGGAAAAGTGTCATTTCGCAGCCGACCCGTGATGAAGCATCTTCTCTGGGAGTGAGAAGATGGGCATATAAATATTCTCTGTCTCAGCCACTCTTTATTTCCCTTGTAAGCAGTCCCCTATTTCTCCATCTGATGGACGCCCCATCGCAGCCAGGGTGAGAGCTCCCCAGCTCCTCAGTTCGGGCAGCAGCTTCTAAAATAATTCCTGTGTCTCGGTTACCTTTCCTGCAGCCTGTTTATCCTCCCTCCCCGCCCACTACCCCACCGTCCCCTGTGGCCAGTCCATCCCCAGCCTTGCCTCCCTCACAGACTGCCCTGTCCCTTGTCTCACGAGTGGTGGCCAGGAGAGGTGGCCTGGACTGTAGATTCCATGCCTTGTGCATAACACTGCAAGCCTCTAAAACTAGGAGCCGACAATTCCTGTGATTGAAACGGCATCCAGAGTGCCTTCCAGACCCGCACACAAAGCCCTTTCCCCACCTGCTGCCGACCCTCCATGGAAAACCACAATGCTCACCCTCCCTTCGGTGGGCACCACACTCAAAACCGTGGCAAGGGAGCGGCATTAGCCCACCACACTTCCTGGTGGAGCAAACAGCCTCCATTTTCACTAGGCTTTAAGGCTGAAAGACAAGGGAGAGTCTAATTAGTAACGGGACGATCTGATATTAATCACTCCTTTAAAACTGACAAGGGAGGCAGTTCATTTAACCACTTAATTGCTACAGGTTTTTATGGGCTGCTGTTTGCAGACATATTTAATGAAAAAATTATAAATCTAAAGGAGCTTAAAATTTTAATTTTATACCTAAATATTTTCCTTGTTCTTCTGTTTGTAGTCAGTCCTCAAGAGTGTAGTCACGTGGAATGTTCTTTAAATGAACATATTTGCTAACTGGCGTGATTTCAGTTTTTAAAACATTGGTTCCAGCAATTAGGCATTTTTTTCAGTTCCCAAATGACTGGAGAAATTCGTCTTGATTATAATTGCTCTTAGCCACGCATATCTAATTTGTGTCTTTTTAAGTGTTAATTAGTAAACAGTTTGAGCTGACATCTTTATGTGTTTGTGTATTGAAAAATGGGGCTTATTGCTTATTTAGCTTGGGGCAGATTCCACGAGCATTTACGTCAGGGCATTGAGGTGAAATTAATGGAAACACGTTTGGCATCGCGAGGTAAAAAGAATTTTTGAATCCGACTTCTGTACATCCACTTTGCATGGACTTCTGCAAGCCCTCGCGATATATGAGATTAGACTGGATTTGGGGTCTGCATATGCAGGAAGAAAGCGAGGCAGAAGATCTTTGTATCAGTAATGAAATGGCAGAGTCCAATTTTATAAAAGCAAAATGTTCATATCCCAGCACAATTGTTCATTCTTTCTACTTTTGGAAAGCTTTCATTGTGCTTATTAATGTTAACAATTTTGTAGAGGGAGATGTTGCAAAATGTGTGGTCTCTTTGCACCATCTAGCGGTCAGGTCTTAAGCTGCAACAGGAAATAAGGTGTTTTCTATCTGTGAGGTATTTTTCAACACCCACAATCTTTTCTTCTTTCTTTTTCAGTCAGGAAGCTGATATGTTTGGGGAAAGAAATTTGCCTACTTCATTCATTAAATAAAAGTTAGTTAATTAAATAGAAGTTAACCCTTCTTATATGTTGTTCCGCTCCCCTTCTTTATACTGTTCAGACATAGGGCTGCCACCAAATTCTTACAGAGCTATCACACTGAGTTGAGATAATTTCAGCCAAAAACAAAGGAACCTAATGAATTAGTTTAATGGATAGCCATTCCAAACGCATAAAAGGCTTCTTTTGAAATGTGGGAAGTAGCCTGGGGACCTCCACTTCTTGGACTCTTCAGGAGTCTGACCACAGCTTGGGAACCACTACTTGATGCCACAGACGAGATCAGTTCTCTCCCCATAAATTGTGGCCGACATCATGGGCAGTTTGTCATCTTAAGCAGCTGCCCTGCTGATCAGAATCGATTTTTTAATATTTAGTGTTTTCTTTCCGAGTGCAAAGGTTGTGCGTGTTTATTAAAATGCAGACATTACAGAAACATTTCAAAGGTGAGAGTCCCCCGTGGTCCACTCCTGGGAGAGACACACATACACACACACACGTGTCAAACAAAGATCACAGGAGTTCAACACTGGACATAATATTCTCTATCTTGCTTTCGCACAGACCGGTGTATCTTGCACAACCTTCCATGTCATTTCACACAAATCTACCTCATTCTTTTTAATGACTACCTATGGTTCCCTTTTATGATTGTCATAATTCATTTAAGCAATCCACTGTTGATTTACTTTTGAGTTGTTTCCAATTATCTGCTATTACACTGGTGCAGTATACTTCCTTGTACGTGTGTCTTTGCTCCCTGGGTGTTTCTTAGAAGAATGCATGGTATTACCATTTTGCCTTCCAAAAAGAGTGTGCCCATTTAAACTTCCCCTCCCCCATCCTGTGGTGTGTGAGCGGGTACCTGTTTCCCACATCCTCACTATAGCTAAGCATCACTGGTATTTGAAGGTGAACATCTTTTCATATGTTTATTGGCCATTTGTATTTCTTTTGTGAATCTCTTCTGTTTGTGCCCTTTGCCCAGTTTTTTCTATTGGCTTATTTAGCTTCTTTCATTCATTTTTGAGTTCTTTATGTTCTTTGCAACAACCTTCTTCCTGTCCTGTGTTCAAACACACACATTCAACCAGTGGCTTTTCACCTTGTTAAAGATGTGTTCTGCTATACAATGGTTTTTAATTTTTTCATGGGCAATTTTGTCTTTGTTTTAAGGTTTTATCTTTGATTTCATGTCCTACTTAGAAGATTATAAAAATATTCGCCCATATTTTTTCATACCCTTTGTGTTTTAATATATTAAAATATTAAATACTTTTCAACTACTGAATACATCTGAAGTTTATTAGAAGGTAAGATCTAGAACCAGCTTTATTTTATCCTAAAGTGTTAGCCAGTTTTCACAACAGTGTTTACTTTCTTCAGTGAGTTTTCAGTGTTACTCTTATCGGACATTTCCATCTGTAAGTGGATCAATGGACATTTTTCTTGACTCTGTTCATCTCTGTTCTTTTTATATGATTGCCACACTGCTTTGAATCTGATAGCTTTATAATCAACTTTAATATAAGGCTAGTTCTCCCGTCTGCCCCACCTCAATTTTTCTAATTATATTCACATGATTATTCTTCCAGCTGAACTTGAGAATCTTTTCAGGGGGAGAAGCTCCATTCTAGATGTTTATTGTGACTGCACTGAGCATATAGATGAATAGAGGAACGATTGGTGAAAAGCCTCCACCCGGGTCTTTGTTTCTGTCGCTCAGCAGAGTGGAAGGGCATTCTTTGTGGAGAGCCTGCACCCTTCTTTGTAGGTTATTCCTAGGTGTTTGATGTTTTCGTGGCTCTCATGAACAGGATCTTTTCTTCCATTATATTTTCTGTCACTTATGTATCAAAGAGCTGTTGACGTTTGCATCATTTTGTGGGCTGGCTCTCCCACTGACTTCTATTGTTTCTGACGGTTTTTCAGTTGCTTTTCTTCAGTTTCGCAGGCCGGAGTTTATGTCGTCTGCAAATACCAACACTGCCTCCTCCTGTCCCTCTTCCTGTGCCTCGCCTGGCACCATGGCCGGCTTGGTGAGGTCACTGGGCCGCCTTGTCTGGACGGAAGTTTCTAGTTCTATACTAACCCATAATGCTGCATTTTGGCTTGCTGCATATAGACATATCTTTTTTTTATTATCATGTTAAAGAATTAGCCATCTATTTCTATTTTCCTAAATGTTTTTATCAGGATTAGATGGTAGTTTTTTTTTTTTAATTATTTTCATAATACCTTTTCTTTCTTTCTTTCTTTTTGGCTGTGTTGGGTCTTCGTTTCTATGCGAGGGCTTTCTCTAGTTGCAGCGAGCGGGGGCCACTCTTCATCGCGGTGCGCGGGCCTCTCACTGTCGCGGCCTCTCTTGTTGCAGAGCACAGGCTCCAGACGCGCAGGCTCAGTAGTTGTGGCTCACGGGCCTAGTTGCTCCACAGCATGTGGGATCTTCCCAGACCACGGCTCGAACCCGTGTCCCCTGCATTGGCAGGCAGATTCTCAACCACTGTGCCACCAGGGAAGCCCTAGATGGTAGCTTTTGATAAATGTCTTCTAATCATCCATTGAGATGATCATATTTTTTCTCTGCAGGAATATTAATACGGTAGATGACATTAATAGAGTTCCTAATTCTGAGAGTCTGCATTCCCCCTCCCCCCCCCCCCACCCTCTTTGGTTCTGTTGGCAGTGGTGTCGCCAAGCAGCAGCCACCACCCAGGTCACCAGGTCGCTTCCTGCAGCGGCCCAGGGCGTTCATCATATAAATGAGGGAGCCAGGCTGAGCCAGAGCTGATGTTTGGTGGACAGAATTACCTGCCCTGGATACTGTCATGAGTTGTATACCTGGGTCATGCGGAACTGAGGTCAAGATGAATATTCCGTCTTTTGAAGTCTATCATAAAAGGATTTTTCTGTCATTTTCTGTCCTTTTGGGAACTCTCATCCCCCAAGTTTGAAAGTAATACCCCGCCCCCCACCAGTTGAACTCTTAGAAGGTTGCCCGGCATGTAGGTAAAAAAATGACCATAAAGATAAAGAATGGGTAGGGCACCTTCCCAGATTCACCCATGGCTTCTCCTTTTCCACTCAGAAATCAGCGCCAGAAAGCGGCATTGTTTTAAATATTTTTCCACAAATAACCTAGGAGGGGGAAAATACAAATATCCATTTTTAGGTGACATTCGGCTGAATTCTGACATGCTGACTCACTGAGGGCTGAGCCCCCATGGCTCTTTGCCAACAGAACCGGCGTTTATTCAGCCACAAAGCCGTCCGTCAGCCCCCAGCCCTGCCCAGAGCCCCATGCCGACACCAATGGCTGGACCCACAGGTACCCGCTGGGCCCCCAGCCTTGCAGCCTGGGAGGGGCCAGGAGAAGTCAGCTTGTTATTAATCACGCAGCAGTCCTAGTGCCACCACAGAATGTGCTTTCCCCCATTTTCCTTAAAATGCATGGCCTTCTCTGTCTTTCATCTTTCTACTTTTAAGAGTCATGGGTGCAAGAAATATTTCACTTTCTTGCTTACTTTGTCCCCATGTGCCCACACAAAATGCACTCACAGGGATAAAATGGCAGTTGACACTCTGGTTGGGCAGTTCGTAGGGAATGGTGGGGACTGCGGCAAACTGGAAAGCACGCCTCTCTCTAAAGGAAGCAGCCTTCATTCACCTGTGTGAGGCTAAGGGTTGGGGTGCAAGAATGAAGGTCCAAAATTGCCATAGCCCCTATTTGTTTTATAAAATCTGGAAAATGCTGGCATTTCATGCAAAGTGTCTTCAACTTTTCAATGTTTATAACTATTTTAAACACCACACAGGCCACTAGTGTGTGAACCTCCAGCTTGCCCATGTCTGTGCATGGAGATACAAACACAGACCACATGTCGACTCATAATTTCACCATTCACAGGGGTGATGTGGACAAGCCCTGGGGTCAGCACTTTGCCTCCATGGGTTAAATACCACAGATTAGGGGCCATCACACCATCACGCTCAGAGGCTGTGGGAATTCAGAGGACCCAGGGCTGGACCGACACACTGCTGCTTCCAAAGACTGAAGACCAGAATGACCTGCCCCCCGCCTGAGAACTGAGTCCCTAGGCTAGCTGTCTTCTCTCCTTTGCATTGAGCTGTCCCCAGAGCCTGATCTGTCCCTTTACTCACCTCTCCATCCACCTGTGTCTCCATCCACTCATTCATCTACCCATTCACCTCCCCCCTCCCCACAGCCTGTACCATCCATCCATCATTCATTCATTCATTCATTCATTCATTCATCTATTCTGGGCCACAGCCTCTACCAGCCTCTGAAGCTACAGCAATGTCTGAGGCCCCATCCCGACCCTGCACTTAAGGAGGAGATGGAAAGTGATGTGGGGCCCTGGAAGCTAGTGATTAATCCTCCCTGGAGGAGGACGAATGTCCCAGAGGGAGTAGCATTTGAAAAGGCACAGAGGTGTGGTGTTTGACAGGAAGAGGGAGGGGAGATCTGAGAAGCCACGTGTGGGGAAAGGTCTGTGCAGACACCTTTGACGCCTCCCAGAGCAGGGGCTGGGGCTCCGCCCGGATGGGGACATAGGAGTCACTTCACCGCTCTTTGATGCTCTGTCGGTTCCTAGGTGGAGGTGCTCCTGAGGGTGCCCTGAGAGTGGGGGGGCTCTCGCGGCACTGAGCCCAGGGCAGCAGGCCGTGTAGGGTGCTGGTGGGTGTCACCATCCCCCCCCCCCGGGAGTCCTCGGCTTAAAGCAGGAAAGGGGGAGGGGTGCTGATGAGGGTTGATGAGAATGACCTGCGTGCCCCGGAGTCAAAAGAGGTACGGCCTGAATCGGCAAGTGGTCCATGCATTTATCCGGCAGCCATGCCCCGTGCCCATACAGACGTGGTGCCTGCTCCTGGAGCAGGTGGGTTGCGAGGGGTCCTTGTTCAGCCCCTCATTTAGGGTGAGGCTGAGCAGTGGGGCTGGGTGGGGCTCAGGGTCTCTGACTCTGGGGTTGCTGCTCTCGGGTCAGAGCTGAGCAGCCCAGCAGGAAAGCCAGAAGAGAAACACAGAAGAGGCTTCCCGCGAGGGCCACACTGACCCCGCTGTGGGCTTGCTATGGGACCCTCCTGCTTCCCGACCCCGGTGGCCTCGGTCAGGCTCCTCCCCTCTCTGAGCCCCGCTGTGCTCACGTGGGAAGGACAGCAGTACCAGCTTCACTGGGCGTGAGGATTCTGTCCCCGACCCTGGCTTGGGACCCGGCGGCTCCTGCCCCTCCTGTCCCCTTATTAGTGACCACAGGGCTCATGGGCTGTAGTCCAGGAGCCCTGACCTCCAGGCCCAGATGTGGGCTCTCAGCAAGTGAGGGGATGAACAAGGCATCTCCCCAGCTCGGGGGTATTTCAGGACCCCCCCCCCCCCCCCCCAGGTCTGGGGGGCAGTCCTGGCCTCCCTTCATCCCCCAGGCCCCAGTCTGCACGTGACAGCCCTTTTCTGGACAGAGCCCTTCTACGGGCTTATCAGCCCTCCCAGTACACAGAGGAGGCCTGCGCCGTGGCACGTGAGGCCCCTTAGGGCCCACTCCTCACAATGGCACCTGGCCCTTTCCTCTCCAGGGGTACCCGAGATCCAGCAGCCAGGCTTCCAGAAACAGATGGGAGGACACAGAGTCCTCGTGTGAGGAGAGGAAGCTTCCCGGAGCTGAAATTCCCAGAGGGGCTGAACCCGGGGTGACACAGCAGGTCTCATGGCCTGGCCCATGGGGCCAGGACAGGTGCCAGAACAGGTTTGGGAAAGGCAGGCTGTGGGGACGGCCGGGGCCACTGCTCAGAACCTCACCCACCGCCCATCCGCCCTGGGGACCTGCCGTGACTGTCACTCCAGCCCTGAGCCAGACTTCAGGTTGGCTGGTGTCTTGTTCCTTTACTTCCCCCTACCTGTCCTCACCTGGCCAGGGCGCTGAGGCCCAGCCTGGGCTCCTTCAGACCCGCTCTTGCCACATCCTTCCAGGCCCTTCTGTGACTCCACCTGTCCCCCATTTCGGAATTCCACCCGTATTGAGAGGTGCGTGTACACACCGGTCCTGAGGCTGGTTGCCCTACCAGCAGTGTGCCTATCCCTGCCCCTGGCCTCACCCAGCCCTCGGGGACCTTGGGAAGTTTGATCTTCCCTGAGCCTCAGCTTCCACATCTCAAAATTCAGGTGCTAAAAACAATTCCTTACTGCTGTTTCTTGTCTGGACCCCTCTCGTTGATTTGATAGTTAACAAGACCCAGGGAGGGAAGAGTGGGAGGGTGTATGCTTGCCTTTACTTCTTTCCCCTCTTATTTTATTTAGCAAAAGGTTTCAGGTCGTGGTTCTCTACCTGCTTAACCATTAAAGTCCCTTGGATGCTTTTAAGAAATGCCGATGCCTGCCCTGCCCTCAACCCCACCCTGACCCCAAGCAGGGTCCAGGCAGCACTGGCTTTGGTTCAAACCCTTGATTCTGATGCACATGGAGGACTGCTTTTTCACTCTCAAGAGTGGGTGGGGGGTTTGATCACCTTCTGCCATGAGGCTGGGGCTAGAGTGACTTGGCCTCCCCAGTGCAGCTGGAAACCAAGGTCGGCATCTCCCACTGCCAGGATGCTGGCCTCACCGTGACAAAAGGCTCTTGGAATCTGGGAATCGCGTGCTGTGTCTCGAGAGGTCTGATACGTTGGTGGCAGGGTCTTCTGCCAGGGGCCCACCATCCCCGGCCCAGGGAAGCCCCACAGAGCCCCTGACAGCGACGTCTCTTTCCTGGACTTCCTGCTGCTGTGATAATGGCCCATGCCCACCAGAGGGCGCTGTGGCCAGGGTCGGGCGCCGCTCGGCTGGGCTCAGCTCTGCGAACCAAAATGCTTTTTAATTGAAAATTTTTTTAATTCAAAAAGGATTTGCTGTTTGTACGCGAGTGCAGGTTTTCCTCATGCAGGAGGCTAATGTCCTGAGTCAACAGATCCGGGCCCAAATCCACCTTCAAAGGTACTCGTGTTTGCCCAAGGGAGTGAAAGGGCTTCCAGAAGCGGCCCTAGTCTCTTGGGCAAACACTTTGGGGCCAGCAATCCCAGGCAGAGGACAGCGTCTGTGGGAAGGGTTATCCACGGCCTAAGGGGGATTATGACGGGGGACATACGTTGAAATTTCATTTGGGGAGTTAGAGAAAACAAGAGGTGCTTTTCTCTAGCCAAGATAACCTACAAAGGGAAGAATCTCAAGGGCAGGGGTGGGCGGACAGCAATCTGTGCGGAGGGTCCCTGGCCCCCTCCTGGGGCGGCGGCGAACTTGGGCCGTGGGTCAGGAGGAGGCGGTGTGTGTACTTCTGATTCTCCCCCCACCCCCGAGGGTGAGAGAAACAGGAGTTTAGCAGTTTGTCCTTGAAAACCCTTCTATACCCCCCCTCCCGCAGTGACCGTGTCCCTACCCCTGGCCACAAAGACTGGCCTCCGACCCCCACCAGGGCCCTTCCACCCTGGCCTGCCCACCTGCGCCCCGTCGTCCCGCCCCCCACCCTGCCATCGGGAGCACCCTTGCCGGGCCCACCCCGGCAGCGTCCAGGTCTGCGGCTCACTTCCGGGCCGGCTCTGGACGTCTGGGAGCGCGGGCTTCCGTCTCCCTCCACGCACTCTCTGTGGCCAGCCCCCAACTAACCAAGGCGGCCTCGCTGCCCTGGGCGTCCCCGCCACCCTGGGAGCCAGACACAGCAAACACTCTGGAAGAGCAGAGGTGGCACAGCTCACAGCTGTCTCCCCAGCGCGTGACAGTGCCCCTGCAGGGCGCCTGGCGCTGGGCTCGCTCCCTCACCTCTGCTGCGGCCGGCCCCAGGTGGGCGTCTCCCAGGCAAGGCCTCAGAGCAGCCAAAGCGAGGCCCTCCCCACCCTCTCCCGCAGCCCCTCTTCGGCAGCCCCTCAGCCCCGATGCCTCTGGTCTCCTCTCTGCTCACTCGAATCCACATCCGCTCCCACATCTCACTGATTGGGCCACGGAACCGACCCACAGCATCAGGTCACCCGGGAGCTGGCTGACGATGCAGAATCTCAGGCCCCACCCCAGACCTACTGAGTCAGGACCTGCGTGTGTTAAAGGCTGATCAGCCTGCTGTTAACAGCCTCTTCAGAGATGGGTGCCACCCTCTCCCCACGCCTGAGGAGAGACCACACTCGCCTGTCCACGTCAGCACTGCTCTCTTGAACTTCTGCCCACCCAGAACTGCCCCCGCTAAGATCACCATGTGTTTTTAACTACCGTGCCCCCAGCCTGTGCAGCTCAGGCACTGCTGCCATCGTCAGGGCTGGTTTCCTCCTCCCCTCTTGGCCCCAAGTGCCAGGCCCATCTTGTCTTCCGACCCTGGGTGCTTTTCTCGAAACAGCTCCACACCTGTAACTCCAGATACCCTGCCCCCCGAGTGCTTCCACTTCCCATCCCTTTATTCCTGGTTCCATATGTCTCCAGCTGGGCTTGTGGCACCCCCCTGGGTGCTGCTCAGGGACCACCCTCGGCCATTGGCAGAAATGCTCTTATGCTCTCTCCCCCAAGCTGCTTTCGTCCTGTGTTTCCCATTTGGGTTAAAGGCCCCGGTGTGCCCATGTCCATCCCCTGCCACTCTTGTAGGGCTCTCACCTGGCCCCAGCGCCCAGCACCGGGGGCAGGGAATGTGACGGGTGCCGATGGAGCCGTGGTGCGCCTGAGCAGCCACCAGGTGGCGGTATTGTCCCAAACTTTGCCCGAAGGCCTGGTCCGGGGCTGCACTGCTCCTCCATCCTCCTGGGAGCTGGAGTCCCCAGGCCATGGTCATTAGCAGGAAAGTGGGGCTACTTTGATGGGCTCCCCCACGTAGCCAACAGATGTGCAGCGAGTGCTTGCCTGGTGCTGGGGCAGGCGGGCCCTTAACCTGCCGCACCTCATCCTGCCTTCACAGTAGGCCCCCGGAGTAGAGATCATCAAGCCACCTTTTTTATCGAGGTATAATTGACATATAACATTGTATTAGTTGCGGGTGTACAACATGTTTCAGTATTTGTGTATATTGCAAAGCGATCATCGTAATAAGTGGTTAATATCCCTCATCGTACACAGTAACAATTTTTTGACTTCTGACGAGAACTTTTAAGATTTGGCAACTGTCAAAGATGCAGTACAGTATTAATAACTGTAGTCACCAGGCTGTACGTTCCCCCCGCATGGTGTAATTATCTCGTGACTAGAAGTTTGTGCCTTTTGACTCCCTTCACCCGTTTCGCGCACCCCACCCCACCGCTGCCTGTGGCAACCACCCATCTGCTCTTTGCACGGTGAGCTTGGTTTTGTGGTTGCTGTTGTTGCTGTGTCTTAGAGTCCGCATATAAGTGAGATCAGATGGTGTTTGTCTTTCTCTGTCTGACTTATTTCATTTAGCATAATGCCCTCAAGGTCCATCCGTGTTGTCACAAAGGCAAGATTTCATTATTTTATTTTTTATTTAAAAAGATTTTTTATTGAAGTATAGTTGATTTACAATGTTGTGTTTCAGGTGTACAGCAAAGTGATTCAGTTATGTATGTGTGTATATAGACACATACATATATTCTTTTTCAGATTCTTTCCTTTATAGGTTATTACAAAATATTGAGTATATTTCGCTGTGCTATACAGTAGGTCCTTGTTGGTTATCTATATTATATGTAGCAGTGTGTATATGTTAATCCCAAACTCCTAGTTTATCCTTCCCCCCGCTTTTCCTTTAGTAACCATAAATCTGTTTTCTATATGTCTGTGGGTCTATTTCTGTTTTGTATATAAGTTCATTTGTATCATTTTTTTTAGATTCCACATGTAAGCGATATCATATGATATTTGTCTTTCTCTGTCGGATTTACTTCACTTAGTATGATAATCTCTAGCTCCATCCATGTTGCTGCAAATAGCGTTATTTCACTCCTTTTTATGGCTGAGTAGTATTCTGCTGTGTGTGTACCACATTTTCTTTATTCATTTGTCTGTTGATGGATGTTTAAGTTGTTTCCATGTCTTTGCTATTGTAAATAGTGCTGCAGTGCACATTGGGGTTCATGTGTCTTTTCGAATTATGGTTTTCTCCAGATACATGCCCAGGAGTGGGATTGCAGGATCATATGGTAGCTCTATTCTTAGTTTTTTAAGGAACCTCCGTACTGTTCTCCAGTACTGTTCTCTGGTTATACCAGTTTACATTCCCACCAACACTGTAGGAGGGTTCCTTTTTCTCCACACCCTCTCCAGCATTTATTATTCATAGACTTTTTCATGATGGCCATTCTGACCAGTGTGAGGTGATACCTCATTGTAGTTTAGATCCGCATTTCTATGTTAGCAATGTTGAGCATCTTTTCATGTGCCTTTTGGCCATCTGTTATGTCTTCTTTGGAGAAATGTCTATTTAGATCTTCTGCCCATTTTTTGATTGGGTTGTTTGGGCTTTTTTGATATTGAGCTGTATGAGCTGTTTGCATATTTTGGAGATTAATCCCTTGTCAGTCACATCATTTGCAAGTGTTTTCTCCCATTCTATAGGTTGTTTATAGTTTCCTTTGCTGTGCAAAAACTTTTAAGTTTAATGAGGTCCCAGTTATTTATTTTTGTTTTTATTTCCATTACTCTAGGAGATGGATCCAAAAAGATATCGCTACGATTTATGTCAAAGAGTGTTCTGCCTGTGTTTTCCTATAGGAGTTTTATAGTATCCGGTTTTACAGTTACGTCTTTAATCCACTTTGAGTTTATTTTTGTGTATGATGTTAGAGAATGTTCTAATTTCATTCTTTTACATGTAGCTGTCCAGTTTTCCCAGCACCACTTATTGAAGAGACTGTCTTTTCTCTATTGTATGTTCTTGCCTCCTTTGTTGTAGATTGATTGATTGACCGTAATTGCATGGGTTTATTTCTGGGCTTTCTATCATGCTCCATTGATCTATATATTCTTTTCTGTGCCGGTACCATACTGTTTTAATTACTGTAACTTTGTAGTATAGTCTGAAGTCAGGGAGCCTGATTCCTCCAGCTTCACTTTCCTTTCTCAAGATTGCTTTGGCTATGCAGAGTCTTTTGTATTTCCATACAAATTTTAAGGATTTTTCTTGTTCTGGTTCTGTGAAAATGCCGTTGGTAATTTGATAGGGATTACATTGAATCTGTAGATTGCCTAGGATAGTATAGTTATTTTGACAATATTGATTCTTCCAATTCAAGAACACAGTGTATCTTTCCATCTGTTTGTGTCATCTTCAATTTCTTTCATCAGCGTCTTATAGTTTTTGGAGTACAGATCTTTTGCCTCCTTAGGTAATTTTTTTAAACATCTTTATTGCAGTATAATTGCTTTACAATGGTATGTTAGTTTCTGCTTTATAACAAAGTGAATCAGTTATACATATACATATGTTCCCATATCTCTTCCCTCTTGAGTCTCCCTCCCTCCCACCCTCCCTATCCCACCCCTCTAGGTGGTCACAAAGAACCGAACTGATCTCCCTGTGCCATGCGGCTGCTTCCCACTAGCTATCTATTTTACGTTTGGTAGTGTATATATGTCCATGCCACTCTCTTTGTCACAGCTTACCCTTCCCCCTCCCCATATCCTCAAGTCCATTCTCTAGTAGGTCTGTGTCTTTATTCCCGTCTTACCCCTAGGTTCTTCATGACCTTTTTTTTTTTTTCCTTAGATTCCATATATATGTGTTAGCATACAGTATTTGTTTTTCTCTTTCTGACTTCACTCTGTATGACAGACTCTAGGTCCATCCACCTCACTACAAATAACTCAATTTCATTTCTTTTTATGGCTAAGTAATATTCCATTGTATATATGTGCCACATCTTCTTTATCCATTCATCCGATGATGGACAGTTAGGTTGCTTCCATGTCCTGGCTATTGTAAATAGAGCTGCAATGAACATTTTGGCACATGACTCTTTTTTTTTTTTTTTTTTTAATGACTCTTTTTTGAATTATGGTTTTCTCAAGGTATATGCCCAGTAGTGGGATTGCTGGGTCGTATGGTAGTTCTATTTGTAGTTTTTTAAGGAACCTCCATACTGTTTTCCATAGTGGCTGTATCAGTTTACATTCCCACCAGCAGTGCAAGAGGGTTCCCTTTTCTCCACACCCTCTCCAGCATTTGTTGTTTCTAGATTTTTTTGATAATGGCCATTCTGACCGGTGTGAGATGATATCTCATTGTAATTTTGATTTGCATTTCTCTAATGATTAATGATGTTGAGCATCCTTTCATGTGTTTGTTGGCAATCTGTATACCTTCTTTGGAGAAACATCTATTTAGGTCTTCTGCCCATTTTTGGATTGGGTTGTTTGTTTTTTTTGTTATTGAGCTGCATGAGCTGCTTGTAAATTTTGGAGATTAATCCTTTGTCAGTTGCTTCATTTGCAAATATTTTCTCCCATTCTGAGGGTTGTCTTTTGGTCTTATTTATGGTTTCCTTTGCTGTGCAAAAGCTTTGAAGTTTCATTAGGTCCCATTTGTTTATTTTTGTTTTTATTTCCATTTCTCTAGGAGGTGGGTCAAAAAGGATCTTGCTGTGATTTATGTCATAGAGTGTTCTGCCTATGTTTTCCTCTAAGATTTTGATAGTGTCTGGCCTTAAATTTAGGTCTTTAATCCATTTTGAGTTTATTTTTATGTATGGTGTTAGGGAGTGTTTCATACTTTTACATGTACCTGTCCAGTTTTCCCAGCACCACTTACTGAAGAGGCTGTCTTTTCTCCACTGTATGTTCTTGCCTCCTTTATCAAAGATAAGGTGACCATATGTGCGTGGGTTTATCTCTGGGCTTTCTATCCTGTTCCATTGATCAATATTTCTGTTTTTGTGCCAGTACCATACTGTCTTGATTACTGTAGCTTTGTAGTATAGTCTGAAGTCCAGGAGCCTGATTCCTCCAGCTCCATTTTTCGTTCTCAAGATTGCTTTGGGGCTTCCCTGGTGGCGCAGTGGTTGGGAGTCTGCCTGCCGATGCAGGGGACACGGGTTTGTGCCCCAGTCAGGGAAGATCCCACATGCCACGGAGCAACTAGGCCCGTGAGCCATGGCTGCTGAGCCTGTGCGTCCGGAGCCTGTGCTCCGCAACGGGAGAGGCCACAACAGTGAGAGGCCCATGTACTGCAAAAATAAATAAATAAATAAAAGATTGCTTTGGCTATTTGGGATCTTTTGTGTTTCCATACAAATTGTGAATTTTTTTGTTCTAGTTCTGTGAAAAATGCCAGTGGTAGTTTGATAGGGATTGCATTGAATCTGTAGATTGCTTTGGGTAGTATAGTCATTTTCACAGTGTTGATTCTTCCAATCCAAGAACATGGTATATCTCTCCATCTGTTTGTATTATCTTTAATTTCTTTCATCAGTGTCTTATAATTTTCTGCATACAGGTCTTTTGTCTCCTTAGGTAGGTTTATTCCTAAATATTTTATTCTTTTTGTTGCAGTGGTAAATAGGAGTGTTTTCTTAATTTCACTTTCAGATTTTTCATCATTAGTGTATAAGAATGCCAGAGATTTCTGTGCATTAATCTTGTATCCTGCTACTTTACCAAATTCATTGATTAGCTCTAGTAGTTTTCTGGTAGCATCTTTAGTATTCTGTATGTATAGTATCATGTCATCTGCAAACAGTGACAGCTTTACTTCTTTTCCGATTTGGATTCCTTTTATTTCTTTCTTTTTCTTTTCTGATTGCTGTGGCTAGAACTTCCAAAACTATGTTGAATAAGAATGGTGAGAGTGGGCAACCTTGTCTTGTTCCTGATCTTAGTGGAAATGGTTTCAGTTTTTCACCGTTGAGGACGATGTTGGCTGTGGGTTTGTCATATATGGCCTTTATTATGTTGAGGGAAGTTCCTTCTATGCCTACTTTCTGCAGGGTTTTTATCATAAATGGGTGTTGAATTTTGTCGAAAGCTTTCTGTGCACCTATTGAGATGATCATATGGTTTTTCTCCTTCAGTTTGTTAATATGGTGTATCACGTTGATTGATTTGCGTATATTGAAGAATCCTTGCATTCCTGGAGTAAGCCCCACTTGATGATGGTGTATGATCCTTTTAATGTGCTGTTGGATTCTGTTTGCTAGTATGTTGTTGAGGATTTTTGCATCTATGTTCATCAGCAATATTGGCCTGTAGTTTTCTTTCTTTGTGACATCCTTGAATAAAAGTGATGAGGGTGAACATCCTTGTCTTGTTCCTGATCTTAGAGGAAACACGTTCAGCTCTTCACCATTGAGTATGACGTTAGCTGTGGGTTTGTCGTATAGGGCCTTTATTATGTTGAGATAGGTTACCTCTATGCCCACTTTCTGGAGAAGTTTTATCATAAACGGATGTTGAATTTTATCAAAAGTTTTTCGTGCATCTATTGAGATAATCATATGGTTTTTATCCTTCAATTTGTTAATGTGGTGTATCACATTGACTTACAGATGTTGAAAAATCCTTGCATCCCTGGGCTAAATCCCACTTGATCATGGTGTATGATCCAACGTGATTCAATGTATTGTTGGATTCAATTTGCTGGTATTTTGTTGAGGATTTTTGCGTCTGTGTTCATCAGTGATATTGTAATTTTCTTTTTTTGTGGTATCTTTCTTTGTCTGGTTTTGATATCAGGATGATGGTGGCATCATAGAATGAGTTCGGAAGTCTTCCTTGCTCTGCAATTTTTTTGGAATAGTTTAGTTTGAGAAGGACAGGTGTCAACTCTTCTCTAAATGTTTGATAGAATTCGCCTGTGAAGCCATCTGGTCCTGAACTTTTGTTTGTTGGGAGTTTTTTAATCACAGATTAAATTTCAGTACTTGTAAATTGGTCTGTTCATATTTTCTGTTTCTTCCTGGATCAGTCTTGAGAAATTGTACCTTTCTAAGAATTTGTCCATTTTTTCCAGATTGCCCATTTTATTGGCATATCGTTGCTTGTAGTAGTCTCTTATGGTCCTTTGTATTTCTGTGTCAGTTGTAACTTCTCTTTTTTCATTTCTGATTTTGTTGATGTGGGCCCTCTCCCTTTTTTGCTTGATGAGTCTGGCTAAAGGTTTATCAATTTTGCTTCTTTTTTCAAAGAACCAGCTTTCAGTTTCACTGAAGATTTCATTTTTTTTTTTATCGCTGAGGAATATTCTACTGTATATGTACCACATTTTCTTTATCCATTCATCCATTGATAGACACTTAGGTTGGTCCATATCTTGACTATTGTAAGTAATGCTGCTGTGAACACGGGGGTACGTAGAACCTTTTGAATTAGTGTTTTCTTTTCTTGAGGTAAATTCCCAGAAGTGAATCATGTGACAGTGCTATTTTAGTTGTTTAAGGAACCTCCATACTGTTCTCCTTAGTGACTGTACCAATTTACATTCCCACCAACAGTGTACGAGGGTTCCCTTTGCTCCACATCCTCGCCAACCTTTATTTCTTGATGTGACCCCTCTTTAAAGATGAGTTCACTGAGGTTCAGAGGAGGAAAGACCTGCCTGAGGTCACCCTGCAACGTCAAGTCCTGCCCTCCCCGCCCCTTCTGTTTGTAGGGACCACAGTCCTGTCACCAGTGTCACCTGGTCCCTGTGGCTGCTCAGGGCTGCTCACCTCTGCTGCTTACACGGGACAGCCAGGGCCAGCCCAGCCCTCGCCCCCACACCCAGCGCCAGCCTGGATCTGTGTCGGTCCTGGGTCGGCCTCCGGGACCACTGGCAGGGTGGCTGAGGACGCAGTGCTGCAGTGGTAGTCTGCTGGCTGCCTCGGTCTCCCCACCATTTCCCCTTGGGAGGAGTAAAACCCTCCAGAAGCTTCTGCTTCCCCTCATTTCTAGAACGATCCCTAAAGCCCCTCAGCCCGTAGCTGTGCTCCTTGCTCTGCATGGCCCTCAGAAGTGCCTCCTTGCCACAGGCAGCTCACTTTGGGGGTCGGGAGGGCATTTGGAGCCCACGGCTGCGGCTGGGGTCTGCACCCTACTGGGTGGGCACCCAGCGGTCACCCTCGTACTGGGATGGTTCCACGTCACCTTCCTGGCAGCCCCCCCCCCCCCCCCCGGTGTCTCCGAGGCAACAACTTCAGGTAGTGGCTGAGTTCAACCAGGCAGCTCAACTTTGCGTTACGTAGGGAAGCCCGTTTTATGGCAATTCTACCGCTAAAAAGTTTTAAAATATTATTTTAAATGTTTAACAACCACTGACCTAATCTAAGCAACTCATTTCTAAGACCCATGGACCCACGTGGCTGCCCTGCGTGGTGTCCAGGCCATTCCCACGGCCTCGCTCCCCAGCCCCGCAGCCTCGGGCCTGGCCCTTACTGCCCGGCGGGCACTCCTCACCTGTGCCCCCTCTTCTTCCTGGCATGCCCTGCCCAACGTTTGGATGTTGAAATCCTGCCTGGCCGTCAAGGTGAACCACAGGTGTCCCCACCCCTTCTGTAAATCTCCGCCAGACTCGGAAGCTACCTTCTGTCATTTCCGTGAGCCAGGGTCAGGTAGGCAGGCTTGGGTCTCAGGCCCGAGGGTTGGGCTCAGGTTCGGGCCGGCAGCAGGGCGGGCCGGGCGCAGGTATACTCCGCCGGCACCCGCCCTGGCCAGGCTCACGGAGCCCCAGGTCCATCACGTGCGAGAAAGTGCCTGGGAGCTCAGTGCGGAGCGCGCTTCGGGGTGTGGGGTGGCGCCCCTTCCCTGCGTCCCATGTCAGCCGGTGTTTGTCTTCAGGTCAGGAAGCAGTGAGCAGAGCAGCAAGTCCAGGGGTCCCCCAAGCCTGGTGGCTGCGGCTAGCCCAGGTCTGGGATGGAGCCCCAGCTCTGTCCCTTCCCGTCCGTGGGACTCCTCCAGCAGCAGGAGCGTGGGGACCATCCGCCGGGGGGCAGCAGGGCGAACGCGGGCAGCTGTGCGCGTCTGCTGCAGGCACCGCGGCTTTGGGCGCTGCTGGAGCCGAGAGCTCACCTTTCAGGGGGCGGGCAGGGCCCGGGAGGCACCAACACGTGCAGAGGGCCGCCCTTCCCGTGTCCTCAGGGCCTGCGCCTGCCTGTCCGAGGCCATGGGGTGGGGGGTGGGGGGGTCCTTCTCTGGTGTCCTCTAGCCCTGACTGTGCTGCTCTGCCACCTCCCCCTGCAGTACGAGTACAGCTTCCGCACGGAGCAAAGCGCCGCCGCCCGGCTCCCGCCCAGCCCCACCCGGTGCCAGCAGATCCCCCAGTCCTGAGGGGCCGCCTGCGGGGAGAAGATGCATTGCCCAGACTACTGAGCGCCCCCCTCGCCCGGTCCCTCCCACCGCCCATCCACACTGCCCCGCTTGGCGCTTCTGGGAGACTCTGGGCAGCTGAGCTGTTACCTCCTCGGTCATCAGCTTGCCTGACGTGACACCCGCTTCCCTGGGGATGCTGTTCATAATCTCGACTAACCTGTGTGTGCTGTAGTGACCAGTGGCTCCTACCATGTCTGTGTGATGACCAGTTGTCCTGCGAACAACCCTACCCACCACGGGAGTCACCCCGAGGGCCCTGGACAGTTGTTCTGGCCGTCCAGTGACGCCACCGGCTCCCCGCTCTCCGGACTGTCACCACCACTAAGCCATTGCTTCCTCCCAGAAGACAGACACTGAGGGGCTGGCGGCTTCGCACAGGGCCCTCCAGGGCTGACGGATCACCCCAGACCCACGGAACACATCGCTTACGCCAACGGCATCAAGTGTCCGAGAATTTCACAGGGACCCTAAGGAAACATGGGAGGAGGCTGCCAGTGGGTCCCCAAGTGGACAACCTCGGACTCGCCCCTCAGTTCACACACTGGATGCCCTGAGGTCGGGGGACAGCCATCCCCCAGCCACCGGCCCAGAGAGGACTTGCCTTCCCGGCGAGACGGCCGTGTGGCCAGGTGCTTGCCTGGACGTGAGCTTTGCTGCCAGGACGCTGGGCTCACTCACCTCACACCCTCATCCCCACAAAGGGCTCATCTCTCTCTGCAGTGCCCACGTGCCAACGACAGCTCCAACTGCCCGGCCCGGTGCTCTGACCGTGACCAGGCCGTGGGTGAAGAGGCTCTGTGAGCCCGTGCCCAGGGACGTGGACACGCGGTCACCCAGCTTCTCAGAGCCAGGCTGTGTCTTAGTGGCCTCTGCTAACAGGAACAGTTGTTTTGAAAAGTCCGTCTGACCCAGGTCACCAAACTGGGGCCAGAACTGACATCTCTGCCACGAGTGGCCAGTGGCCATGCTGGCGTTCCCCACAGTGCCGGCTGGGACTGGGTGCCAGTCCCATGGGTGCCATGGGAACGGGGCCGCTGTCCTCCCTGGAGGCTTGGTCCTCACCCTGTGGCTGCCTTGTCTGGCCGTTGGAATTTGTCCTAACTCCCCAGAACTTGGTATCTCACATCTTGGGGGTCACCAGATGGTTGGCGCTTTGGACGTGAGGTTCGATGTGTGTCTGGTCGCTGGCAGAGGAAGGCAGCCTAGGAGAACCACTGCCCAGCCAGGGACAGCCCCTCCTCCCTGCAGTTCCTAGGGTGGCACAGGGCTGGCTGGGGCGCAGCAGGAACTGGCCAGCAGTTAGGAGCTGCCGCCTCTGGCTGAGGAGTGAGGCCGGGGCAGAACATCCCTCACAGACCTGCGTCAGCCCCACCGTCCCCATCCCCCTCCACTCTTCCCCCACGGCTGCCCCTTGGTCTTCATTTCGATACCTCCTGATTTCTGGGCGTTAGAGATGTGCTCACCTCTCCCCACTGTCCCCGAGACCTGAGGACGTCCCCAGTGGGGCTGGCCTTCCCGCTTGGCCAGGTGGCAGGAAAAGGCAGTTAGCTGGTGGAACCCGCCAGGGCCCGGGAGGCACGGGATGGAAAGTCCCCGTGAGGACCCTTTGGGATCGGTGCTTACCCAGGAGAGAGCCGATGAACCAGTCTCAAATGTACCCACTGAAATGAGCGGGCTGTTTCTGGGGAATTGGGGGAGCCCCGTGGGGCCCGGAGAACCTGTGTCTGCTGCTGCCGTTTGGACGGGTGGGGCTGGTCCAAAACGGGCAGAGGGGTGACGTCTCCGCTCACCTCTGTCCAGCTGTGTTGGCTCTTGGGCTCTGTCCTTGCATCTCTCCTCACACCCCAGCTGTGGGTTCATCTCCAACAGGTTAACACCCCACGGCCGTTCTCCCTTGACTGAGAACCAAGCACTTTGGCGGCTCCGATGGGCCCTAGGAGGTCCAGAGACAGCCCCGTGAGACCCCTTGTCAGGGAGCAAGAGAGCAGTGAGGGTGTGTCTGGGGAGAGGAGCCGCCAGCCCCCGCCAGCCCCCCGCCAGCCCCGGGCCACCCTGCAGTTCTGGGACAGGCAGGCAAGGCAGGGCTGCAGGGCTGCAGGGCCGCCGGGAAGAAGGCAAACCTCTGTGGACTCAGGCGAGCTGGAGAGGCCTCCACAACGTTCCAGACTTGGTCTGGGTCTAACAGCGACTGTGAACGTCGCCATGACGGCAGCTTAAGACAATGAAGCAGTGACAGTGTTAAGAAGTCGGCGTCCGTGATGGATTTTAGGCTGCTCCAAACTCTGCACCTTTCCTTCTGAGGTGGGTGCCCACGTGCCCCGCCTGCCCCGTGTGGAAGAGGAGCTCGCTCACCTCGGGACCGAGCCACCTCTCTTTCTTTCTGGGACGGTGCTTTTCTTCACAAACCCTCTGTTCACGTGGGGAGGGAAGGCAGGGGTTCTCTCGGAGACGTGAAGGGCAGCAGCCTCCATCCTTCCCGGAAGGACTGACCAGAGCACAACATCCCCTGCTGCCTTCTCTTTCCCCCTGAACGTTCCGAGTCTCTCTCCAAAGGCCTTGGAAACAGCACAGCGGTGATAAGGAGCAAGCAGTTGACTCCAAGTTCACTTGCAAATTTATAACAAGGCTTTTTCCACCCAAGTCCGGGAACTGGTACCAGCCACAGCCTCCACTTGGAGGGATGAGCACCCTGGTGGCGGGGAGAAATAGCGGGTTAGGCCCCCGCCCTAGCTCCCCAGAGGGCCACCCTGCTGGGAGGCTCTGATGGCCACCACCTGCCCCCGTGTCCTTCAGAAGGCGGCGGGGGGCGAGGAGGACCAACACGTACAAAGCACCTACTCCTTGCCAGGCGCTAGGCTGGCACTTGAAGCACATTTTCTCCTGTCACCACCCCTCCCCCCCAAAAAAACAAATACTCCGAAGCGTATGCTGTTTGCTCCCGGTTCCAGACGAAGAAGCTGAGACATGTCCACAGGCACAAAGCTGGTGAGTGGCAGAGGCGGGATCTGGCCCCAGAGCCCCCAGTGCCAGCTGTCCCATCACGAGCACCTGCCTCCAGTCCAGTGATGGGTTCCCAGCTGTCACTGGCCCTGCTGGTGTGACAGTGTCTCGCCGAGTACGGGGCGAGAGCTGGGTGCAGTCCCGGGGCTGCGGGCTGCCCGTCACCGTTTACAGGGGTCCCAGCCCACAGCTCCCCTGAGAGCTGGCGCGCCCAAGGGTGAGGCACAGAGAGGCCTTGACGGCAGCCCCGTGCCTGCCGGGCGCACAAAAGCCGAGCTCACCTCCCCAGGGCCTGCAGGGGCCGGGTGCCCACTCTCACCACGCCCCCGGGGTGGCCAGCTTTCTTCACCTGTTGCGACCGTGCTGGTGGGCCTGTCACCACCAGGAGACAGGCCTCAGGCAGGTGGCTATGTCACTAGCTTAGGGACAACGTCCTACCGCGTGTATTTATTTGAGGTGACTCCAGTACTTGGCAAAGGGGAGTTTCACTGTGTGATTGTCTTCTTAATATAATTTGTTAAATAAACGTTTGTTTTAACCTTTCCCCAGCTCGCTGCTGTCTCTGAGGCACCGAGATCGGCTTCCCTCGGGGGATGCCCTGGGCTCCAGCTCTCTCCAGCTCATCCCAGCTGCTGGCTGGGTTGGCCAGCACCCTGGCCTTCCAGCCTTCTAGAAAGAGCTGGTGGGTTTCTTTGCCCCCGTTTAGCTTAGATGACCTGGTGACAAGCCAGAAGGATCCAAGAGGAGCGAAGAAAGCCCTGCCATTCTCTGGCAACAGCTCTCTGGAATGCTTCTGGAGGGAGAAAACACCAGTTTCCATAAAAGCATGTGAAACGCGTGCATTTTAATGGGTCGCCAGCAAGGAACGCAAAGGGGCGCTTCTATCTCTGGCTCGCCCCGAGCCTTGTCTGTGCCGAGCCGGGGCCATCCGGCTGCCGGGAGTGGGGGGACATGCAACCACGTCCAGCACCGGTGGTTTTGTCCTGTCTCCACTGCTCACCTGCTGGCAATATGCCACCCCAAATGCCAGGGAGGGGCTGCCAGCCCTGGACGCACACAGGCTCCTTGTGAGCACACGACTGGTGAGGTTTCACCACCATAGCTCTTTACCTTCTTCATCAGTGGCTTTGCAGTTTGGGGCTGGACACCCTGTTCATGCCAGACTAAGGCGAGACTCGGGTGACGCTTAGCTCTCATCTCACTAGGACCATGGAAGTCCCCAAAAGGGTACTGGCACCTCCAGCCCAGGCCCCCACCTCTGGCATCCCTCAGGTCTTTTTCCCACAACGGGAGATGGAGAACAGCCCAGAGAATTCCACGAGAAACCCACGAAGAACACTCAACATGGAGTTTGAAGAGTCCCTCCTGGTGCCAGGTCACCAAGGACATACATGTAGTAGCCTTTGACATCCAAGACACAGAATCTGCACTACTCGTGGGTCGCCGGGGGGAAGTACCTCACACATGGGCCTTTGGGCAGCAAGAAATTGAAGTCCACACTCCACAGCCTGGGCCAGGGTGGGCTTAGTGGCCAGACCCAAAGGACACTCGGACCACAAAGCAGGACACAGCCTAACCTCAAAGGGGCCAGAGCAGGCAACACCTGTTTCTCCTCTGTCTCACCCACACTGCCTCGTCTGTCTCTGTCTGGGCATCTTTTCTTGCTTCTCGTTCTCTCACACCCTGGCCCTCCCTCTCCCGTGCTCTGTGCACCAGCATATGTGGCACATACATGCTCACATGGCCACCCAAGTTCGCACATTCTCAGTTCAAGAGTCCCAGGACAGACTCTGATTGGCTGGGTCAGGTGACCCCCTCTTCTGCCCCTAGCAGCTCTGGCCCTGATGGGAGGGGGAGTGTGTGATCACAAGGCATCTGGAGCA
Source organism: Phocoena sinus (assembly GCF_008692025.1). Taxonomy (NCBI): domain Eukaryota; kingdom Metazoa; phylum Chordata; class Mammalia; order Artiodactyla; family Phocoenidae; genus Phocoena; species Phocoena sinus. Next base: position 9,063,477 of record NC_045768.1, on the reverse strand, counting down.
GGTGTAGGTTTAGACCCTCTAGAGGCATCTGCTACACAGCAGGGCGAGGCTGTAGGCAGAGGGGTGGGACACCTCCCTGGAGAGATGGAGGAGCCCTCCACCACTCTGTGACGAGGGGGGAGGACGGTGAGGTGGGTCGAGCACCATTCATCCATCCACACATCCACCCAACCGTCCAAGCCGTGTTGTATGAGCACCTTCCACATTCAGGCCCCGAGCCGGGCACTGGGGACTCAGCAATGACTGACACCACTGACGTCCCTGTCCTCGTGAAGCCGATGGTCTAGCCCATCCCACTTCACCCCCACACACACACACCCCAGCCATGTCTCTCCTACTCCCCCTACTTCTGCCTGCTATTTCCCACCATAACTGGCTCATCCCTAAAACTCTAGAGGCTCCCTGAGCCCCACCCTCACCTTTCTCCCCCTCTGCATCCTCCTGGCAGCTGGGAGCAGCTGTGTCTTTAACTACCCTTAGCTCTATCGCGGCCAGTCTCCTTGAGGTCCAGCCACATAGTCCCAGCAGCCACCTGGAGGTCTCCACTTGGATGTTTCGCCTTGACCTCAGCACATCCCGAGCTGAATGTACCATCTTCCCCCAGGCCCCACATTGTTCCCCTTCTCCTAACTTCCCCGTCCCTGGAGCAGCTCCACCATCTCTCACGAGAGTCACCCCCACCCCCACCTGGAGCCATCTATGATCACCCTTTTTCCAGCTGGCCAGTTCTCTCATCTAAACTTGCTTTCAAACTCAGCCACTATTTTTCTTGCTACTCCTTTTTAAGTTCTGGCCTCGACACTGTTCCCTGGATGACAGCATCGGCCCCTTAACCATCCCCCTGCCGCCCGTGTCCTCCCCTCTCATCCGTCTTCCTCATGGCCAGGATCCAATAGGACTGCTCCACTGACAGTACTTCACCCCTCACCTTAAGAATGAAATCTGAGCCCCCCAGGTTTCCGTCCACCACTGTCCTAGGTCTGACCCCCACCTCCCATCCCAGCCTCACCTGCCACTAATCTCCCTGCCGAATTATTAGTGCTTCCTCAAACCCTAAGCTCTGCTTCCTTGCATTTACGTATGCTATTCCCTCTGCCTAGAATACTTTTCCCTCATTTTTTCTGCCTGGTAAACTCCTGTTCATCCTTCAAGACTTGCTCATGTATCTTCTCTGGGATGTCCTTCTTGACCCCTTCAGGCCACTGTACACCTTGCATTTTAAAGCCATTGATCCATTGGTGGTATTGGAGCCATCTGATCCTCTCATTATGTTACCTGCTCCTGGAAGAAGGGGTATATGTCTCATTTATTACACAGTCCTCCCCAGCCACACATATACTCAAACTGAGCACCCAGTACAAGCCTAGAGAAAAAGCAGGCATGAGCAAACGCTCTTCGAGTGAGTCTCTTCAAGTGGGTGGGCTGGACTCAATTGCTGAGGAGCCTAAGAAGAATGGGCCCCAGTGGCACTTGCTATGAGGCTTGGGACCACCCCAGGGATCGTGATGACAAGCACTGGGCCTCCATGGACAAGTCTGCGCTGGCTTCAAAGACACCAGAGACAAGAGTGAGAGCTGGGCCCTTATCTGGCTCCTTTTTGAGGCCGCGGTGCCCAACACGATCCATGATGGCGGTGGGGTGGGGGCAGGAAGGTGGACTGAGCCCAACTCAGGGAGATGCCAGAGAAAGAGACAGGAAGATTGGTGGACCACAGGACCCAACACTAAAGCTAGAAGGGGCTCGGTGAACAGCAACAGGCCAGAGGGAAAGGCAGCCAGTGCTACAGATGAGAGATTGCGTGGGGGAGCGGCTTTCTGGCTTTGCTCATTCATCTGCCCCTCCCCCACACACACACACATTGCTCTGCATGGGTCATTTTCATCCTTTCACCACCAAAACAACAGCTGGGCTGGACCCCTCCCTTCTCCCCACATCTTGGGCCAAGTAAGTGCAACCAAAGACACAGGTCTCGGGAAAGGTGGTTCTGCGGCAGAGGTCTTGGACACTTTCCTGAAGGTCTGAATTTCCTGATTGGGGAGGACACACGGGCAGAAGTTGGCACAGATTGGAACATCCAAGGTGCATCAATTCCTCTATAACCCTCCTTGTCCTTCTCTGGAGGGAGCGCAAGGGTTTGCAACATTGCACGTTAGAATCACCTGGAGAGTTTTTAAAACTTCCTGTGCCCAGATCACAGAAAGCAGAATCTCTGGAGGAGGGACCCAGGAGCCAGTTGTTTGTCAAGCTCCCCAGTGATGTTAGTTGCAGTTGAGGTTAAGAACCAGCTTCCTTGCCACTCTGCTCAGCTCCACTTCCAGCCAATGAAGCTGAGAGGTCCAGGGAACAGTGAGTTCGCACGGCAAGAACAGACACCAGAAGAGCTGGTCCACCAAAAGGAAGACGAGAATCTAACCCACCAATACCAGAAGAAGCACTAACAGACCAGACAGAACATGAGCTTAATATAAACAAAAAGTAGCCCTTAAGAGAAATGGGAGGACACTGAAACAGGCAGGAGCAAGTTTCAAGTAAGAGCCTAAAAGTTCTGAAATACTGACCAAAGAGGAAAAGAAACAGATAAATCAGCAACTGCACTTGAAGATTTTAATACAGAAACTGTAGCCAAATTGATAAAATGTGAGAAAATATACAAGGCCAGCATTACCCTGATACCAAAACCAGACAAAGACACCACAAGAAAACAAAATGACAGCCAAAAGCCTGATGAACATAGATGCAAACATACTCAACAAAATATTAGCAAACCAAATTCAACAATACATTAAATGGATCATACCCCATGATCGAGTGGGATTTATTCCAGGGAAACAAGAATGGTTCCACATTCACAAATCAATCAATGTGATACACCACATTAACAACATGGATAAAAAAATCTTATGATCATCTCAATACATGCAGAAAAAACATCTGACAAAATTCACCATCCATTGATGATTTTTTAAAAATCGCAGCAAAGGGGTTTAGAGGGTTTATTCCTCAACATAATAATAAAAAAATAAATATGACAAACCCACAGCTAACATCATATACTCAACAATGAAAAGCTGAAAGCTGTTCCTCTCAAATCAGGAACAAAACAAGGATGCCCACTCTCACCACTTTTATTCAACATAGTATTAGAAGTCCTAGCCAGAGCAATTAGGCAAGAATTTTAAAAGGCATCCAAAATTGGAAAGGAAGAAGGAAAACTGTCACTATTTTCAGATGACGTAATATTATATAGAGAAAACCCTAAAAACTCCACCAAAAACTGTTAGAACTAATAAATGAATGTATTAAAGTTGTAGTATACAAAAATCAATATACAAAAATCAGTTGCATTTCAATACACTAGTAATGAACTATCAAAAAGGGAAATTAAGGGCTTCCCTGGTGGCACAGTGGTTGAGAGTCCGCCTGCCGTTGCAGGGGACGCGGGTTCATGCCCCGGTCCGGGAGAATCCCACATGCCGCGGAGCAGCTGGGCCCGTGAGCCATGGCTGCTGAGCCTGCGCGTCCGGAGCCTGTGCTCCGCGACGGGAGAGGCCACAACAGTGATAGGCCCACGTACCGCAAAAAAAAAAAAAAAGGGAAATTAAGAAAACAATACAGTTTATAATTGCATCAAAGAGAATAAAATACCTAGCAATAAATTTTAACCAAGGAGGTGAAAGGACTGTATATTGAAGACTATAAGATACTGATGAAAGAAATCAAAGAAGACACAGATAAATGGAAAGATATCCCATGCTCATGGATTGGAAGAATTAATATTGTTAAAATGCTCATACTATCCAAAGCAATCTAAGGATTCAGTGCAACCCCTATCAAAATTCCAAGGTCATTTTCACAGAAAGAGAACAAACCTAAAATTTGTGTGGAACCACAAAAAAAAAAAAATAGCCAAAGCAATCTTGAGAAAAAAGAACAAAACTGGAGGCATCATGCTCCCTGGTGTCAAACTTAATTACAAAGATTTAGTATCCAAACCAGTACGATACTGGCATAAAAACAGACACATAGATCAATGGAACAAAATAGAGAGCCCAGAAATAAACCCACACATATATGGTTGATTAATTTGCAACAAAAGAGCCAAGAATTTATAATGGGTAAAGGACAGTCTCTTCCATAAATGGTGTTGGGAAAACTGGACAGCCACTAGCAAAAGAATGAAACTAGACCACTATCTTACACCATACACAAAAATAAAATGCATTAAAGGCTTAAATGTAAGACCTTAAACCATAAGACTGCTAGAAGAAAACATAAGCCATAAGCTCCTTGACATAGGACTTGGTGCTGATTTTTTGGATTTGAGATCAAAAGAAAGGTAGCAAAACCAAAAATAAGTGTGACTACATAAAACAAAAAAGCTGCGCAGCAAAGGAAACCATCAACAAAATGAAAGGCAACATACTGAATAGGAGAAAATATTTACAAATCGTATGTCTGACAAGGGATTAATATCCAAAATATATAAAGAACTCATACAACTCATTAGCAGAAAACCAAACTGTCCAATTAAAAAATAGAAGATCTGAACAGACATTTTTCCAAAGAAGGTATACAGATGGCCAACAGGCACTTGAAAAGATATCCAACATCACTACTCATCAGGGAAATGCAGATCAAAACCACAGTGAGATATCACCTCACACTTGTTAGGATGGCTGTTATCAAAAAGACAGAAATAACAAGTTAAGTGTTGGCAAGGATGTGGAGAAAAGTAAGCCCTTGCGCCCTTTGGTACAAATGTCACTTGGTGAAGCCACTATGGAAAACAACATGGAGGTTCCTCAAAACATTGAAAATAGAACTACCATATGATCTAGCAATTCCACTTCTGGGTATTACCTGAAGAAAACAAAAGCATTAATTCAAAAAGATCTATGCACCCCTATGTTCGTTGCAGCATTATTTACAATAGCCAAGATATGGAAACAATGTAAGTGTGCATCAGTGGATGAATGGATAAAGAAAATGTGGTGTATTTATACAAGGGAATACTACTTAGCCATAAAAAAGAATGAAATCTTGCTGTTTGCAACAACATGGATGGACCTTGAGGGCAATGTGCTAAATGAAATAAGTCAGACAAATACTGTATGATCTCACTTACATGTGGAATCTAAAACATAACAATAAGGACCTGAATCAAGATGACGAAGTGGAGGACCCAGAACTCACTTCCTCCCACGTACACATCAAAAATACATCTACAGGACCTAGAGTCTGTCATACAGAGTCAAGTAAGTCAGAAAGAGAAAAACAAATACCATACGCTAACATATATATATGGAATCTAAAAAAAAAAAAAAACGGTTCTGATGAACCTAGGGGCAGGACAGGAATAAAGATACAGACGTAGAGAATGGACTTGAGGACATGGGGAGGGGGAAGGGTAAGCTGGGACGAAGTGAGAGAGTGGCATGGACATATATACACTACCAAATGTAAAACAGATAGCTAGTGGGAAGCAGCCGCATGGCACAGGGAGATCAGCTCGGTGCTTTGCGACCACCTAGAAGGGTAGGATAAGGAGGATGGGAGGGAGACGCAAGAGGGAGGGAACATGGGGATATACGTAGGCATATAGCTGATTCACTTTGTTATACAGCAGAAACGAACACAACACTGTAAAGCAGTTATACTCCAATAAAGATGTTAAAAAAAAATCCATCTACATGTGGAACAATTCTTACTGAAAACTAACTGGAGACTAGCAGAAAGGCTCCCGCACTAACAAAGCTGTAAGATACAAGCAGAATCAGGTAGGAGGGGGAAAGAAGCAATAAGGTCAGGACCTGTGTCCCCAGGAAGGGACTCAGAGGAAAAGGGAGATTAGATGGGTGGAGACCCTCCCTGGGGGTGAGCCACATATTGGGCATTCCAGCCCTGGGGTCCAATAAAGGGAAGATGAGCCCCTTGGCTGGTTGGAGGGCCAGTGGGACTAACAGGAGAGCTGTGGGAAGCCTGGACTCTGCTCGTGAGGAGTGCACAAATGCTCGCTTGCCCCCAAAGCAGGGCAGAAAGGGCAACTGGAAACAGCCATCTGGCTGGATTGTTTCCCGCTACCACCCCAGTGTGCACCCGCGCCTGAGCCAAGCAAACGCTCCAGCACCCTTTGCCTCACGTTGCAGCTCCACACTGGGGCAAGGGCTGCCACAACCAAGGAAAAAAGCTAGGGCCATGAGACGAGGTGTCAGCTCGAATGCTAAGTGATGACTTAGTGGGGAGGGAGCAGCCATTACTGACGATTGCACAGGGAGGCCGTCAGAGGCACTCCAGGTCTCTGACGGCAGCCAGACCACCACACGCCCTGCCCTGACCCTCACCAAATGCCCACACTGGCCCCTCTTACTCCAGCACTGCTCCCCTCTGGGACTGAGCGTGCTGGGCCTGTGAGGGGGAAGAACACGCACTTAAAGGGAACTGAGCCAGGTCAGAGCCAACCCTCAGGGCTTCTGCTCCAGCAACTTGGGACCTGACCCCACCCCCAACAGGGTGGTGACATCCACTGAGTAGAGGGAAAGCTCCACCTCACACCTGGCTCCAGCCCTATCCCCTCTTTCTCCAGCCCCAGCTCCTACCAAGGAGATAGCTGCCAGAACACCCTGAGGAAAGACGTGACTTACGTTCGTGTCAAATCCAGCTCTCCCACCAAAGCCACTGGGCACATGCAGACGGTATAGGGAAACTACCACATAAGGACACCCCTTCAAGACCACCATAAGTAACTGTTTGACCTAATTCCATAGAGACAGAGAAAGATAGGCAAATGAAAAGACAGAGGAATTTGTTTCAATTGAAAGAGCAAGAGAAAGCCCCTGAGAAAACAACAAATGAAACAGAAATAAACAATTTCTTAGATAAAGAATTCAAAGCAGTAGAATAAGATTGCTAACTGAATTAGGGAAAAGAATAAATGAACACAGTGAGAAGTTTAACAAGGAACTAGAAAATATAAAAAGGCACCAGTCAGAACTGAAGAATACAATAATTGAAATGAAAAACACTCTGGAAGGAATGAACAGCAGACTGGGTGATACAGAAGAAAGCATAAGTGATCTAGAAGATAGAATAATGGAAATTACCCAATCAGACAGCAAAAAGAAAAACAAATTTTAAAAATGTTTAAAACAACAGTTTAAGGAATCCTTGGAATAAGATCAAGTGTACCAACATTCACATTATAGGGCTCCCACAAGAAGAGAGAAAAGCGGGGGCGAGAGTCAAAAATGTATTTAATGAAATTATGGCCGAAAAATTCCCAAGCCTGAAGAAGGAAACATATCCAGGTACAGGTAGCACATATGGTCCCAAACAAGATGAACCCAAACAGACCCACACCAAGGCATAATTAAAATAACAAAAGATAAAGAGAGGATTCTAGAGGCAGCAAGAGAAAAACAAAGAGTCCATTACAAGGGAACCTCCATAAAGCTATCAGCTGATTTCTCTGCAGAAACTTTGCAGGCCAGAAGGGAATGGCATGATATATTTAAACTGCTGAAAGGGCAAAACCTGCAACCTAGGATACTCTACCAAGCAAGATTATCACTTAGAATTGAAGGAGAGGTAAAGAACTTCTCAGATAAACAAAAACTAAGAGTTCATCAATACTAAACTGACCCAAAAAGAAATGCTAAAAGGACTTTTCGAAGGGAAGAAGAAAAGGCTATAACAAGAAGTATCTATAGAAAAGGAAAAATCCCATTAATAAAAGCAAACATAAAGGCTGAAGATCAACCACTTAAATAAGCTAGTATGAAGATTAAAAGACAAAATTGTAAAAATCAACTATAACTAAAATAATCAGTAAAGGGATAAACATGAAGATGTAAAATATGACACCAAAAATGCAAAGTGAGGGGGAAGGGAGTAAAAAATGTAGGTCTTTTAGAATGTGTTTGCACTTAAAGGACTACCTAGTTAAAGCAAATAGATATCTAAATTAGGATATTGGGATTAACACATATGCACTACTATATATAAAATAGATAACGAGGGCTTCCCTGGTGGCGCAGTGGTTGAGAATCTGCCTGCCAATGCAGGGGGCACGGGTTCGAGCCCCGGTCTGGGAAGATCCCACATACCGCGGAGCAACTAAGCCCGCGCACCACAGCTACTGAGCCTGCGCGTCTGGAGCCTGTGCTCTGCAACAAGAGAGGCTGCGATAGTGAGAGGCCCGCGCACCGTGATGAAGAGTGGCCCCCACTCACCACAACTAGAGAAAACCCTCGCACAGAAACGAAGACCCAACACAGCCAAAAATAAATAAATTCATTTAAAAATACATATATATCTTTTTTAAAAAAAATAGATAACTAACAAGGACCTACTGTATAGCACAGGGAACTCTATTCAATATTTTGTAATGAACTATATGGGAAAAGAATCTTGAAAAGAATGGAGATATATATATATACACATCTGATTTACTTTTCTGTACACCTGAAACTAACACATTGTAAATCAACTATACTCCAATAAAAAATAAAACAGATATAGTTTTAGGTCAACATATATGAACCCCCATGGTAACCAAAAATCAAAAACCTATATTAAATACACAAAAACAAGAGACAACTTAACACAAGCATACCACTAAAGAAAATCATTAAACTACATGGGAAGAAATAAAAGAAGAAGAAAACAGGGAAGACCTACAAAAACAACCAGAAAACAAGTAATAAAATGTAAGTAAGTACACACCTAAAAATAATTACTTTAAATGTCAGTGGACTAAATGCTCCAATCAAAAGATGTAGGGTGGCTGATTGAATAGAAAAAAGCAAGACCCATCTATATGCTGCTTACAAGAGACTCACCTTAGAACTAAAGACACACAGAGACTGAGAGTGTGGGGGTGGTAAAAGATATTTCATGCAAACAGAAACAACAAGAAAGCTGGGGTACCAATACTCATACCAGAAAAAATAAAGTCCAAATCAAAAGACAAAGAAAGGCATTATATAATGATAAAAGGATCAATACAAGAGGATAGTATACTTGTTAACATATATGCATCCAATACAGGAGCACATAAATATATAAAGCAAATATTAATAGACATAAAGGGAGAAAACTACAATGTAATAATAGCAGGTGCTTTAACACCCTACTTGCATCAATGGACAGATCATCCCAACAGAAAATCAATAAGGCAACAGTGGTCTTAAATGACACATAGACCAGTTGGATTTAATAGATCTCTACAGGACATTCCACCCCAAAACAACAGCATACACATTCTTTTCAAATGCACATGGAACATTCTCCAAGATAAATCCCATGCAAGGCCACAAAACAAGTCTCAACAAATTTGAAGACAGAAATTATATCAAGCATTTTTTTTCTGACCACAATGACATGAAACTTGAAATCAATTACAGGAAGAAAAATGGGAAAAGCACAAACATGTGGAGACTAAACAACATGCTATTAAAAAAAACAATGGGTCAATGAAGAAATCAAAGAGGAACTCAAAAAATACCTCAAGACAAATGAAAATGGAACCACAACTTTCCAAAATCTATGGGATGCAACAAAAGCAGTTCTAAGAGGGAAGTTTATAGTCATACAGGCCTAACTCAAGAAATAAGAAAGATCTCAAATAAACAATCTAATCTTCCATCTAAAGGAATTAGGAAAAGAACAAACAAAGCCCAAAGTCAGCAGAAGGAAGGAAATTATAAAGAGAGAGAAAATAAATAATAGAGACCCAAAAAAGACAGAAGGAAAAGATCAATGAAACCAAGAGCTAGTTCTTTGAAAAGATAAACAAAATTGATAAACCTTTAGCCAGGTTCATCAAGAAGGAAAGAGAGAGGACCCAAATAAACAAAATAAGAAGTGAAAGAGGAGAAATAACAAATACCACAGAGATACAAAATATAATGAGAATACTATGAAAATTATATGTCAACAAATTGGACAACCTAGAAGAAATGGACAAATTTCTAGAAAGACACAACTTTCCAAGACTGTATCAGGAAGAAATAAACAATCTGAACAGTCCAGTCACTAGTAGTGAAACTGAATTTGTAAAAAAACAAACAAAACTCCCAGCAGGGCTTCCTTGGTGGCACAGTGGTTAAAAATTCACCTGCCAACGCAGGGGACATGGGTTCGATCACTGGTCCAGGAAGATCCCGAATGCCACGGAGTAACTAAGCCTGTGCACCACAACTACTGAGCCTGTGCTCTAGAGACTGCGAGCCCCAACTACTGAAGCCCGTGTGCCACAACTACTGAAGCCTGCATGCCTAGAGCCTGTGCTCTGCAACAAGAGAAGCCACCGCAATGAGAAGCCCATGCATCACAACAAAGAGTAGCCCCCTGCTCTCAGCAACTAGAGAAAACCCATGTGCAAGTGAAGACACAATGCAGGCAAAAAAATTAAATTAAATTAAATGAATAAATAAATAAATTTAAAAACAAAAAACTCCCAGCAAACAAAAGTCCAAGACCAGATGGCTTCTCAGGGGAATTCTACCAAAGACATAACGAAAATCTAATACCTATCCTTCTCAAACTCTTCCCAAAAACTGAAGAGGATGGAACACTCCCAAATTCATTCTATAAGGCCACCATTACCCTGATACCAAAGACAGACAAAGACACTACCAAAAAAAAAATTTACAGGCCAATATCTCTGATGAATATAGATGCGAAAATCCTCAAAAAAAATAGCAAATTTAATTCAACAATATATAAACCATACACCATGATCAAGTGGGGTTTATTCAAGGGATGCAAGGATGGTTTAATATTTGCAAATCAATGTGATACACCATATTAACAAAAGGAATGACAAAAATCACATGGTCCTCAATAGATGCAGAGAAAACATTTGACAAAATTCAATATCCATTCATGATAAAACTCTCATCAAAGTCGGTATAGAGGGAACATATCTCAACATAATAAAGGTCATTTATGACAAACCCACAGGTAACATCATACTCAACAATGAAAATCTAAAATCAGGAACAAGAAAAGTATGCCCACTCTTGCCACTTCTATTTAACATAGAATTGGAAATCCTACCACAGCAATCAGACAAGAAAAAGAAATAAAAGGCATCCAAATTGAAAAGGAAGAAGTAAAAATGTCACTATTTACAGATGACATGATACTATATATAGAAAACCCTAAAGTTTCCACCAAAAAAAAACTATTAGAATAAATGAATTCAGTAAAGTTGCAGGATAAAAAACACAGAAATCTGTTGCTTTTCTATACACTATTAATGAACTATCAGAAAGAGAAATTAAAGAAACAATCTCATTTACAATCATATCAAAAAGACTAAAATACCTAGGAATAAACTTAACCAAGTAGGTGAAAGACCTATACTCTGAAAACTAAAATATTGATGAAGGAATTTGAAAATAATGCAAAGAAATGGAAAGATATCCCATGTTCTTGGATTGGAAGAGTTAATATGGTTAAAATGCCCATACTACCCAAAGCAATCTATAAATTTAATGCAATCTCTATCAAAACGCCCATGTCATTTTTCACAGAACTAGAAAAAATAATCCTAAAATTCATATGGAACCACAAAAGACCTCAAATTGCCAAGGCAATCTTGAGAAAAAAGAACATAACTAGAGGTATCACACTCCCTGACTTTAGACTATACTAAAAATTTATAGTAATCAAAAGGGCATGGGGCTTCCCTGGTGGCGCAGTGGTTGAGAGTCTGCCTGCCAAGGCAGGGGACACAGGTTCAAGCCCTGGTCTGGGAAGATCCCACGTGCCACGGAGCAGCTGGGCCCGTGAGCTATAAATACTGAGCTCTGCGCGTCTGGAGCCTGTGCTCCGCAGCAAGAGAGGCCGCAACAGTGAGAGGCCCGCGCACCGCGATGAAGAGTGGCCCCCGCTTGCCACAACTAGAGAAAGCCCTCACACAGAAACGAAGACCCAACACAGCCAAAAATAAATAAATGAATAAATAAATTTATAAAAAAAAAAAAAAAAAAAAATGGCATGGTACTGGCACAAAAACAGACACATAGATCCATGGAACAGAATAGAGAGCCCAGAAATAAACCCACACACTTACAGTCAATTAATCTACAACAAAGGAGACAAGAATATGCAATGAAAAAAAGACAGTCTCTTCAATAAGTGGTGCTGAGAAAACTGGGCAGCTACATGTAAAAAGAATGAAATTAGAATATTTCCTCATACCATATACAAAACTAAACTCAAAAAAGACCTAAATGTAAGCCCTGAAACCATTAAACTCCTAGAGGAGAACATAGGCAGAACACTCTTTGACATAAATCATAGCAATATTTTTTTGGATCTGTCTCTTAAGGCAGAAAAAAAGAGAAAAGAAAAAATAAACAGATGGGACATAATTAAACTTAAAAGCTTTTGCACAGCAAAGAAAACCATCAACAAAATGAAAAGGCAACCTACAGAACAGGAGAAAATATTTGCTAATGATATGACTGATAAAGGATTAATATCCAACATATATGAACAGCTCATACAACTTAATATCAAAAAAATAAACAACCCAATCAAAACATGGGCAGAAGACCTGAAAAGACATTTTTTCCAAAGAAGACATACATGTGGCCGACAGACACATGAAAAGATGCTCATCATCACTAATCATCAGAGGAATGCGAATCAAAACCACAATAAGATGTCACCTCACACCTGTCAAAATGACTGTCATCAAAAAGTCTACAAATAACAAATGTCAGCAAGGATGTGGAGAAATCCCACTGTTGGTGGGATTGCAAATTGGTGCAGCCACTATGGAAAACAGTATGAAGTTTCCTCAGAAAACTAAAAATGGAACTACCATATGATCCAGCTATTCCACTGCTGGGTATATATCTGAAGAAAATGAAAAAAATAATTCAAAAAGATACTTGCATCCCAATGTTCATAGCAGCATTATTTACAAGCCAAGATATGGAAGCAACCTAAGTGCCCATCAACAGATGGATGAAGAAGATGTGTGTGTGTGTATACATACATATATACGTGTATATATACACATATATAATGGAATATTACTTGGCCATGAAAAATAATGAAATTCTGCCATTTGCTACAATGTGGATGGACCTAAAGAGTATCATGCTTAGTGAAATAAGTCAGACCAGAAAGACAAATACTCTGTTATCACTTATATGTGGAATCTAAAAAATAAAGCAAAGAAATGTATATAACAGAAACAGACTCACAGATATAGAGAACAAACCAGTGATTCCCCATGGGGAGAAGGAAGTGGGGAGGGGCGAGATAGGGTTATAGGATTAAGAGACACAAACTACTTTATAAAATAAGCAACAGGGATATATAGTACAGGGAAATACAGCCATTATTTTGTAATAATTTTAAATTCAGTAAAATCTATAAACACATTGAATCACTATGTCATACACCTAAAAATAATATAATATTGTAAATCAACTATACCTCCATTTTTTAAAAAAAGATAGAAAGGGCAGCCGTTATCACCATCATTTTACAGACGAAGAAACCGAATCCTCAACAGGTTAAATGATTGCCTAAGGACATAAGCTGATGAATGGTGGATTTAAAATGGGGACACAAAGCTAACTTTTCAGATACGATTTCTGATTCGTAAGCACTTTGCAATGTATTATTTATAAATTAAAAAACACCTCCACCACCACAAACCTAGCTCATAGTATAGAGGATAGACGGGTAGCTGCCAGAGGTGGGGGTGGGCAAAACAGGTGAAGGGGGTCAAAAGATACAAACTTCCAGCTATCAAGTCGTGGGGATGTCATGTACAACATGGTGACTACAGTTATTAATACTGTATTGCATATCTGAAAGTTGCTGAGAGTAGATCGTAAAAGTTCTCATTATGAGAAAGAAAAAAATTTAACTCTGTATGATGACTGATGTTAACTAGACTTGTTGTAGTCATTTTGTAGTATATACAAATATTGAATTGTTATATTGTGTACCTGAAACTAATGTTATATGTCAATTACCTCGATGAAAAAATTTTAAATACTTAGTTATTAATAGAGTCCAATTATCAATCTTTTCCTTTCTGCTCCTTGTTTAAGAATCTTTGCCCATCCTCTCAAACCCTTTAAAAATGGCTTTCATATCCCACCAGTACCGTCCCTTGGAGAGGAGCCCTGGAAGATGGGAGAGAAAGGGTTCCTAGAGGAGACAAGGTGAGCGCTGACCTCTAAGGTGGATGGACTGGGATGAAGGATGGATGTTCCAGGTGAGGGGCAAACAAATGGGGGTGGGGGGCGGGTTGCATTCGGTCACACAGCCCCGGCACACATTTACGTAAGGCAACAGCGGTTCTGCTTTGCATGTGTTATCACCACACTCCTGCAGGCGGGGACTCTCCACTTCAGCGCATGTAGAAACCAGGCTGCAGAGACTGCTCAGAAGCACGGGTCAACCACAGGGAGCTCAGGACGTCCAACCCGAGCATGCCAACTCCCGAGCTGTGCCTGAAGGCAGCCGGGATTCCGTGCACCAGAGAAGAGGCGTCCTGTCTGGTATCGGGATGACTCATGAGGCCCGACAGGCCCAGCTCTGCCAACTCCCCTGAATGCAACCCTGGGGCTCTGGGATAACAGCCAGCAGCCACCCAGAGCTTTCCAGAGGAGGAATTGAGATCAGACCCGCAGCGTGCTTGGCGCAGGGTGTGGCACACTGCTGGCCGGCACCCAGCAGAGAGCACTGGGCCACAGGGAGGCCCCAGAAGACCCCTTCACCGTGGGCAGGAAGGGGGACAGAGGGTCTAAGGGGCCCCCACGCCCCCCGCTCAGACCTGTCCACCCAGTGTGGGAGGCCCTGGCCTGGTACACACTAGCACATCAGTGTTCCCTGGCTGGATTTTGCCAGAAAATCCTAGAGCTTCGTGTTTGGAATTTGCTTCCAGCGCTACCGCACCCATCAGCGCTTCCTGCTGGGGCAGTAAACAGCTGTGGGCCCCCGGCACCCCGCACACACACTGACTGGAGGGGCTCCCTAGGGCAGGCCTCTGCAGGGGCCGGGACAGCCTCCTTGGAGGGAGGCAGCCCCCCACTTTGAAGCCCATTTCCCGGTTGGAGGAACCTGGGAGGTCTCTTGCACTTTCCTCCTGCTTGTTTTCCCCTCTGTAAATTGGGGACCATCCTAGCAGCTCCCTTGCAAGGTTCCTGGGTCCCTGTAAAGCGCGAGGCCCCTCTCAGCCCACAGCCCGGGCCGCGAGTTCGCGCGCCCGAATCCGGCCACGCGGGGGCGCTCTGCTGCGCCCAGCCCGGGCCCGGCGCCGGCCCTCGCTGGGCTCTGCGGGAACTCCTCCGCGTGCGGGAGCTCGGCGAATACCTCCGACAGTTGGAAAATGAATCCATCGACTCCACCCTGCGGACATTTGTTTGGAAGGAGGCCAGCCCGCAGCGCGAGCCCCCTCCGCGCCGCTTGGAGGTCCCACCCCTGCTGCGCCCGCCGGCTTGCGGGGAGCGGCCCATGTGGGCTCTGGACCGCCCCGAGGGGGTACCGGCCGGGGCCAGAGCTCCGGATCCGGATCAGCTGGAGGGACCCAAAGTCCCCAGCTCCGCCCTCCCTCCCCAGTGGCTTGAACGAGCCACATCACGGCGCCTCGACTCCCAGCCTCAACTTCCACATCCATAAATTGGAGAAGTCAACAGTCCCTACTTTGAAAAGTTGCTGAGAAAGTTAAAGGAGATGTATCACTGTGGTCCAGCTTCCAGGCCTTAGGCAAGCCACTTGCATCTTTCTGAGCCTCAGTTTCCCCAGCCATAAAATGGGGATAATAAATGTCCTTACCTCCCGGGGTCATTGAACAGACAAGATTACAGCAGCAGCCACCTGGCACCCCCTGACCGCTCAGTCAGTGGAGCCATTGGGGTTGTTCGGAAAGCTCTGCAGAGGCCCCGAGTCCACAGCTCCCGCCTGTGCCCCAGAACCACAGGTCGTCTTTTAGGGATCAAGACACCCAGTTTGGGAGCTGCCGGCTTAGAGCCAAGCTGATGCTCCCTCACTTCCCTGGCTCGGATTGGTGGGGGGTTCGCTGTGCAGCCCACAAGCATCTGGGCAGGGGGCTGGGAGGCAGTGCCCCCCTCCTCCTGACTGGTCTTCAGGGCCCCCTCTGGGTGAGTCACCAGGCAAAAACATGCAGCTTTGACACCATCCAGAAAATGCGAATGTCCTGGGCCTCTAATCCTTCCCTTCCTTTTGGCAACTTAAACCACCCTGAAACATAACCAAGATAGCAAACCCAGTGTGAGTGTTCACGATGGAGTCCCGGCCCCGGCCCCGGCCCCAGCCCCCCCCCCCCCCCCCCCCCCCCCCCCGTAAAGCCGGCCTCGTGGACTTTGTGCAGCAAAGCAATGCCTCCGGTCAGACTCAGCCTCACCAGGTATGCAATGACCCCTGACCTCACCAGTCCACATCCGTGCCTCCAAACCGGCCCCGACCTGAGGGGCACCCTCGAACCCTGACTTCCTTCCCAGTCAAGGGCTGTTACCCACCCCCATTCCCCCACCCCCAAAATATTTGGAATGGTCTTTGACTGAAATGAGATTAATCCTCAGTTCCCTGACAGTGTCTTTGGGCATGTGTTTTTATAACCTCCCTTTCAAATGAGAACCATTTGTCGTGGGGAAGCTGGGGAGGCCCAGCCCCAACTGCTGGGCCAGACATCACAGGCACCTGATTGAATGTCAAGGACAGTGCGAGGGGGCAGGGCCGAGGTGAGGGCGGGCTGTAAGCAGTGATAACCTGTCCTTTGCTGGTCTCTGGCTCCAGCCCAAGCCAGTGGCATAAGCCTGAGGCTCCAGGCTCCAGGCTCCAGGCTCCAGCCCCGTCTCTCCCACAAAGCAGCCAAATACCCTTGAGCTGGTGAGCCCTTTGGCCTTTGCCTCTCTGAGCCTTACTTTCCTCATCTGTAAAATGGGAGAGCTGATGAGCCCTATCTCCCAGGTGATATGGCCAGCCCAGTGCCTAGAAGACAGTAGACCCTCGATGTCCAAAGTAGCGTTCGGTGGGAAGGCAAAGTAACCTTGGCTGGGGTCTTCCAGGGGGCTGCAAATGCCCATCCTAAGTGTGGCTCGACTCTCCCGCCCTTCCAGGCTCACCCTAGGTGAGGGAGGCAAACCCTGCGGAGAACTTGAGTCACTGGTGCTTTAATGCCGAGAAAATACGGAGAAGGTTGAGTTGATAGGTGCCACGGTGCAGTCTCTTTAATTAACCCTGAGCCCTCTGTCGGTGGCCTCCTTCCTCAGCACAGTCTCCCCACCCCACCCCAGGTCCTGTTTGAAGTTTGCAAATCCCCCACTGCCTCCTGCCGCCCCTGCTTGCTGAACCAACTACAGACCCTTGGGGCTCAGCTGGGAGGGCTTTATTGGCGGAGAATTTCAATCATGGGTTCTTGGCTCAAACTTGTTGCTTCCCCCAAAATCTCCCCAGCAGCTTGACACTCATGGAACTGAGGCTCAAAGGAGGGACTCTGATGATCTCAGAACTCAGAATTCCACCTGGGCCTGTCGGGGAGTTCACAGCCCCTCCCTTGGAGGAAGGGAGCACAGAGCGACAAGAAAGATGCCAGTTCCTGAGCCGGTGTGCAGGTACCAGAATTTGTTGACTTTCCAGGAGCTGCTTAGAAACTATTTCCACCTTCAACAGCACCCCTCCCCCAGCACTGCCACTTGTGTACAGGTGTCTGGATCTCTGTGGTGGGAGCCCCCTGTTGGTCTCGGGGCTGGGGAGAGTGGGGGCATCTGAGTGGAAAGCCCCAAACTGTAGAATTGGGCACCAGAGCCACAGAGATGTGCCACTTTCCTGAAGCTGTGTGCCTTTGCCTCTCCAAAGGCCTTCCCCCGGCAGTTTCCAGACCAAGGAGCCCACCCTCTTCCCCGGGAGCCGAGCCAAGAAGGTCCTGGGACAGAGGGCCCCATGTGCCGCTCATTTTTCTCCCCCTCTGGGCAGAGCTGACTCGTTCCGTGCCTCGGAGAGATCTTTGCAATGATGGATAAGCCGTGGCCCCGACTGCCGTGGCCCTGGGGAGAAAAAACATCTTTTGCAGTTTCGTGTAAAGCCTCCCACTTCTCGCTTAATAAGTGCTGAAAGCGGCACAAACAGAGAGACCCCGGGCTTGCCATGACTAACAAGATGACCACATCAGGCAGCCGAGCTGGGGGAGAGGACCGCGCCGGCCGGCCCGGCGTCCCCAGAGCGAGGTGTCCGATTCCGATTCCCTCCCGGGACGCTCCGCCAGCAGCGCTTTGAAGCCGGGCCGAGGCCGCCGCGGAGCTGGGAGCTCGGAGGCGCGGAGCGGAGGGGGGAAAGGGCTGGGGCTCCCTCCTGCACGATGGGCACAGATCGCCCGAGATAAAGGAACCACAGCCTCCGCCAACTTGTGCTGAGTCGCTCTTTTCAAAAGCCCTTTCAGATGGTTTCACTTCTCCGCGCGCGCTTTGTTGAAAGATGTAAAAATTTCAAACCACCACAGAGTAAACATTTCAAAACTCGCTCTTTGCAAAATCAGTCACATTTTCAAAAATCCCTTGAATTCCATCTCCACCCCCTCCGCCCCTTCTTCTGCGCTCTTCGGATTCGAGTGTTTTTCATTAATTTAGAAGCAGTCCAGGTAAAGCTGGTGTTTGCGAGCTGGTGTTTTACGGGCGGGAAGTAGCTTTGTTATTTAGGAGATGTTTTAGATAAGTCAATGTCTTGTCAAAATCAAGCAGGTTTTCTTTATTAGGGTGAAATCGTAATGAACTCATCTGCTTCTAATATTTATAAAGAGAAGAGAGGCCATTAATTCTACTGCTTGTGAATAAAACCATCTGTGATTTCTTTCCATTTGATGGGTTTTGGTTTTAATATACATTTTTTCACAAATAAGCACAGAGATTTTTTGGTGAAAATGTCACATTCAGGATCTCATAAAGAAAGAATGCAAAGAGAGGAAAACGAAATGTTTTGTTAGCTAAGTAATTTCTCACCTTGCAGAGTGGGGAACATTTGAGCCAACTTTAGCACATCAGGTGATAGAATCACCCCATTCGACGCTAATGCAAGCCATGACATGTTACAACTCGAACCGCGTCCGTTTTGAAGTTTGTTTTCCTTGGGGAATTACACAGTTCGTTTAACCTAATCTGTCCTGACACTTGAATTATAATATTATGAGCTTCTTCAGGGAAGTAAAACAGTAGTTGCCTGCTTAGAAGCAAAGCAGAAGTTAATAAAGTGGGCAAAATGTCAAGGAAAAGGAGCTAAATCGAATCACAGTGTCATTCTCTAGAGAAAATACAGTCAAGTTGTATTTTTTTTTTTCCAGTCGAAATCTTGGACACCTAATGACACATTTCTGTCCAGGAAGAAATTTGAACTCTGAAACCGAACTTGATTAAACCCCAAACTGCTGAGACCTTGCCCACTGGGACTGCTCGGGGACTTTGACTTCTGGGTGTCAGAGCTTAATTAAAATATTCATCCAGCTGCCCTCCCCTCGCCAAGGGGGCCCAGAGGAATTAAACCAATAAGCCTAATTCTATTAGTTCACCTGCCTGTGTACACAGAGATGCGGAAGACCATTTACGGATTCAGAAAAAAAGCACCAGACCCACCCTGCAGATTCAGCGTGGGCCGTCACTGCATCAGCGAAACGGTCCCCTAAACAGAGTTCCACGTAACACTCAGGAGTCTCAGCTCCTGGCTCTATACACACGCAGATATTTAAAAATTCTCTTTCAAGAAAACAAAGATGCCAAGCAAGTCACTGTAAGGATTTATGAGTGTGTGTTATGATTTATATGTCGTCTATAATAACATGTAACATTTACTGAATTCTCTGTGCCGCTGGGCTGAGCCTTTCCCTTTCATGTCTCAAGGAAATCTTCACTTCCACTCTGTGAAATAAACACTATTACTATCCCCACTTGACAGATGAGGAAACTGAGGCTCCATGAGACAAAGTGGCTTGAAGCCCAGAATTCTCAGACCACGGAGTCTGAGCCCCTAGCCCCTAATATAATGACGGCTTTCCTGACATCTTGATCTTTGTTTTAAATTTTAATTATTTTATATCTGCCCTACATACACACAGTATAAAATTCAGAAGGTAGAGAGGCTGTAAAGGGGAAAGTCAGCCTTGCTCTCACCCTTCCTCAGTCCCTTCCCCAAAGCAGTCTCTTTGGACAGTTTCTAATGTCTCCTTCCAGAGTTGAGGCTTATTCCAACAAATATGTGTATATTTCCTTCTTAAAAAACACATATGGGGACTTCCCCCGCGGTCCAGTGGTTAAGAATCCACGCTTCCACTGCAGGGGGTGTGGGTTCGATCCCTGGTCAGGGAACTAAGATCCCACATGCCGCACGGCCAAAAAAAAAAAAAAAAATTTTTTTTAATAAATAAAAATTAAAAACCACATACAGAGCATAGCAGGTACATAATTCTGTAGCTTGCTTTTTTCATTTCCTAATACATCTTGGAGAGTTCTCCATCTCATGCCTTTTAAGGCGGCAATGCCATAGCACAGGAAACTATATTCAATATCTTGTAATAGGGCTTCCCTGGTGGCGCGGTGGTTGAGAGTCTGCCTGCCAATGCAGGGGACACGGGTTCGAGCCCTGGTCTGGGAGGATCCCACATGCCGCGGAGCAGCTAGGCCCGTGAGCCACAACTACCGAGCCTGCGCGTCTGGAGCTTGTGCTCCGCAACAAGAGAGGCCGCAACAGTGAGAGGCCGGCGCACCGCGATGAAGAGTGGCCCCCGCTTGCCACAACTAGAGAAAGCCCACGCACAGAAACGAAGACCCAACACAGCCAAAAATAAAAATAAATAAAAAAATTTTTTAAATTATAAAATACCTTGTAATAGCCTATAATGGAAAAGAATCTGAAAAAGAATATATGTGTGTATATATACACACACACATACGTATGCACATGTATGTATAACAGAATCACTTTGCTGTACACCTGAAACACAACACTGTAAATCAACTATACTTCAGTAAAAAATAAATTTTATAAAAAGACTGCACGCCATTCTATTCAGTAGATTTAGTAGACTGAACCATGTGAGAGTGTCGGTATTCAGCACTGTTTATAGGCACCCTTGGCACCTATAAACAGTGCTGTGCTGGATGACCTTTCACACACTGACAGGTACCATCTATAGGACAGACTCCTAGAAGTGCCACTATCTGCAAAGTGGCCACATTGGCTAATTTCCGAAGCCCACGTCATCCCCACACTTGTAATCCCACAGCCTAACTAGAGATGCCCCCCCATCTCAGGAACATAACCGCAGCTCCGGGGCCCCCCAGATCACTGTGGAAACAAATGTTTTCCGCCAAACACAAACTCCCTTCCTGCTGGCTGTGTTTGTCAGCCAGGGAATGAGACATTTCCCCGTGATCAATACGAATGGAATAGAAACCTAGCCCAGGCAGCAGCAAGATATGGTTTTTCAATAAGGAGAGCTCCAGAGGGTACTGCATGTTCCTAGGACAACGGCCGACAGACCTGGATCTTTAGTGTCAGAACCTGTTTAACGCGAAGGCCTGCGGCTGAGGCCTGGCGGAGCACTGGGTGGGTTGTCTTGGGCTGGAACCAGGCTGGTCCTTCAAGGCTGCTGCAGAAACCAGCCGCCACCCTTGCGGACCACCTGTTCACGAAGGCGGCTGCGTTTGCCAGCTGGGCTGCCGTGGAGGCTGCATGGCTGGCCGGCCAGAGGTGATCTACAGCCACGGACCTGGTTATTTACAGCTCGCCTGTGGTCCCCAATGCCTGGGCATCTCTAGGATGACGGCGGTTTGCCTTAAAAAGGACCAGGTACCCGGCAGAGGTGGCAACGAACGTGATTGACTATTGACAGTCTTTTTCTTATTATAAATTCATCTGGTAACAGAGCGAGTCAAAGAGACACTCTGAGTTGGTTGCTATTTGAAAAGACTTGAGAAGGGCCAGCTGCGAACCGTCCAGGACAAACAAGGATGTTCTAAAAACACGACTCTTGCCCAAATAAGCTAGATGCCTCTGAGTTTCGTCTCTTGATTCTTCTGCCTCTTTTAAAATTATCTGCTGATACAGACCAGGGCTGAGAAAGACAGCAGAAACAGGAAGACAGCTGGCGTTTAAGAGAGATGGCATCGGCAGGGATTTATTCCCAGGATTTGATATTTTAAGTTATTGCTGTTGTCATGTGAGTGCAATAAATCATGTTGTAAAGTGTCTGTTAATAGAGTGTTTTATTCTTTAAAAATATTTTTTTTTCTTTCAAGTGGGTGGATTGTTGTTTTTAGCTGAATTCCCAGGTTTTATGAAAAGATGTGACAATAAGTAAGAATGGGTCAATACATTTTTCCACTGGGAAATTTTGCCACCCAATTTTATCACCTAGAAAGGGTCTTGTCCTTTAAACAATTAGAAGGAGAAGAAGAAAGGGGGCCTTGGATGCTATTGCTTAAAATACTTCGTTTGAATTTATGTAAATGTATTTAGTCCTTTGGCTTCTGAACCACTGAATTCACGTTTTTGAATTTTAAATACCATGATGGGCTCTCTGAGTTTCAAACAGCGACTCTCAAAGCTGCATCTACCAAAGCCCTTGAAACCAGGGTATAGTGGTCCCCCAAGGAAGGTCTTGGGGGATATTACAACATTCCTTTCTGCCACACAATAACACCCTGCTCGTGGACACTCTCGGACCCTCTGCTGAAAGTAGCTGACTGGGCCGAGGCTTAAAACTAATCTTGTCCTCGGCTCCCCGGCAAGAGGCCAGGAGGTGAGTCTTTCAGAATATGATCTCCGGCAAGATCTGAAGGGCTCTGAGAATATAACAAGTTGTAAAAGGGCGGGGGAATGGGGAGAGAGAGAGAAAGGAAAAGAATAAAAGCAAAATTAAATTTTTACAATTAAGTATATTCCTTTTTTTTTTATTTAGTTAATTTCCAGCTGCTCACGTTTTTTGCACATTAATTATGCATACAGCTTTTGTGCAACTTAAAACGTGAAGAATGTGATCCTTATTCTTTTATGGAGGATCCGACTGCCACTCTGGAGGCCCTGCCAGAGAAGCTTCAGGTCAGATGGGGCAGGAGCTGCCAACAGCCAGAGGCCCGGACAGCGCTCTCCAATCCCCCACCTCGACTTTCTTAAAAGCCTTTCCTACAGCAGGGGTGATGACCGTGGGCCCTGGAGGGTCCAAATCTAGGGAAAGGATCCCAAACGAGCTCCCCTTGGCTTGTCTTGACCAACATCTATTTCAAAGCCACTGGCCAGACCTGGGGCTAAAACACAATGTGACGAACAAGGGGTGTTGGGGACCCATTACCTTCCTTCAAGTCCCCACTCCACATGCCAAAGGAAGCAGAGGAGGCAGCAGCCCAAGGTGGGAGACCCTTCCCCTAGTCCCACCCAACCCCAGCACCAGCCTCAGTGCCCACACCAGTGGCCTCAGGAAGGGACTGGCAGGTGGCCCTCTGCCAGAACGCTCTGTGACACCAGAGGGCCACAGCCTCTCTGTGCCCCGTCAGGAACTGCACAGAAAACCCTCTGGATGCCGGCAGGCCCCGTGCCTCTCTTCCTGCCCCCAGCCCAGAAAGCCCCAAAGAGGAGCCCACCGCCCGAATAGAGGTGGGGATTCATCACTTGGTACGTCCACCGGGTGGGGCTCAGGAGCCCCTTCACCAGCTGACCAGACCTGGGCCAAGAGCATAGATGCGGAGGCCCCAGGCCCCTAACTCCAGGAGGGAGAGACCCTGGGGGCTGAAAGTCGCCACGTTTGGCCAGCACCCCCGGTTCTTCTCAGAGCAGGGCTCCCTGTGTCCTCAGAAGCTGTACTTCCTCCCCAGCCTGAGGGCAGCTGCCGAGTCACCTCGAGGATGCCCACCCTGAGCCAGCGGGGCAGGGCTGTCCCCCTACTTCCGGCCTGGGTTCCAAGCAGACTCAGGCCGCTAGCCGGCCACACTCTCACTGCTGGGCGGCTTGGGTAACAGGGTTCCCTCTCTCTGATCCCCAATTCCTCATCTGAAAGGGGGGATCAGACTGGACACAGGGCCGCCCTGGGGTTGGGTGGAATATGGCCTCCAAAGCACCCAGCCCAGGGAGAGCACCCAGGAAACAGGAGCTCACAGCAGCGCCAGGGTAAGCGTGGAGACCCCATTTTACAGTTGAGGAAACTGAGGCTTTTGGAAGGAAGCACCCCCCGCCCCCAGTCTCAGTGGCAGGGCCAGCTGCGTGACAGCTCCCAGTGTCCTCCTCCTGGGTCCCACTGCCCTCAGCTCACGAGGGGTTGGAACCTCTACCCCTCCATCTACTGTGGGTGGAGAAGAGGTGAGAGGAAAGGAAACACACGCTCCGTCCCTCTCTCCCTCAGCCGGCTCTCACGGAGGGTTTGCCAGGGGCTGTCCACACCCTGCACGGCCTCTCGTCCCTGCTCCCTCCATTTACAACCATAAACTGGCTACCCAGTGCCGGCCTGGGGAACAAAGGCTGCAGGCGCGGCCCAGCCAAGAGGCCCACAAGGCGGCCCGGGGAGTGCGCGGCTCCCACCGCAGCCAGACAGACATCGGGAGGTCAAGGCCGGGCCCCAGGACAAGGCGCCCGCGGGCCGCGCTGGCCCCCTGACCCATGCGTGGGAGGGGGCTTTGGGCCTGGGCTGCCTCCTCCTTTTCTGTTGTTTTAATAAAAACTGCTCTCTACTTGGATAAACTGGAAACCGTGCCTCCCGCCCTTCTTTTCTAGACTCCCCACCCCATCCAGCAGGGACTCGGTGACAAACTTGAAAATAAAATTGTCATCATAAAAGAAGTCAACCGCACATACTAATAAACAACACGCTTAACATTTATTACGCTGCCTTCTGACAAACTAAAATGTGAAAACATGCCAAAATTCGGGTTTCATAAAACAATTTTTCATCAAGTTCTTTCCTTTGACAAAATGCCTCTGTTTCATTCCTGGCTGGCGAGACTCACTTCAAACAGAAATGTTTCCAGAAACGGGTCTCGGGTCTGACGCTCCCAAGCATCTTCCGCTCTCTGGGACTCTGCCTGACTGACCACGCCGGGGGCTCCGCTAGCGTGGGAGGAGAGGGGGGCACCATCGTTCTGAAACAGAACCTTAACAAGCCAGCCAATCACAGGCACCGAAACCCCACCATTTTATTGTGCTAAAATACATAATATTTCTCTAACCGTGATCCTAACCATTTTAAGTGTGCCGCTCAGTAGCATTAAGTACGCTCACATGGTTGTACAACCGTCACCTGCAACCATCTCCAGAACCCTTTGCATCTCGCAAAACTGAAGTTCTGTCCCCATTAAACCACAGCGCCCCATCTCCCCCTCCCACCAGCCCCTGCGGCCACCACTCTACTTTTCGTCTCTGTGAATCTGGCTGCTCTAAGTACCTCACATAAGTGACATCATACAGTTATTGTCCTTTGGCGACTGGCTTACTGCACTGAGCTAACAACATCCAGGTTCCTCCATGCTACAGCCTGTGTCAGGATTTCCTTCCTCTTTAAGGCTGAATACTATTCCATCATATTCCACCCAAACTCTCCTAACGTCACACACACGGGTACAAGATGCTTCCCCTCAGGGAGGGGAAAGGGCCTCACAGCGCATGGGGAGGTGCCCCATCGCACCCTCACCCCAGATGTTTCGATGGTCCCGAGGGAACTGGAGATTTGGGGGTACCCCAGTCAGCCCAGGTCTCAGAGATTCAAACAGCTCCAGTCTGTCTCCCAGGCAAGCCCCCACTCTCCCCACATGCCTCCCTCCTCTGGGCAAGGAAGGAGCTGGAAGGACAGACCCCTCTGTACTCTAGAGCACAAGGGGGGATTCAGGGATGCACTGTTGCCGGGGATGCATTCAATCAACAAACACCTCTAAAGCACCCACTGCGTGCCCACGCTCTGCTCTCGTGGAACTCATGGGCTTTGTCACCAGAGTGCCATCCCCTCCTCCTCCAGCTGCCCTGGATAGAGACTGAAACCAAAGGAAGCTTTTAAAATAACACTCCGCCAGGCCTTTTGTTTTTCTGAGGCGCCAGCACTCCAATTTTAACTAATTATCAAAATCCCTCCCTCTCAAATCACTGTTAATTTACTTCACGTGGTAATGGTGTTACAGTTACCGAGGAAAACGTCCTTATTCTTAGAAAATGCACACTGAAGTATTTAGGGATGGCATATGGAATTTACTTTCAAACTTATAACAAAAAATACACAGATACAAATACGTGTATACATAGATTAAGCAAGTACAGTAAAAAGTTCGCTTGTATTGAATCTAGGAGGTGGGTATGTGAGCATTCCTTGGACTGGTCTCACGATTTTTCTATGTATTTGTAATAAAAAGTTCTAGGTATTTGAATATATTTGTAACAAAAAAAACCAAACAACCCAATTGAAAAATGGGCAGAAGACCTAAACAGATATTTCTCTAAAGAAGACATACAGATGGCCAACAGGCACGTGAAAAGATGCTCAACATCACCAATGATTAGAAAAATGCAAATCAAAATGACAATGAGGTACCACCGCACACCCGTCAGAATAGCCATCATTTGAAAATCTGCAGATAACAAATGCTGGAGAGGGTATGGAGAAAAGGGAATCCTCCTACACTGTTGACGGGAATGTAAATTAGCGCAGTCACTATTGAAAATAGCATCGGGGTTCCTCAAAAAATTAAAATTAGAGTTGCCATATGATCCAGCGATCCCACTTCTGGGCATATATCTAGACAAAACTATAATTCAAAAAGATACATGCACCTGAGTGTTCATTGTAGCACTATTTACAATAGCCAAGACATGGAAACAACCTAAATGTCCATCAGCAGATGAATGGATAAAGAAGTGGTGTATATATATATATATATATATATATATATACACACACGATGGAATACTACTCAGCCATAAAAAAGAATGAAATAATACCATTTGCAGCAACATGGATGGACCTAGAGATTCTAATACTAAGTATGTCAGAAAGAGAAACACAAATACCATATGATATCACTTATATGTGGAACCTAAAATATGACACAAATGAACTTATCTAAGAAACAGACTCAGACATAGAGAATGGACTGTGGTTACCAATGGGGAGGGATGGATTGGGAGCTTGGGATTAGCAGATGCAAACTTATATATAGAATGGATAAAAAACAAGGTCCTACTGTATAGCACAGGGAACTACATTCAATATACTGTGATAAACCATAATGGAAAAGAATATGAAAAAAATGTATATATATGTATAACTGAATCACTTCGCTATACACCAGGAATTAACACATGGTATAATAAATATACTTCAATAAGTTTTTTAAAATGTTGGGGGAAAGTCCTCTGCTCTCATCATGCCCCTCCCTTTATCGCTGTTTCCCTCTGCACCCTCTTACCACAAATGTGACCCAGAGGCCCAAGAGGGCGTGTCAATGATGGGACATGGAAAGAACACTCTGTCAGGGGCTCCGGCAGGAATTCTCAACTCTCCAGCTCCTAATGGAGGCGTCACGTGGCTCCGCCCACAAGCTGCGGGTCCAGGTGGGAGCGCGACGCAGCAGAAGCACCAATGCCCCGACACACACCATCCCTAGGGACCCACAGGGACCACGGGAGGGCTGCCACCCCACCCTGTAAGGCTCTGTCCCCAGCTCTCGCTTGGGGCGTGGCTGCATTCTGGGGCGTCCCGATCCACCGTGGAGCGTGTGGCCCAGAACCCACTGCTGACCAGAATCAGAAACCACGACCCCTCCTTGAACACAGAAACCGCATCCACCTCACTGGCCACTGTGCCCCCGGTGCCAGCCCAGGGCCTGGCACAAAGTGGGTGCCTGATGGAATGAGACAAGGCTTACGAGGTTCTCTTTTCACAAGTCAGACAAAAGTTAAGGTCCTTGCTCACAGCCCAGCAGACCACAGAGATCAAGAGTGACTGGCCGCGGCGACAGGGGCATTGGGCACAGCTGCCGCCCGTCTTCCGGGCAGCAGCGGCTGAGGACGCGCAGGCAGCGGGCCCGAGGAGCCCTGATGGGAAAGCCTCAAGGGCAGGCGGCTGGGATCAGGGCAGGGGGGCCGGAAGGTGGGGGTGGGACGGCAGGTCACCAGGCCAGGGACAAGTCTGACCCTGAAGTGCAGGTGAGCCTCTCCGGAGCTGCCTTTGAAAGCAGGACCTGTCTTGTGGGAAGGCCCTGGGAGGGGACAGTCTCTCTCCGGCCACTCACCATCTGCCGTCCAGAAAGGGGGCTTTCCTCCCTGATAAGGAGGAACCACCTGAGAGGGCATTTTCTTCTAATCAGAGATCAAAGCCAAGTCCCACTGGCTGGGGGTCCTCTTCTCTCCTCCTGCTTCAGGGTGCCTGGTTCAAGGCTCACCCCTTCCAGAGCCACTGCCCGGGGCAACCTCTGGACACCTGGGGGAGGCAGGACCTCAGAGCTGGGGTCTTGCTAACATTATGACTGTGGTCTTACTGAAAGCCCAGTCACAGGTAAGAAGAAATGAGGGAGGGTCTGTGCACCTAGAAAACTGGTGTGTTGAAGGAGCTCAAGGGCCAGCTGAGGCTCCCGCCCCTTCAGGAAGGCCAGTGGTTAAGAGCTGGGCCGTGGGGTGACAGATCCAGTCCCATCCTGCCTCTGACCAGTAGGCCACTGAACTCGGAGCCTCCATTTGCCCCTCTGTAAAAGGGGCACAGTATCATCCTTGTCAAACATTTGGCTCGGTGCCCAGCAGAGTGAGCTCTCGGTAAGCAGACAGCATTATCTCTGCTGCCACTGCTGTTATTAACCCGTGTTCGCTCACCATGCCAGCATCCCCCGTGGCTGCTAAGAAGCATTTTAAGTGATTTTTTTTGCTGGCGGCCAGTAGACCCGGTGTGGCTGGCAAGCAGTTCTGAATATCAAGCCCAGCAAAGCCCCCTCCTCTCCCCCAGCCCGTGGCCTGGGCCAGCATCCCCACTCCAGGACCTGCCACCTCCCTGCCCTTCCCAGGAGGTGGGATGGCCTGTGTCCCCTGAGGACAGAGGCCAGGGACTTTGGCCCCCTCTGTCATGAAAGAGCAAAACCACCGCAGGGTTCAAAAGGAAAAGAGGAAAACCTGGTAACTCGACCCAGACGGTCCATCCGCTTTATCAAAGCTGAGTCCAGGGAGCAGTGTTCCCACCAGGAGAGGCCACAGCCTCATTAGGGAGCTCTGGGGACGATGAAAAAGCCCGGCTGCAGCGCACATCCCTAGGACAATTAGGCCTTGTCCCCTCCCCGCCCCCCCACCCCCGCCTTCAAAGGCAATCTGTGTGTGTGTGCACACGTGCGTGTGTGTGCTGTCTTTTTGATTCTGCTTCTCTCTCTCTCCCTCCTTTCCACCTACCCTCTCACTACTCCCAGCACCAAGCGATTCTGCATGCTGTGACCAATCCATCCTCTGCCCACTGGGTACCCACACATGTTCCATACCAGAAAAGAACTCCCCCCACCCCCAGAGACCCTGCTTTCATCTCCTTGGAACTGGCCCCAAGACGCTGCCCCCAGACACCCAGCTCAGCCAAAAGATGGGAACGGTGCGATCACTTCCGTGGATTCCTCCTCCTGGACTCCAGCTCTCCCAGCCTCCGGGACAGAATGCAAACTATTCCCCCAGAGCAAACTCCCAGCTCCGGTTTCCGGATGCCTTCCTCCACGCAGCAGTCTGAGCCTGAGCCCTGAGCGGAGATTCTTCTCCAGATCCCCATGAGCACCTCCCCCGCCCCTTCCCATGGAATGTTCCTTACGCGCTGGCAGGAGTCCTAAGCAGGGACAGTAACACATTCCTCTGTACCCGAGAGGCATCCTGCCGTCAGGAGACACGGACTCGTTTTCGGAATGCCACCCTGAATAGACCCAGGCCCCGAGCCCGACACGGGCCTCCCCAGTCCTGCCAAGCCCGCCGCCGGTCGCCCAGGCCCCTGGCACCACGGGACTTGCCTGTAACCCACACGCCACTTGGGAGATGCCGATTCCGACATCAGGCAATTATTTGAGGGCATCAGCATGTTGCTTTAAGCGAGAAGGCAAATCCTAGAGGCTTGCTTTTGTCATAACACCAGAGGAAGCGGACGCAATATTTGCGAAATTAGAAACAGCCTTGGGTCTCAGGCCCTCGCTGATGGCACCCAGGTATTAATCCATTAAGGCAATCAAAAGAGCTTAAATAAAAGTCTGAAGGCTGCAATATACATGTCCATGAACGAGCAGTAAAACTTCCTGAAAAGGTGATTTCAAAGCCATATTGCCCACGCTTGGCAAATTGCATATTTAATTATTTTGTCAGTCCTACTCTCTCCTCTAATCTTTGGGGAAAATGCCTTTGGACATACGAAACCAGTTAGGATAATTAAGGTATGATGGAATTAGGTGTCGGCTGATTTCTCAGAAAGATGGCATCCTCTAACCTGGTATGAGATGTGTGCAGGCCCCAAAAGGCAGTAACGTTGGTAATGTCTGCCTTTCTATAGAAAGATCAAAGGTCTTTTGCCCCTTTCAAGATGTTTGTAGAATTTGTTTCCCAATTATCCCACATTTGCGCGCTGGGACATCCTAGTTAACTCTTTGATGGCACCTCTGGAATTGGGCCGTAATTGACATCAAGCCGCACTTTCCGGCTCCAGGCTCCGGGCCAAGATTCCGATCTGAGATCTATGACCCCAAAGGGAAGAGGATGGATGGGAGCTGGAAAGTGGGTGCAGGCTGAGGTTTGGGTCCCTTGGGTTTCAGCCAGGCTCTTTGCTCAGTGAAGCAGAACCTTCCTATGGTTCAGACTTGGCAAAGGGAGTGTAGGTAAACCCCCCTGCTCTCATTCTGGTGTGAATTAGGACTAGGATATTGTCTTTGCAAAATTTTGCCATCTTTAGAGCAGACCCTGACTGCCTTCGGATACCATTCTAGGAAAGAAATACACTGAATACATTATTTTCCCATATTGGAATATTTCTCCTGGTCCGGGAAGATGTTAAAAAAAAAAAAAGAAAAAGCCATCAAATATTTGGAAAAAGTGAGAAAAAGCCATCAAGATTTGATGTTTTAGTTATGGCATCTTGAAACTAAATGTGATCAGGTTTGCAAGCCAAGGTATAAAGTCAGATGTCAAAAAATTTTAACGAAAATCTAACATAAAGACTTTTTTCTGTGTGTTTTACTTGCTTTTTATCTGTTTCCTTTTTTTCCGTGTTCTGTTGATCTTTCTTGACTCTGCAAATATTTTTTCCTGATTGCTTAGTTCAGATAATGTCTTTAACATCTTTCTGTTAGCTTAAGAAAGAGAGGGAGTGGGAAAGAAAAAGAAAGACCTTTCTAAGTCTCTTTATATGCAAAGGCAATGGCCCTTTTGGAAATAATTTTTTGAAAAAGACCTCAACAATTTGAAAAATGAAATACCATTGATCCCAAGAATCATATTCCAAGAGCTGGCCAGAGAACATTTGCTAGTATTTTGTCTTTTTCCTTCCTTCCATTTTATGTCTTAAAAATATCCACCTGTGTCCTAGCAAGTTTTAAATCAAGGAGATGAGCTTCCAGAAGCATCAGAGGGAAAAGTTTGCCTTACACCGTCGGCTGTTTTCCATAATCTTCCAGAGAAACAGGAGATCACAGAAGCAGCTTGCCCGGCACTGCCGTATCCTCCACAAACGACAAACTCAAAAACGCCTCATTTCCCTGATAAATAACTCCCATAGTGAGGGAGCCCTCCAAGCCTCCTCCAAAAATATATACCGAAAGAAAAATATAGCGAGAAACTGCATTTTCTGTTCTTTGCAACAGTAAAGGAGCGATTACGGCCTCTGGCATCTCCGAATTGTGAGAGCAGTGCCTCCAGCCCAGGTTCCTGCTGCCAGAGAAACGCCTGGAAGGTTCTTCCCGGGAGGGCACAGCAGTCCCAACTGGGGAAGGGGCACTGGGTAGAGTTGTCAGATTTAGCAAATAAAAATACAGGATGCACCATTCAACAGGAATTTCAGGTAAACGAGAAATAATTTTTTTTTAGTGTAAGTCTGTCCCAAATATTGCATTGGACACACTTATCCTAGAACATTATTCCTTGTTATCTGAAATTCCAGTTGGATGGAGTGCCCTATATTTGATCGAACAACCCTAGCCCTGGGTTCCAGAAGGGGTCAAGGAGGCTGAGCAGGGACATCCTAGTTTTCCACCCAGAAGCAGAGTCAAATCATCAAGAAAACAATGCTTCCGCTGGGGCTGGAACAATGCTTGGCCACCATCGTCTGGCCGTGACTCCACAGACCTGTTCCATTCTCTCTCTCTGTACCCCGGTTTTCCTATCATGAGTTGGCGATTGGGGTGAGGTCTGCAGCTCTGCACCAGCCCTGAGTGTGGCTTTCCAGGGTCTCTCCCGCTCCTCCCTTCCCAAGCCCCCCAAGTCAGTGGCCCTGGCCCTGATGCGAGGGAGGAAGTGCCAGGCTGGGTCACCCTGTGGGCAGACAGAGCCTGTGCTTACAGCACCGGCTGAACACAGACACCTAGATATTTTAGTTGGATTTTTAAAGCACCAAAGTATTCACTGTGGGTAGAACTGGGACTTTGCAGGCCTTCCTCACCCTTACTTTACAGTTTAGTACTTTACAGTTTATCTCGATGAGCCAAGGGATTGGGGGCTTCATGTTGGAGGGCTTTGGCCGCTAAAGGTCTCGCCTCCTGGGACCAGCTGTCCCCAGCCTGTGGGGGCCCAGGCCTCCGAGACATGGGTGTCCCCGGAACCCTGACTGTTTAGCCTCAGAGGCTCCTGTCCAAGGCTTGAGGCCCCAGACCGCTGGCCCTGCTACTGGAGGAGTAGGGCTTCTGGCCCACGAGGAAGGGCTGGGTGGGAGAGGGTGGTGGATTCATTCAAATCATGCTGTAGAGGAGGGGGGTCAGTGTATCAGGGCTAACTTTCTGAGTTCTCTCTCTCTCTGGCCCCCAGGCCCTAGTTCGGAGCTGCCATCCTGTTTCTTACAGCTCCTCAAAGCCCGACCACTCCCTCAGCCAGTTCTTTCTGCAATCCCCCCTAATTCTCTCCTGCTGTAGAAGCTCTTCTGGTTCTGTCGGGCCTCCAGGGAAACAGAGAACAGCTGGTCAGCATCTGGTGCTCTCCATTAGCCGGGGCCCCGGCCCCCTGGGCCTTCCGCTCCCCAGGCGCAGTGACCCTGCTTCCTCTAAACTTTTGGCTGGGTCCCGTGCTCCGGGCCTTTCATCATGTCCATCGCCGCCTCTGAAGCTGCTCCAGGCTCCCTGGACCTCCTATGGCTTCTGCTGGCCCGGGCCAGGCAGACTAGTGGGAGTCGGGGCAGGGGGTGAATGACCCTCTCTCCTCCCAGCACAGAGAAGTGGGGGGGTCAGCCGTATCCGGGGGACGGAGGCAGAGGTCAGGGCCCTGCCAGGTTGGTTTCCCCACTGTTAGGTGAGCCTCAGCTTGTGGTCTGCAAGCTGGGCAGCCTGTGCCCTCCCTTGAAGGTCTGATGGGAGGATGCCTGCAGGTGATACGGGTAGGGTCCTCTGCTTCTGTTCCCAAACTCTCTTTCTCCACTGGGTGACTTTGGGTCAGTAACCTCACTTCTTAAACCTGAGTTTCCTGGCACACAAAGGGGTAGTTAAGATTCCAGAGGTAAGCCCCTGTCCTCCGGGTGCTTGGCCCTGACCCACAGCAAGACCTCAGGACCTGTGTTACCACGGGTGCTGCGCCCAGGGATGGGATGTTATCGTTATCTTCCCAGACAAGGAATGTGCACATCCCAAGGCTCAGCTCAGGCCCTGCTCTACCTCCCTCCCGGCCCCGGATCCGGAGACTGTGAGATTCTGCACAGCCCCCTGGCTGGGAAGGAGGGGCCTGTGAACGCAGCTGAGCTAAGTGTTCCTCCTCAGGGCTTTCAGAAAGATCTAGATTATCCCCTCTTTCCAGAAGCCTCTGTGGCCCCAGTGTGTTGTCTCTGCTGAATCCAGCAGCCGCTCTCCCTAGCGTGGGTGGCTTCCCTGGGTGGGGGCATGCGTGCACCAAGCCATATGGACAGACCTCAGGTCCTGTCCCTACCACCACCATGGAAGTGCCCCAGAAATGCCAGTTATTAAGTGTCCAGAAGCAACATACACCCTTTGATTTAGGGGTGAGCTCAGCATCCCGACCTATGGTCCTCAGAGGCACCTCGTCCTGGAAGAGGCTGCAGATCCATGTCGGGCCCCCATCTCCCTCTCCTGGGCCTCCGTGAACCCCCGGGAGCCTAGGGCTGACTCTCCAGCTCACATCGAGGTTAAGAAACAGCCACTGGCCGCATCCCCACTCCCTCAGCCACAAGGCATCATATCTGCCCATAACCCAGCACATAGATCGCGATTAATTTGGTGATCGTGACATGGAAAGAACCCCGGAGACTAGAGAGATATTTATTAAATGCAAACTTCTAATTAATTCATGGAATGCAGATAAAAACTACTCCTTAAGTAAGCTTTTCTTTTCTACTGACAGCTACCACCTATTTTTCTAGCAATTATTTTTAACATCCCCAAAACCTCCCTGAAGATATGCAAAACACATTTCCTATGAATCGCACTTAAGAGAGGCAAGCTCTCTTTTCTGTCTGCCTCAGTTACTAAGAAAATGGGAAGTCAAATGTATTGATAATCACATTTCCACAGTAGATCCTAATGTGGGTGACTCCCTCACAGCAAACAAGGAAAGGAAACCCAGAAATCAACCAGCGAACGCGCCTTCAACGTCTTTGTGTGTTTGCCATGCCTGCCAAGGCGTGTGGGTTCCAGGGAGGGATCCTCCTGATATAAAGCTGCAGCAGCGAGCCCCCCCCACCCCCCCAGGGCTCTGTGAGTGGCTCGGATGGAATCTAGGGGCCCTGAGAACTTACCTGCGGGCGTCCGAGGGGCAGGTCGGTCTCGGGAGCTGCCGCTGCCAGGGCTGACCAGGGGAAGGTGGAGGAGCTGCGTGTGGAGGCCCTCTGTGGACAGGTGCACAGGCCCATCTCACTCCCAGGCTACCTGCGGTTTAGTGGACATTTATTAGAAGCCCACGCAACCTCGTGAAGCACCTGTAGCCAATAAAACCCCTCACATGTGTGAGGCCTTGAGGAAATTAACGGCTCCTCCCTGGGGATGCATATTTTGTGAAGATGTTTATTACAGATGAAGTGCTCCCGGGGCGGAACATTAACAAGTTGTAGAGTGATAAAAGGATTTTTATCCTTTTTCAGTGACAGAGGTAGGAAGAAGGCTTTAACAGAATCTATAAAAGACCCACTTCCTAATGAATTTTCTTAACTCTTTATTAATAGGGTCAGCTGGGTGGAGTCAGGGTCCTTGGACTGCTGGACAAGGCGGGTGGGGCAGAATGGGGGCTGCAGGGCCTGGATGTTGGACAGAGGATGCACAAGAAGGATGTAGGTGGGAATTCCAGGCACAGAAGGCCATCAGAGAGCCCGGGCACATGGGGAATGCTTTCTGTCCCAGGAAACTCATTTGAAGGCCCCTCCAGGTGATGCGGTGAGTCAGGCCAGAAAGCAGGTTCCAAGCCCCTCTTTTTAACCCCCTGTTCCCCACTCCAGCCTGCAGGCCATTACTGAGATGAAAGCCCAGAGAATGCCTTTGGACCACGACTGAGGAAGCTAATTGAATTATATGAACGCAGTTAAACGTCCGCTTCAGAGAGGCAGGGCTCACTTTCCAGACTGGATGCTTCAGGAGTTAACAGGCTATTTGAACAATATAGGACGGGAGCCGAACACAGGTGGGCTGTGTTAATAACTTCATTTAGACCCGCTTTTTTTTTTCCCCTTTGAGGCGCACAAGCCTTCCATTAATGCATTCATTAGAGTTTATGGCCGGGCTCTGGTTTTCTCCTAATGACACTGTCCAGACCCGGCTCCCCAGCTAATTGAGGCCAGCTGCCTGGCTGCCCCGCCCCGGCCTCGGGACCCAGTGTCACCAGGATTAGCTGCTGGGGCTGGAGCTGGACCTGGGCCTGAGCAGGGGTGGGGATGATAGCGGTTGAGGAAGGGAACCTTACTGCTCGCCCCCTCACTGTAGCTGCAGGGGAGGAGGGGGTCAAGGGAGCCTGTGTTTCTGGAGGCCAACCCAGCCCCGCCCAGATGGGTGGGCTTCCGTCTCCACGTCTCTTCATCGGCCCGATGTTGCCTCCACTCCTGCCCCCTCCTGGCCCTTCTCCCCACCGCAGTCACACTGATGTTCCAGGAGGCCAACCTGATGCCACCAGGCCCTGCTGAGCAGCTTGTTGCGGCTCCCCAGGGCCCTCAGAGAAAAGTTCAGACTCTGTCTTGGCATTCGACATCCTTCTAGATGCCTTCAGTCTCATCTCTCATCCCTCCTCTGCTTGTATGGACCAGCAGCCAGGAATGCCTCCCCCTATTCCTCATGGACCCCCATTCTCTCAATTCTGCCAGACCTAGTTCAAATGCAACCTCTTCCAGGAAGTCTTCCTTTTCTGCCTGGATAAGAATCCTATGAATGTGTATATGTCTTGTCACTGACCAACTCCCCCTACTAGAACATGAATACCTCGAGGAGAGGATATATGTTCATTATTATTACTAAAATAACTATAACACACTAGTGGTTCCCACTTGTCAACCATTTGCTGTATGTCAGGTACTTTACAAGCGTTAACTCATGAACTCTCCACAGCACCCCAGGAGATACGTTTTATTGTCCCCATTTTACAAACGAGGAAACTGAGGCTCGAGGACAGGAAGTTACTTGCTCAAGAATACCCAAATCTCCCATTCACCAGCTGGGTGACCTCACTTCACCTCCCCGACCACAGCAACGACGTCATGGGATTGTAGCAGCCGTGTGCTGGAACTGATTCAGACCGGCTCACAAGAGCTGCTTGTTAAATTTTCAGGAATTAATTTTGTAAGGTGGTCATTAGAAACAGCCATTGTTAAAAATTAAATTAGGTAAACTTACAATTAAATAAGCAATATTAAAATTAAAGGTAATAAATACTCCAAACCTGTCAATTCCTAGAAAATTACTTCATTTTACTCTCATCGATGCCCTGGAGGTCGTCTGAGTCTATTGTATCTGTGGTGGAAATTCCACAAGATGCTGTGCCACTGCCCATCTCTTCAAATTCCACCTCCCATAACATCGCATCAGTCGCTTGAAATCAACCATGGTTGAAGTATTTACATCATGGAAATTGGCAAACTCTGCAAATCAGGGTTTGTATGGCTTTTCTCCAGAGAGCTGGTTGGGAGACCTGTACCAGCACACCACTGGATTCTAGAGAAGAGTCAATAAAGAAATCACTCTGAGCACAGTGCCTGGTACATACTAAGTGCTCAATTAAAGTTCGCTTAGACGAAGATTGAGTGGGGATGATGGCAACAATGATGTCATGCTCCCCGTGTTCCAAGCCCAAAACCTCTATTCAGCCCAGGCCTCTCTCCTGAGCTCTAGACCCACCTGGCCCCAGCTTCCCAGACACCTCCACTAGGTTGCCCAAGAGCGCCTTGGACTTGACACCCCCAGAACAGAATCTCCCCTCTGGGACTCCCCAGCTCAGTGAGGGGCAAGGCATCATCAGTCTCGCCTTCTCCCTGCCTCCCTCCCGCTGAACCAACCCTTCACCCCTACTCCTCACCTGCACTGGGGTAACTTGCCAGTCTCATTCCTTCCACACCACGCCCCTCCCAACGGGCAGCGTGACCATCCCCAAGCATAAATCCAACCATTCATTACCCTTGCCTGGCTCCTGATTCACTCAGAAGAAGGTCCAAGCTCCTTGCCATCACCCAAGGTTTGCCCCCCTCCCCAGCCTGCCGCTGCTCTCTACTGGGTCCCAGCCGCACCTCCCACTTCACCCCTCAGGTGTGTTCTGCTACCAGCAATGCCAAACTGCTTGTATTGATTGGGTACATTCTTCTAGATGGTGTTCTGAGTACTGGGGCCACGAGAACGAACAAGACAAACTCCCTGTTCTCCCGAAACTCCCATTCTGACAGGCGAAAAAAAAGTTAAAAATCATAAGTGTATAGCATATCATATATTATGGTATACACATACATATAGCATAAAATGTGTGTGTATGTATACATATATATGTATGTGTGTGTATAATATCAGGTGGCTTTACTAGCTTGGAAGAAAATAAAGCAGTGTTAGGACAGAGAATAACTGAGAGGGCTGTTGTTTTATACAGGGGTCGAGGACAGCCTCACCAGTTGGTGGCATTTGGGCAGAGACCCAGGAAGAGTGAAGGTGTGAGTCTCTAGGCAGAGGGAACAGGCAGTGCAGAGGTCCCGAGCTGGTACTGTTTGGGCTCTCCAAGGAGCAGCAGTGGTTGGGACAGAGTGATCAGGTAAATTCAGAGAAACACAGGGGCCAGATCACATCAGGCCTTGCTCACACAAAGGACTTTGGAAAAAGTCTTAAAAAGCCATTCGTGGATTTTCAGCAGAAGAGTGACATGACATGCTAGGAGGCAACTACAGTCATCCTGAGAAGAGATAACAGGATGTGCTTGTTCTTCCTTCTGGATCTTGGCTCGCTATATCCCCTTAGCATGGAATGACCTGTCCCCACTTCTCATCATGTAAGACTAATTCCAGGGCCACCTCCTCCAGGAAGCCTCTTGGATCTCTCTTCCTGGGTTGGGTCGGATGGCCCTTCCCCATGCTCTCATAATGCCACTCATATCCCCCCAAGTGCAATTACTTCACTGTGTATAATGTGTGTTTACTCACCTGTTTCCCCAATAGCCAAATAGCACCTTGAATAGAGCGGCTAGGATTCTTTCCTCCCAGGGCCAGCATGTGGCCAGGCACAAAGGAGATGCTCAGTGAACATGTGTTGATGTGAACTAAAAGATACAACAGTCTTAACACACTGAATTCCATTCAACAGGAGTTCAAGGAATACCTATCAAGGGGAAGCTTCTACAGGGTGCCAGAGATTCTGCACTGAACAAAACAAGCCTGTTCCTATCCTCTTGAATCTCCTACTCTAGGGTCTGGGGAACTTCCAGAAGTTAGATGTGGCCAGAATATAAGAGAGGGAGGGAGAGTGGTTCAGAGTTCAATCATACTCTACCTTGAATGTCAGGTTAAAGGATTTGTGCTTTATCCTGTGATCAATGAAAAATTATTGAAAGCATATGGCATAGGCAAATTTCAGTTTTAGAAAGATGACACTAAAATGGCACCAGGCCCAGATGGTTTTATGAGCTCTCACAAAAAATATATAATCCACATGCAATTCATACTTTCCCAAGAATGGGAAAAGATGAAAAGCTTTTCTTATAATAGGAAAAGATGTAAAGTTTCACTTATAATTCTCTGAAGCGGCCAAAAATCTAATGCCATAACCCAGCTAAGACAGTGCCATAAGCCCAATAGACCAATCTCACCTGAAATATTGATGGGAAAATGGGAAATCAATCACTATCAAAGGGAATCTGGTAGAACATTAAAAGTCTAATACACTGTAATTAAATAGCATCTATTCCAGGAATGAAGGTCCAAGAATACATGGTCAACACCAGGAAAGACTACTTAAGTAGCCCATTACATATGCACATTTAAATATTATGCAGACTTTGTACTTAGGAGTGAAACGCCAGCAGCAGACAGATGAGCCAGCCCAGGTTGCTGACAAGGGTGCCTGTGATGGCGGCTAAGCTACAACGTTGTCCAGGGGTCCTCCTCCTTGTGTCTTAGCGACACAGATACACACTTACATACCCTTCTCTTCATGGTCCCCTCCAGGTATTGAAAGTGGTGCTCAGCAGACTAAGCCACATCTGAGGTTACTGGTGATTCCCAGACCACAGACTGTAACCCACCCACTCCAAAAAATCATGACATACCAGAGAGCTAAGAGGAAGTACAAGTATTGGAAAAGAAAGCATCACCATTTTTTTTTCACCATTTTCAAATGAAGATGCTGTTTGCCTATAAAATCCAAGACAATCAAATAAAAAATTATTAGAACTAAAAAGAGAACTTGGTAAAATAGCTAGTAGTTAGATAATTAGAAAGAAAAGACTTTTCTATATTTCATTAGCAAGCAGTTAGAATATATAATGGAAAAATCCCATTTATAAAAACCATAAAAAAGTACTAAACGCCTAGAAATAAGCATAACCAAAAATGTATAGGACCTATACAAATAAAAATTTTAAACTTTATTGAGTGACATAGAAGAACTTTTAAATGACAGGGAGACAAGACATTTTATGGGATAGGAAGATAGAGTGCT
Source organism: Phocoena sinus (assembly GCF_008692025.1). Classification (NCBI taxonomy): domain Eukaryota; kingdom Metazoa; phylum Chordata; class Mammalia; order Artiodactyla; family Phocoenidae; genus Phocoena; species Phocoena sinus. The sequence continues at coordinate 9,023,215 of NC_045768.1, read as the reverse complement.
ATAAAAATCTATAAAATGCCTATCTTCTCCAAAGTAATCTACAAATTTAACACAAATACAAACAAAAGTCAATGGAATTTTATTTTTCAAATTAAATGATTCTAAAGTTCATCTGGATATACAAACGTATTAGAATCACCCAAAAAGTTCTGAAAAGAAAGATTAATGAGGAGGGTTTGCTTGTAAGATTACAAAGCATATTATAAAACTACAGTAATTAAATCAGGGAGAGACTGGCAGAGGAAGAGACAAGCATGTCAGTGAGATAGATCCAAAGACAATAAGAATTAATTACAGCAAAAGACAATTCAAATCAATAAGGAAATAATGGGATTTTAAATAAATGACATGGAGACCTAATGTCTAATGAACCACTGAGAAAAAAATAAAGTTAGAGCTTTACCTTAAGTGAAAACAAATTCCAGATAGATTTAGAAAGGAATTCATTTTTTAATTACCAGAAGAAAATATTGGTGAGTATTTTTATAATGTTGAGTGTGGTAAAGATCTTTCTAATCTGACTCCAAAGACAAAAAAATTTTCATTGCTCTATTCAAGTACACAAAATTGCAAAATATTTGGTATAGCAAAGTATTCTAAATGAGCAAAATATAAACGACACACTGTAAATTGGAGGGAAGAGGGATATTTGCTAGATATGACAGAAAGAAGTGAACATATTTACATGTAAAGTACATATACATACAAGTATCTCTCACAAATCTAAAAATATGTTAGAGACAATTCACAAAAGAAGAAATGAAAGTGGTCCATATGTGTAAGAAAAGGTACTCAATGTCACCAATACTCAAAAAAAGGCAAATTAATACAACATCAAGATAGCATGTTTGGCTTATCAGATTGGTCAAGATTCAAAAGAATGATAATACCCAGTGCTGGTGAGGCTGCAGAGAGAGTCGATTGGTCAGCCTTCTGAAAGAGGCAGCATATATTGACAGCCTTTAAAATATACATAACGCTTTATCCAGCATTTCTGCTTCTAGGACTTTGTCAGGAAGATAGTGAGATAACTTCCATACACGAGCATTCAAGGAGGCACCATAAGTTGTGTGAAAACTAGATACAGCTAAAAGTCTAGGAGACAGATAAATCGTTGCACATCCATCGTAAGTGGCATTAAAAAGAATGAGGGAGATCTTTGTGTGTAGATGTGGAGCCATCTCCGAGACTATGGGTAAATAAGTAAGCAAGCAAATGTCAAACAGTATTTCTAGCATGTTTATAGTTATGGGAAAAAAACATATTTATTTCTATGTGCATAAAAATTCTGAAAAAATGCCCCCCAAAAACTGTTAACAGTGGATGGTAAGGGAGATATAGCTATTTGTACTTTTAAATTTTTTATCTTGTGATTTTTTTATTTAAAAAAAATAAAACAAAGTTATACTAAATATGTGTGTGCGTTTTCACGTGGGAGAGCTGTCAAAAACTAGCACAAATAACATGGTACCATCTTTTAAAAAGAAATACGTGTGTGCGTGCACGTGCGTGTGTATGTGTGTGTTTTGTTCATATCTGGCTTAGTCATTGTTTCATCTCATTGCTTGGCACAAAATTGGGGCTTAATAAACATTTGTTGGATAAATCAAAATACACGTTCCTGGAAGATACATGTTAATACCATACATGGTGCTAGTCCCTCGGTGATGAGATTATGAAAGATTTTTATTTTCTTCTATTTGTCATTTTTCCTTAAAGTTTCTTTAATAAATATTGTGTTTATTACTTTCATTACCTTTTTGATTAAAAATAAATAAAAGCCAATCATTTCTCTACAAAATGGGTGACTGACGGCTGGTCAATGGGCCAAGTGGTTGAGGTCTGGTGACATCATGGAAGACAGATGGGAGGGGCCAGACATCCTGGCACAGTCTGCCTCGGGCGCACACCTACTGAAGACCCCTCCCCAGCATCCCTTCCCCACCATCTTGGTTTCCATCCCAAATAAGCATCAGTTTCACCTGGAAGCTTATTAAAAACAGTCATCCCACAGTCCCAGCCCAGACCAGCCCACTCACCAGAGGTGGCCGAGGGCACTCTGGTCTGGAGCCTCCAGAGCCCAGTTGGCACCAGGGCATGGGGCAGCCCACAGATCACGGCTCGACGACACTGCCCTGCTGGCACCCCTGTGTTCAAGGGCTCTCATGGTCTGGCCTCAGTTTACAGCTCCAAAGTCATATGGCACTTTGCTTCCCTTGAATCGCATTCCCCCCAAGCCCCGAGAGGATTTGGGATCTCACAGGAGGGGGGCAATATTGATTCTGTCCCAGTTGAAGTGAGCCCTGTCCAAGGCCTGGCCTCTGGCTGTCATATCCCACCTCTGCCATCAGCTGCCTGGCTACTTAGCTGTGCAGCCTCAGGCAAACCCCACCCTCTCTAGCTTCAGTCTCTCCCTCTGTTAAATGGGCAGGAAGCCCGTGTCCATGTCACTGGCTGTTGTGTGGATTAAAGTAGAGTATTCACACATAGCTCAGCCCGGTGCTGGCCCTGAGTGAGCGCTCCCCTCCCCGACCCCGCTCCGCCCTTCCTTTCCTCCTCCATCACTTTGAAAGAATAACTAATAATTGAGAAGGAGGAAAGGTTTGAAGTCTCTGAAGCCCACTGGGGATCCTCTTTGCTGGCTCCTGCCCTGGAGAAGGCCTTACCCAGGGAGGCCACGGGATGGAAGGGAAGCGATGGTCTGTAGTGGAGCAGCTCTGGGCCCTGGGCCCTGGGGATGAGGAAGGAATGAGGCTCGGAGCCTGGTGGGGAGTCAGAGACACGAACAGACGAGGGGGCTGTCCGGAGCCAGGCTGGGGCCCGCTCTGACCCCCCAAGAGCTTCAGCTCCCCGTCTCTGTCCCTGAAGGGGGATCCTGCTGCCTGCCCTCTGTGCTTTGCCCGTGTCCACCATGCATCGATGAGGAGACCTCACCAGGCCCTCCGGTCCTCCCTCAGGCCCCTCCGCCCCAACCCCTCTCATCACCCCAGCCCAACAAGCTTCCCTTCCCAAGGCAATGGGGGCCTTGCAGTGGGAAGTCCCCTTGACATCTCAGGGCCCCACATGGAAGTGCCCCCACTCTGGGGCCCACCTGGCCTGCAGTGAACCCTTCATCAGAGGCCCCTTCTCTCTCTCTGCATGCACCCTTGGTCTATAACCTCTCAGGTCTCTCCACTTTTTGTCCATCTTTTTCTTTTCGGTACGTGGGCCTCTCACCGTTGTGGCCCCTCCCGTTGCGGAGCACAGGCTCCGGACGCGCAGGCTCAGCAGCCATGGCTCACGGGCCCAGCCGCTCCGCGGCACGCGGGACCCTCCCGGACCGGGGCATGAACCCGCGGCCCCTGCATCGGCAGGTGGACTCTCAACCACTGCGCCACCAGGGAAGCCCAGGTCTCTCCATTTTTTAAGACAAAAGTCCTTCGACTCCCTTCCCCATCAGTCACACCCTCTCACTGCTCCCCCCGCTGCACAGGCAAGCTTTCCAGTAGGGTCCTGGGAACCCCAGCTGCACTCCACCCATAACTAACAAAGCCCTGCCCTCCCGACCTCCTGATTCCAGGCACGTCTCCACCCGTGTCAGCTCCCCCATCCAGCCTTCCTTGGAGACCCTGCCTCCTCTGGGCTTCCCTCCCCCTCTGCACGCTTGTCCCCCCACCCCCCAACTTCCTAACCTTCACGGCGAGCATCCCTTTTGTTCCTTGCTGAATCCTGGGCGCCTAGAACGGCGCCTGGCACAGCTGAATGAGGGAGTTGAGTGAACAAGTGAGAGAAGCCAGAGCCCAGCGCAGGGGAAGGGGCTCAAAGGGTCTAGAAGGCAGGGCCAGGCAGGAAAGTCCACCGTGGTCGGCAGAGTGGGTGTCACTGTGCTGCAGGGACCCCCGTGAGGCCACAGAAGTTGGTGGTCGAGGGTAAGGATCACAAAGCCAAACAGTGCTGATTCCAATCCCGACTCTGCTCTCCAGGCCTCTGTTTTCTCATCTGTAAAGTGGGGCTAATACCCTCCCTGGGAAGGTATTTGTGGGGATTAAGCAAGCACATGACACCAGCTTGCTTCGGTCCTGCTTGCTGTAGGGGCCTGGGCTTATCTCCATCTCACCACAAGCCTGGAAGTAGTCAGACTATTGTCCCCATTTTTCAGATGAGGACACCAAGGCCAGAGAGGTTTGCTGGCTTGCCCAGGTCCACCGGTCTCAAGGGCTATGGGGATGGGATTTGAAGCCAAGCAGTGTGACCCCAAGAGCCATATTCCAAGCACAGCACAGCAGCCAAGCACGCTGAAGGTGCTCCAGCAGTGAGGGTGCCCACCCAGCATGGGGTGTACTCTCTGGGGTTGCCCGGAGATGGAGGTCCCAAGAGGCAGTAAAGAAGCCCATGACGGTGAAGACTTTGGGCTAAAAGTAAGGACGCATCAGGCTAGATGAGAAAGGACAGGGAACCTCACACTAAAGGCTGGGAGTTGGAATGTGAGCCGGGGAGCCAGAGCCACAGGGAGCCAGAGCAGGTTCTCGAGTGAGGGGAGCCCTCCAGCAGCAGTGGGCAGGGTGGGTGGAAGGCGCCGTGTCCGTGGAGCAGAAGTTTACACTCTAAGAGCACAAGGATCGGGCCTGGTTCATTCACCACTAGGCCCCCTGTGCCCTGCTTAGTGTCCGGCACATAGCAGGCTCGCAATGATGTTGAATAGTAGGAAACTATTGATGGATGGACGGATGGATGAATGAGATAGATTCCACCCTTCAACCCAGCAAGTTCTATTCTGGGAACTGTTCTGCAGACAAACAACCCAATGATATGTGTACAAGATTCTCCCATGCAGCTTTGTTAATAATAACAAAACACAGGCCGCAATCAAAACGTCCGTCATAGGGCTGGCTCAATAAACCCAGGCATCTGTGCAGTGGGATACTAAGCAGCTGGAAAAACGAGAGGACCCTTCATAGCAGCGTGGAAAGACCTTGAGGAGGTAGTAAGTGAAAAGAGCAACGTGGAGATCTTGGTGCGCAGTGTTTTTGCTTTGTTTTGTTCGCACCTTATAATCATATCTAAACATACATGTGCATATGAAGCAACTTGGGAAGAATACCTGAGAAGCTAACGGCAGTGGTTCCCTGCAGGGGTGGACGTGGGAACTTCACTGTTCTGTCTGTATATAACTTTGAACCATGTGAGTTTTTACCTATTTTCAATAATTAAGTTTAAAATATTTTGTAATGGGTTCCAGGGTGAGGCAGGGTCTGGGAGAAGGAGACTCAGCTGAGCCCTGAGTCTAGCCTGGGGGAGCCTAAGCCGGGGCTGTGCAGTGCTGGATACATGGTGGGTGCCCCTCGGGCCCCTACTGGGGGGTGGCAGGGATCGCACCCCTTCCCCAGGCAGAGCGATGGGTACCCCTGCTGTGCGGGTGAGGAAACAGAAAAGATGAACCATTTGCCTGCCTGGTTTCTAGCCTGGTAAGAAGTAACACTGGTATAGGAGCCCCTGTTCCAAGCTCAGGGCTGCTCGTCTGCTCCATGCATGTATTCGTTCATCCATTCATATATCAGACATTCTCTGAGCCCCTGGCCTCCGGCAGGCTCTGGACCGGGTGCCGGCGATTCATATGTAATCAGAGCAGGACAGGGAGGGACACTGTGGGCTGGGACTCGAAGGACAAGGCAGAATCCACAAACAGGAGGCAGGGCAGAGGGAGCAGCCCAGGCAAAGGCTGGGTGGTGGGAGGGGAGGTGCCGCTGGGGATGCAGCACCCGGCCTCATCCTTCCCCTCCAGGTTCAGGCTCCAAGCAGAGCTGGAGACCTGCCCATTCCACAAGCACTGATACTTGGCTGCCCCAGCCTCTCTGGCTGGGCGATGGGGCAGGGTGATAGCAGCGGTGTTGGGCCAGCCGAGGGGCTCACTGCGTCTTCCCTGCAAAGTTCCTTATCTGCAGGATGCGCCGTTGCCTGGAAACCTGCTTCAGGCCCTGCTCCAGCCGTTGCTGGGAGGATTATCAGAAAGATTCGAGTCTTTTTAATTAAATCCGAGCTGAATGCAATTCTGCGCCCGCCTGCTCGGAGAAGCCCATTTGGTATCCTGTCGACGACTCCGATAGCTTTGTCTCACAGGCCCTGCTATCAGGCTACCTATCTGGTCACAAAGCGGGCGCCCTTGTCCCCAGCCTGACAGCTGCGGGCACCTGGGGTGTAAACCTGCTGGGTGCCGCTGGCCTGAGGGCCTCCGGGGAGACCGCCCTGAGCCAGACCAGAAAACCAGGCATGGTTAACCCCTCCGCTCAGCTTTAAAAGCCATCCTCGTGGGCCAGAGCACCCAAGCCCAGGCCTTTTACCTGGTGCCAGGTGTAGTACCTGACTGTGGATTCCTCAGTCTGCAGCCCTAAAAGGAAGGCTCTATTATCATTCCCATTTTACAGATGAGAAAACAGAGCCTCAGGGGAGAGTCACTCACCCAGGTCCACACAACTAGGAAGTGGCAGAACCAGAATTTGAACCTGGACCCTTCTGACTCCCAAGTCTCCACTCTTAATTGCTGCATCTAGGACGCTGAATGTCCAGCCTGGGCCTCCCCAGCCATCTCAGCCTCCCTGTCGCCAAGGCCTCCTGGGCTCCGTGCAGAAGCTCCCACCACTAGTGGTCACAACATCGACAGTGTTAACAGCCAACCTCTGCTGAACGGTCACTGTGTGCCCAGCGGCCTTCCTCATTGTCTCATCCAGGCCTCGCCCAGCCTCAGGGGGCAGCTTCAGCTTCTTGATGCAGAAACAGACGATCTGGGTGGAGTGGGTCACTTGCCCGATAGCACAAAGGCACGGAGAGTCCTGCCCGGTCTTCCGCATTTCAAGCTGGCATTCTCGGTCTTGCTCCTCCCCAAAGGAGGCACGCGTGTGCCTGGCACAGCCTGGGAGCTAGAGGCAAGTCAGGGTCGGGGCTCGGGGCTCAGAGTTGGTTCACACTGTGGCCAGAGGACAAAATTAACGCGATAAATAACATGGGCATGCGGGGACGGGGGTGTTCCTTTTAGAAAACCTGGGAGCTCTGGGCACCCTCGCCTGTGTGCTGAGTTTATAGAGCTAAATTTTAATTTCAGGCCCTACACCCGGGCTGCAGCCGCCCTGCAGAGGAGGCTGTGTGTTCTTTTTAATTAAATCTGTCTGTTATCACGGGGTATTGTGATGAAAGGAGGCCCATTAATGGTTCATCGGCTGCTGGGAAACTTGCTGCACTGGACGCGTAGCCCTGAAAAATCCCTCATGGGGCCAGATTCCCTGACCCCTCTCCTGTCCACGCTGTACCACCAGGGAGATGCTCTGGACAGGCCCCCTCACACTCAGCTCTACTACACTCCAGACAGGCACCTGCCATCCAGAGCTCTTACCAAGCACAGGAGCCCCTCACACCAGAAACTGGAAGGAGTTGGGCTCTGGGGTCAGAGAAACCTGGGCTGAATCCCGGCTGGGCCACTGGCTTGCTGTGTGACCCTAGGAGGGTAACTTCACCTCATTGGTCATGGTGGTGATGGGCAGCTCACATAAGCTGGCCCATCCTGGAAGGTAAGCTATGGGCTTTAAGAGCACAATCCCACTGACGACACACAGCACCGCAACAAGTAGAGGCTATTGTTGTTCCCCTTACACAGACAGGAAAACTGAGGCTCAGAAACAGCTTACTGTGAGTCATTATGACTGAGCTAGGATTTAGATGGATCCCTGCCCCAGTTTTCCCACCTAGAAAGTGAAGGTAATGATCTTCAATTGGGAACGGGGGCTTTAGATAGGACAGTGGAGGGCATGGAATGAGTCTCAGTAAATGATGTTTTTACCTGAACTTTGTATTTTAAGTACAGGGGTGACTATTAGCCTGATTATCCAGATGAGGAAACTGAGGCTTTGGCCCCCATCACCCATTGTACACCCCCCCCAACATCACCCCACACGTGGACATTCCAGCGGCCTCCTTATCAGGGTCCCTGCTCTGATTTCATGCCTTTCAATCCTGTCCCCTCTGGGTACCCAGAGTAGTCTCCCATTCTATCATTCGAATAATGTATATTTGATTTTTGATAAAATCAGGATAAACATGTACAAAAGAAGAGTATAAAAAGAAAACTGAAATCACCTATAATCCAATACTGTTATCTCTTTAGGGTAATTTCTTTCTGTCATTTTCCTGTTTGCTCATTCATTCACTGAGTATTTAGTGAGCTCTTACTCTGTGCCAAGCCGTGTGCATGGTGCTGGGGAAACAGACCAACCTGGTCCCTGCCTTTGGTGAGCTCGACATAATGGGAGGAGATCGATATTAAACAGGCAAGCACAGCTATGATATTGAACCTTGGGTGCAAAATGTGCTGCACCACATATTTGAAGGATTATACTCCATGAACAAGCGGGATTTATTCCTGGAATGCAAGGATAGTTCAACATATGAGAACTGATCAATGTAATATAGCACATTAACAGAATGAAGGGAAAAAAAAACACATGATCAAAAATGAAACAAAACAAAACAAAAAACACAGTCCTCTCAGTTGATGCAGGAAAAGCATTTGACAAAATTCAATATTCTTTTATGATTTAAAAAAAAAAACCCAAGAAACTAGGAATAGAAGGTAACTACTTCAACATAATAAAAGCCATATATGAAAAACCCACAGCAAACATCATACTCAGTGGTGAAAGATTGAAAGCTTTCCCTCTAAGATCAGGAAGAAGGCAAGGAAGCTAGCTTGCTTTTGCCACTTCTGTTCAACATATTACTGGAAGTGCTAACCAGAGCAATTAGGGAAGAAAAAGAAATAGAAGGCATCCCACTGAAAATAAAGAAGAAAAATTGTATCTGCTCACAGACAATATAATCTTATATGTAGAAAATCCTAAAATTCCACAAAAATCATTCATAGAACTAATAAACAAATTCAGCAAAGTAGCAGGATACAAAGTAAACACACAAAAATCGGTTGCATTTTTGTACACTAACAATGAACAACCTGAAAAGAAAATTAAGAAAACAGTTTCATGTACAACAGCATCAAAAAGAATAAAATGGGAATTCCCTGGTGGTCCAGTGGTTAGGACTCGGCGCTTTCACTTTGGTGACCCAGGTTCAGTCCCTGGTAGGGAAACTAAGATCCCACAAGCTGCATGGTGCAGCCAAAAAATAAAAAGAATAAAATACTTAGGCATTAACCTAACCAAGGAGGTGAAATACTTGCACAATAAAAACTGCAATGCATTTCTGAAAAGAAATTAAAGAAGACAAATAAATGGAAAGACATCCCATGTTCATGGATTGGAAGAATTAATATTTCTAAGATATTAATACTACCTAAGACAATCTATATGCTTAACGCAATCCCTACCAAAATCTCAATGATTTTTTTTTCAAAAGTTAAATAAAACCTCATCCTAAAATTCACATGAAACCTCAAGGGACCCCAAATTACCAAAACAATTCTGACAAAGAAGAACAAAGTTGGATTCACACTTCCTGATTTCAAAACTTGCTACAAAGTTACGTGCATGAAAACAGTGTGGTACTGGCATAAATGCAGACAAGTTCAATAGAATATAAAGTCCAGAAATAAATCCTCACATGTATGGTCAAATGATTTTTGACAAGAATGTCAAGAGTAGTCAGTGGAGAAGAGATAGTCCTTTCAACAAATGGTTCTGGAAAAATTGGATACCTACATGCAAAAGAATGAAGTTAGACACTTACCTAACACCATATATAAAAATTAACTCAAAATAGATCCATGACCTAAACATAAAATCAAAAACTATAAAACTCTTAGAAGAAAACGTAGGACAAAAGCTTCACAACATTGGATTTGGCAATGATTTTTTAGCTATGACATCAAACGCACAGACAACAAAAGAATAGACAAATTGAACTCCATCAAAATTAAATTTTTTTGTGCATCAAAAGACACCATCGGGCTTCCCTGGTGGCGCAGTGGTTGAGAGTCTGCCTGCCGATGCAGGGGACGCGGGTTTGTGCCCCAGTCCAGGAGGATCCCACATGCCGCGGAGCGGCTGGGCCCGTGAGCCATGGTCGCTGAGCTTGCGCGTCTGGAGCCTGTGCTCCGCAACGAGAGAGGCCACAACAGTGAGAGGCCCGCGTACCACAAAAAAAAAAAAGACACCATCAAGAGAGTAAAAAGGCAACCCACAGCATGGGAGGAAATATTTGTAAATCAAATATCTGATAAAGGATTAATATCCAGGATATATAGAGAACTCCTAAAAGGCAACAACAAACAAGCCAATTCAAAAATGGGCAAAAGACTTAAATAGAAATTTCTCCAGAGAAAATATACAAATGGCCAATAAGCACATGAAAAGATGCTCAACGTCATTGATCATTAGGGAAATGCAAATCAAAACTACGAGATACCTCTTCATACCATTAAGATGGCTATTACGAAAATAAATAAATAACAAGTGTTGGCGAGGATGTGGAGAAATTGGGACCCTTATATACTGTGGTGGGAATGTAAAATGGTAGAGCCACTGTGGAAAATATTATGGCAGTTCCTCAAAAAATTAAAAATAGAATTGCTGTATGATCCAGCAATTCCACTTCTGGGTAAATACTCAAAAGAATTGAAAGCGGGGGTGGGGGGGAAGGGGGGATGTTATGGACAATGGGGAGGGGAGATGAAGGCTTAACCCTCAAAGTTATCTTATACAACTTTTCAATTTTGTTCCACATGCCTTTCCAACCTAATTTTTTTAAACAGATAACATTCAAGAAATAAGTCATAAATAATATGCTTTGCAAGTATTATGGTTTTAAAATTTCTCTTTGGGATAGAACTTTGTTATCTATTTACCAGGGTTCAAATCCTAACCCCATCACTTCCTGGCTGTGTGACCTTAGCAAGTGGCCTCACCTCGAGCCTCGGGCTCCTCATCCACACTATTCTGAGGGGAGCAACTTTGCGAGACATGAGAACAACATGTATTAAGTGCCCAGCACATAGTGGTGATCACCTCTTCCTACCCGAGTTCTATCGAGACCCTCATGCTCAGCTCAGCCTGGGCTCCCTTACTCCCTGCCCCACCAGGACCACCTCTAGCTGTGGCTTCAGCCAGGGTCTTTTCTGGGAGTGGCCCTGACCAGCTCTGGCCCCAGGCTTGGCCAGGAAGTCCCCTCCCCGTGGGAAAGGGGACTGGAAATGGTGGCCTCCAAGGGAAGCGGTCCCCCTCTGGGACTCAAGTCCCACAGCCCCCATCCATCTCCTGCCAGCCGGCCAGCGCATCTAAAACCCATGTGTGTGCTCTCCTGGCCAGGAGTTTGGGTTCCTTGTTTTATGGCTTCCTAATCCACACTTGGCAGAAAGGAAGTAGCGGGTCCACCCAGCAGCGCAGAGAGGGGCCAGAGGATCCAGACAGGAAAGATTCATGGACCATCAAACAGGACTTGTGCCTCTGAGGCCCCAGCCCTTCACATGGAGATAAATCACAGCCAGGGAAGGAAGATAAAAGGTGCAGCGATGTAGGGTCCCGCCTTATGAGAAGAAACATGCTAAGGAGGACTTTTCCCTGGACTCCTGCCGAGCTGGACTGGTGACATCCCAGGGGCTCCTGAGACATGTCCCTCATAGGCCTTACCCAGACCCCTGGCTCCCTGGGCATGCAACTTGTGCAGTGACACAGAACCTCATACTTAGAAGGGCCCCACGCTTGGCTTGATGCTCTGCTCTCACTATCTTGAAATTCTTACTTTTTGAGCAGAGGGCTCTACATTTTCATTTTGCACCAGGCCCGGAAAATTATACAGCAGGTCCTTCCTGGCCAGGAGTGGCTTTGGGCATCTGGTGCCCCAAACCCTCTCTGTGGGGTGCTTATCCAGCACAACTTGCACACCTCCAGTGATGGGGAACCCATTTCCTCCTGGTGGGGTGGCCCACTGAGTCTGCTGAGGGGCAGCTGAAGCTCAGAGGTCTAATATGACAGTGGTTGAGGAAAGGCTCCTAGTCTCCTGGTCCTGGACACCCCTGGCTGTGACCTGGGGCATATTATTGCACCTCAGTTTCTTTGTCTGAGAATGAGGTTAAAAATAGGGCTATAATGAGAATTCAACGAGATCTTGCACAGGTGGCACTGGGCACGAACTGCTTTTGTAGTTAATCAGTGATAGCTGTTATTATATGTTATTGGAAAAAGCTTCCTTCTGTCCAGTCGGGATCTAGAAGGCACATACAACACACACACACACACACACACACACACACACACACACACACACACACACAGACACACACACACACACACACACACACACAGACACACACACACACAGGCTCTGCTCTAAGGTCAAACCTGTGCCCTTCACCTGGGCTCCACCCATCAGGTAACTTGTTCTCTGCTGCCATCTGCTGGCTTGAATAGGGCACTGCATCACAGGTGGCGCTGCGGAACTCCAAGCTTCGTTTGTTTTTCTAATAATTAGAAGATTACCGAATCATTCGATAGCTGTTTACTGAAGGCCTGCTTTGTGCCAGGCACTGGGATTTTGCAGTGAACATAAAAGACAAAGACCCTGCCCTCTTGGAACTGACATTCTTGTGGGAGAAATGGATAACAACAAGAAAAACAATAAGTTGACTTCCACTAGTGAGAAGTACAACAAAAAGGGGGGCGGGAAATGCAGAGGGCGGGTAATGGAGCTGGTGGACTCTCCTGGAGACAGGAGAACAAAAGTCCATTCGGAGGCAGGGTCAGAAGGGCCACGGGCTGAAAAGCTGTCAGGCATGGAGACGGGATGGGCTCTGCTGCTTGTCTGGTCCAGTCAGCCTGGCTTCCCAGCCCCGCTCCCCCACTTCCTGTGTAGCTTTGGGCAACTTCTGCCCCTGACACAGGCCTCAGTTTCCCCATATGGAAAATGGGGAAAATCACAGCTACACCTCAAAACAAAACTGTGCTGTTGTGAGGACTCAATGGGATCCTGGAGGGGAAAACATTTTGTGAATTGTATTATTTGGAATCCTTATAATCTTATTGTTAGCTAATGTTTGCTAGGCACTTTCCAGAGCTCTTTTATAAATCACTGCATTGAGTCCTTAGAATAATCCTGCTCAGTAGGTACTGTGATTACTCCCTATTTACAGGTGAGGAAATCGAGGCCCAGGAGATAAAGTAGCTTGCCCAAAGGCACAGAGTTCGGTGGCAGCAGAGGGGGCTTGAATGAGTGAGAGTTTGTGGACCAGCGCCTGTCAGCAGCAGAGCTGAGAGTCTCACTGTTTTCCAGAATCACAGCTCCCTCCCACTCTGAGTCAACTCTACCCATCCTTCCAATCCTCACCTCCCTGAGGAAAGATAGTGAGAGTAGAGGAAAGGGCTTCCCTCGTGGCTGTGGCTATGGCTGGCAGACCCTGGGGTCGTTCACCCTAAGCAGGTCCCGTCTCTACCCCATCTGACCCTAGATACGCTGCCAGTTTTCTCAGCCTCAGTTTTCTCACCTTTAAAGTCAGGAGAATAAGCAGGATCATTGGGAGACTTGTGAAATAGAAAGAAAGGGCTGTGTAAACTGTGAAGTGCAGCGCACACAGGGCCGCTGCCATCGCTGCTTTTCTCCAAGCACCATGCTTAGCACTTTTCATGCGTTTTCTCTTTTCATCCACATACAACCCTGTAAGTGACCAACTTGTTCTGGTTTGCCTGGAACTTTCCAGGCTTGATCACATAAGTCCCACATCCCAGGAGATCACTCAGTTCTGAGCAAACCTGTAAGGTAGGTAACATTTTCTCCATTTTCCAGGGGAGGAAACTGAGGCTCAGAGTGGCTATGCAGTAGCCCCGGGTCCCACAACCAGGGTCTCTGGGCTCCACAGCTGTCCTCTGGCTGAGGCACCTGGCTGGTCCCTGTGGACAGTGGGAGCCATGGAATGTTCAGGGCAGTGGCAGGCTCAGGCCTGGGAGCTCACAGCCCACCCAGACAGGCCTGTGCCATGCAGCAATTGAGATGTCAGCCAGCGATACACTTCAGAGAAGCACAATCTGAAACAGCAAAACACCCGTTACCCTCCCTTCCACGTTTAGGTTTCGCCTTTGAAGCCACAAATGCCTCAAATAAGTTAAACATGGACTCCAGGCCCAAGAGACTTGGGCCCCAATTGCTTCCAAATGGGACTGTAGACTCACCTCCCAGACGTGGTTGTGCACAGGTAGTTTCGGATGCCTGGGGGGTCCCTGGCAGAGCAGGAAGGGGCCGCATTCGTTCCGGAAGGCCAGGCCTTGGAGTGGGAAGGCTCAGGGTCAGGGTCAACAGGTCTGGGGCAAACCCCAGCTGAGTTCTATTGTCAGACGCCATTCACTAAGTGATCACTGAGTAAGCCCATAGAAGTCACTGAATTCTCAATGTGTTATTGTCCCCATTTTACAGATGGACAAGCAAAGGCTGAGAGGGAGCATGTCTTGCCCCAGGTCACCAGGGGCAGAGCCAGGTCAGACCCAGTATCTGACAGCCCCCAAGTTCCCACTGTTGGCCTGCATTTCCCACCTCCTGCATACTCAGGGGTGACCTGGGGGTCTCTGCCCTTTGCCTCCTGGTTGGTTCGTCTGGAAGCTGGGAGTAAGAGTCCACACCTCCAAGTGTGTTGAGAGGACTCAGAGAGATTTGGTTTGCAGAGCACTCGGGAAAGACCGGGATCGTGACAGCGAAATGATTGATAATTGTGATTATCATTGATCACCAGTGAAGGGGCTCTTCACGTTCAAGTACACAATTCACTCCTGTATTTTTGCTGCCTGTGGGCCCATGACACCTGCAAGGGGCCTGATCCTTATGTCCAACAGTTCTGACACAGGCACCTCACCCTCCTCAGCAGCTTACAGGTGCAGAAATGCAGCCCAGAGCTAAGGAACTTCAGCTGCTAGGTCGTGGGGCTGGGATTTGAAACCAGGCAGGCTGGGTCTACACTCCGAGTTTGATTCCACAGGATGGAGACTCCCAGAGGTAGCTGGGACCCCTGAGACAGGGACAGAGCCAGGGAAGCCTGGCTTTGGTTGGGAGAAGGAAGCTGGAGGGCTCTGCTGGGGCCCCCGGGGCACTCTGGGCACTCAGATGGGCCCACTGTTAGATGCCCTTGGTTCCTATCTGTTTCCTCTGTAAAGCAGAAGCTGAACTCCCAAAGGAAATGAAATCCGGGTGCAGGGATGGAGGTTGGGTAGGCCGGGGTGGGGGAGGGAGCTACGTTAGATCGAGTTGTCAGGGCAGCTGGCTGAAGAGGTGACATTGGGGCTGAGTCCTGAAGGATGGAACAGAGCTAGACTTGTGAAGAACCGGAGACAGCACACCTGCTCACCAAGCCTCATCTGTAAAGGATGCAGGGTGGAGTTGTCCCCACCCTTGAGGGGGTCACAGACTGAAGTGAAGCAGAACCCCAGGCCGCTCTGACTCATGCGATCCAGGCAAAGCTCAGAGGAGCAAGGGGCCCCAGGAGCTGGAGGGGTTGACTGGGGAGCCTCAGGGGCCCGAGGGCTGGATCACGGCTGGCCTGGGGACTGTAGCTGCATCCCCAGCAGAAGGAAGGAGGACCAGCGAATGGGCTTGGGGTATGGAGCTCAGGGCACACAGGAAGCAGTGCGCAGGGTCCTAACCCACAGCGCTGAAATCTGCCCCTGGAGGGGCAGGGATGGGCTGACAGGACAGGACAGGACAGAGGCTGAGGCCCTCGGGCTGGGAGGGGGAGGGGCCACAGATGGGAAGCAGGTGGGGGGTGGATGGGAGGCAGGAGACAGATGAGGCCTGGACAGGGAGGAAACGGAGAACAAGATGAGAGATAAGATTTCAAAGACGCGTCAGACAGTGGCAGCGGCTGGACCGGGAAGGGCAGGGGTGGGGTGCGTGGGGAGCGCTGAGGGACCTGAGGCGGGGAGGGGAGGGGAGGGGAGGGCCAGGGACAGCTCTGAGCCAGGCTCCCCCAGAGCCCTGTCCACACCGCCGTGTCTCCACCACAGTCCACTGTGTCCCTGACTCTGTCTAGGTGAGACTCACTCTCACCATTCAGGGGTGAGCCCAGTGCCAACTGTCCCCTGCATCCCTGGCCACTGTGTGATCCCTGCTGTCCCTGTCTGTGTCCCCACAGCTCTGGCCATGGCCTTGCCTGGTGACAGCACCCACACTCCGAGGGGTCAATGTCCCTCTGTGGTGGGAGGGGAAATCCAGACCCCAAGGGCACAGGGCTGCCCACAGTGTGGGACTCCCCTGAGCTCCTGCAGCCCCACGTTTCAGAAGCAGATGGAACCCCAAGGGAGGGGCTGGTAGGGCACGGGAGAAGCCCCTGCAAAGCTGAGTCTCTGGAAGCATCTACAAGAACCTGGACGAACTGAACGTACCGCCACCCGACCCAGCCTCCTGTTTACACGGCATCCTAGGTGGCCCGCAGGTGGCTCTAGGGACACAGAGGCATGCAGATCCTGTGGTAGCCCCCGAACTGCAGACATCAGCCCAAAGCACCCCCCCCCCCGACTCCTGCAACCTTTCTGCACTACAGGTGTTGGCACCAGGCAGCCGGGTCAACACCCAGCTCCACTTGGCACTTGCTGGGGGCCATCGGCAAGCTGTTCAGCTCTCAGGGGCCCAGGTGTGGATGGGTCGATGGTGGGACCTGCATCCCAGGGTCAATGTTAGGAGCCAGTGAGGGCCTGGCACACAGTAGGACCTCGCTGAATTGGCGTATGATCCCCTGCCATCTCCATGGCTCTACTGGGAATGATGGCGTATGAAGGACCCAACTAGAGGGTAAGACTTAGGGGCATCCCCGGGGCACCCACCCAGGGGCATGAGGCAGTGTTGGAACCCAGGGTGGAAGGGAGAGCTGAGGAGGTGTCCCGATGGAGTGGATTGGGAGGCGGTGAGAGAGAAGAGTCAGGTTTCTGGCCGGAGTCAGAGGCAGGAAGGAATTCCCCGTGTAGAGATGGGGAAGGTCGTGGAAGGACGCGGCTGGGTGGGGAGGAGGTTGACCTTTAACTTCATGCACTGAGGGCAGCACGTGGGTGCAGTGGAGGATGGGGCTGTGCGGTGAGTGACACTTTGCAGTGGTTGCAGAAATGCCACTGAGTGCGGGCAGCTTGGGCAGCTCGGGCGGTGCATCAGGGCAGAGGGGCTGTCACCCCCTCCCCCCCCAGCACAGGCACAGGGAGAGCAGCTCCTGGCACTGCAGGGCTTGGGATCTGATCACCCAGAGGGGCAGGAGTGAGTGGTGCAAAGCAGAGGCTGGGCCAGGATGGGCAGAGCCAGCAGGTAGGCATGGGGATAGGGAAGAACCAAGGAGGTGGGTTCTCAGTGCTCCTTTGAGAGTCCTGGGACCCATCAGGCCAGTGACGGTGGTCTGCCTGCAGCCTCTGACATCAGGGCACATGGCGCAATGTCCACAACCTGGAGTCAGACGGGCCCAAGTTTGAATCCACCCTGTATTTCCCAGTGGACGACCCTGGGCAGCCCAGTCTGAAATATCTCTGGGATAAAAATCTCTGCTCAGTGACATTGAACTGGGAGGTTTTAATCCTCCTCTTTCTGTGCATTAGAGCAAGCCCAAATTCACTTCTGGAAATAACTTTATCTCGGTTAAAGTTTATCGGGAACCTATTCCTCGCCAGTCATTCTGCTAAGTACTTTACATGAATTATCTTGTTTAATCTTTATCCTAACCTTAACCTCGGCTGTTGACTCCCGGGCCAGTGGTTGCCGAGGGGCCAGTTGTCCACTAAAAGTCTTCCAGTTTGTGATAATGGAAACACATCATCTGAATACACACAAAAAACTATACTTCTAACCTCTAGAGCTGTGCAACTCTAGCCCGTAGCCCCGTGTAGCCACTGAGCACTTGAGGTCCAGCCAGTACCAATGACACCTGCAGCTAGTATAAAATACACACCAGGTTGTGAACACATATACGAATGAAATAATATAAACTATCTCATTTATTTTTATATCGACTCTATGTTGAAATAATAACATTTTGGATATATTGGATTAAATATTTTATTGAAATTAATTTCACCTGTTTCTATTTTAATATGACTCCTAGAAAATCTTTAATTGCATATATTTTATGTATTCGACCAGACAGCCCTGCAAAACTGCTCCAGAGCAACCAAAGTATCAACAATTATCATCAAACACGAAGGTTCCAACCCCTGGTTTATGTCACCGGACATCTTTTCTAACTTCCCAGGAGGCACTCCCTACAGGCGCCAACTCTGCCGGACCCAGAGTTGGTTCTGCGTAGGCATTAGAAAACCAGCTAGGCTCACGAGGCTTGGCCCAAGGTCTCCCCAAAGGTCAAGACACAACCCATAAAAGCCACAACCACACGTTCTTTCTGGAAGGTTTCCTCACAGGTGGCTCAGAGGGTCAGGCACAAGGCTGGTTCATTCTCATCTCAGGTCCCAGCCCAAATGTCACCTCCTCGGAGATGCTGTCTGGACACCGTGGAGATGCTGTCTGGACACCGTTGAACACTGTGGATGCGTAGGGGCAGTAGGACATTGCCTCACTCAGGCTGGGCGACCCTCAGCTCACCTCCTGCCTTGGGGTTTCTCCCTGCACGTTGCATGGTGGAAACCGACTTGGAGCCCACACATTTGCAACCCAACCGTTCAGGAAGAGATAATGCCCAATGGGGCGAACCAGTGACCAGAAAATGGGGTAAACCTTTGAGCAACGGGGGACTGGTGTGGTGGACAAACCCTTCCCCCATCTTGCCACTTGTCCCATGGATTTGAGCAGACACTGTCCCTAGATAGCAGAGGCCAGCTTGATGACAGGCCCTTACACTGACTCTCCCTCCTCCCCGATTCGTTCTGCGTCCCTCAATCCTCCCTGGGATCGCGCTCCCCATAAAGTACTTGCACTGATGCCTTGTCTCAGGCCCTGCTTTCTGGGGAGCCCAGACTAAGACAGAGTCCCTCCCTGGCGGCCCGTTCCCAGCCCCTGGTTCCCCCATCTCAGCATCTTTTATGCTCCTGACGACTGTGTTTGCTTGTTTGACTTGTGTTTTCCTCTCTGCCCAGCTAGACTGCAGGCTCCATGGGGTTCCACCTCCAACACCTGAAACTGGGCCTGGTGCATACTTGGTGCTTGGTTGAAAGGAATGACCCCGACCAAGTCTGACTGCTCCTCTTTGAGCACATTAGACTGAAAAGCCAGGACTCCGCATGCATCCGCTGGGTCAGGCATAGTTAGAACAGAATACCTAGTAAGCTGATACGTCTTCATCCTGGGGAGAGAAGATGTTGTTCTTCTGAAAAATAGGATGTTACCTTCTGGATCCACGCAGAGAGGACCTTGCCCTTGAAGGTGCTAAAAGTCAACAAAGAAGCAAGTATTGAAATCCACCAGTCAGAGAGCACTTGGAACAGTTTCGGGGACAGATAACCCTCTCCTGGAGCCTTGATGGCCTTGAGCTTCTAAATCAACTGGGATATTAGGAAGTATCACCGATGCCCCAGAGAGCAGCCTGGGAGAGCTGACGACATGGACTTCCTTTTGCAAAATGGCAAAGGTACTAAAAGTACCGAGCGTCCCTGATTTCACCAGCCTCCCAGGGCGGGCTTCCTCAGGGGTTGGTGTGGAGACGAAGCAAGATACCGCATGCAGGAGCCCCGGACATAGGCACTGTCTTCATTATTCTTCCCACCTAGGACCCTGAACCTCATTGTCAGACCTAAGAGGCAAGACCCGGTCCACTCACACAGACCACATCCTCACCAGAGGATGCAGGGTCTAGAGCAGGGGTTCTCTACCAAGGGCAAAGTTAGCCACCCTCCCGGGGCACGTTTGGCAATGTCAGGGGGCATTTTGGGTGGTCATAGCTGGAAGGAGGGCGCTACTGGCATCTAGTGGGTAGAAGTCAGTATGTTTAATCCTCCAGAGCAAGGACAGCCCTTCACATGAAGAATTAATCAGTTCCAAATGTCCGTAGAGCTTGGTTGAGAAACCCTGAATTGAGGACGCAGGGTGTGTATGGAACTGTCCCTGCTGCACAGGGCAGCGTGACCCCAGCAGACCTGGGGCCGAAGCCTGGACGCCCTCTGACTGGCTGTGTATCCTTGCGCAAGTGAATTTCCCCTTCTGAGCCTCAGCGGCCTCGACTATAAAATGGGGAAGACCACACCCATCTCTGTAGGTTGCAGGAGGATTAAATGAGATAATGTATAATAGGGTTTAACTCAGTTCTCAAAAAGAGCTCAAGGAATGGGGGCTGTGCTAGGTTGAATAGCTCCCCCCCACCAATTCATGTCCAACTGGAATCTCAGCCTGTGAATTTATCTGGAAATAAGGTCTTTGCAGATGTAATTAGTTAAGCTAGGATGAGGTCACACTGAATTAGGGTGGGACCAAAATCCAATGACTAGTGTCTTTATAAGAGAAAGGAGGGGGACATTCAGACACACAGACACACACCGAGGAGACCCCCACGGGGAGAAGGCCACGTGGAGACAGAGGCTGAGATCAGAGTGATACAGCTACAAGCTAATCTGGGGCTATGGCCATCCGGTGGCTGAGCTCGTCATTACCCGAAGGGAACAGATCCAGAGCACACAGAGGCCTCCACCCGCTGAGGGGACCCACATACAACTCAGCACCCAGGCTGAGTCTGGAGTTCGGGGGTTTTCTCCTCACATCGAGGAGAACGTCTGTATCTCCAGACACCCAGTCATGTCTGGGAGTCACCAACAGTCCGCAGTGTACACCATCAGTGCCACCTGTGTGCACCAACCCTGCGGTATGTCCAAGGTGGTGACGGCACACAGCATGGTGTGTGTACCAGTGCAGCTCGCCACGTGTGTCTAAGGAAAGGAGAACAAATTTGGAGGATGCAGACACAGCCCGTGGCACACACGTGTGCACATGGGGGCAACACCAGGTGCAGCCCACACACTGCATCCCCAGCAAACGGACGGTATTTACAGCACACAGCGAGTCTGCAGCACCCGGGCGCACGCACAGCTTGCTGACGATACCTGCGGCCAGAGAGGATGTCTGCCCGCAGCGATGGCTCCAAGGAACTCGGAGTAGCTATGGCACATGGAAAGCAGAGAAGGAGGAAAATCCATTTGGGGCCAAGAGCTCTGTCTGAACTTTGTCCTTTTCTCAAGCAAAAGAAAATATTATTTCACCCTCTAAAGAACCACACATAATAACAGGCGAAATGTCAAGACCAATGTTGATATAAACCCCCAAGGAAAACAAACATCTCTGTACCTTCTCCGCGGCCTCCCCACCTCACCCTGCTCAGCTAGTTTAAACAGATCTAGCGGTGGGCAGAGGGGAGGCGGGGGGAATGGGAAGAGCCTGCCTGGCTGGGAGAGCTTCAAGGGAACCTGGGCCTGTCCAGGACCAGGACCCGTCTGGGCGAGCCTGCCCTGGAGGGACACACTGACCAGGCCAGCCTTTAAGAAGTCATCCTGATTTCAAATCCCGGTGTCACTCACTGGCTGTGTGACCTTGGGCAAGTAGCCTGACCTCTCTGAGCCTGAGGTTCCTCACTGGTAAATGGAGAGGATGGTATGGGATAATGCAGTAGGGCACCAAGCACGGTGCCTGGCACATTACTGATCGTTACCCTCTGTCAGGTCAGGTCTCCCCAGGGGGTAGGGGGTGGCGGTGTCACCAGGGAGGCCCCCAAGGCTGCACGATCACGTGAAAAAACATTTCCTGAGCACCCACTAGGTGCCAGCACTAGCCTAGCTGCCCTACTGAGATCACCTCATTGAATCCATGCAGCCCTGTGGAGATTACCATCGAGCTGCAAGTTGGGGGACAGGCTTGGAGGAAGTGAAGGGACTTGCCCAAGGTCACGCAGCTGGGAAGATGGACTGAAGTTTAAAGCCACATGTGTTTGGCTCCAAGAGCCCGGGCAGGTCTCATCCAGGAAGCTGGAAGCCCAGTTCTAGCCCCAGTGCAGGACTCGCCACACCCTGAGATGTGTGTTGCGGGGGGGATGTTGTATTACACAGCCCAAGAGACCCCCCCCCAGGTTTGGCTCGGGCTTGAAACCCCAATTCACTAGCCTTTGGCTATTGGTCCTCCAAGCCCCACCCAGGTGATCTTCCAAAGTTCCAGTCCACTTTTTCTTTTTCTTTTCTTTCCTTTTTTCTTTTCTCTTCTTTTCTTTCCATTTCTGAATTGGAGGCAATCCAACAAATACTCGTTGAGCTCCCTCTCCATGCTGGACCCTGGGCTGAGCACTAGAGGCCCAGAGTTAAAGTCTCCCTGAGCCCAACCCTCAAGAAACTCCCCATCCAGTGGGGGTGGGGGTGAGGGAGCCGGACAGAGGTCACAAGACTCTTACAATGTAACAAATACTCACTTCCATGGTGCCTGTATACGCTCCACTAGGACCATAGGAGAAGGGGCACCTGAGACCTCCAGGGGAGTCAAAGGGAGGTGGCATCTGAGTCAAGACTTGAAAAGGAACAGTAGTTTGCCTGGAGGACCAGAGGGGAAGGGTGTTCAAGGCAGAAGGAACGGCGCATATAAAAGCGTGGAGGCAGCAAAGCCCCGAGTGACGGGGATCTGCACGCAGTTTGTGCTGATACTGAGCGTGGGAGACTGGCAAGAGAGGGTAGTGGGCTGACCCAAGATGCCCCAACAAGAAAGTAGGACAGAGAGGCTGGCGGGGGCCATGGTGGGTTTTACTGAGGTGGGCTTTATTGCAAGAACAACGGGGAGCCACTGAAGGGACATAACCGAATCAAATTTGCCTTTGAGAGAGGTGGCTCTCTGTACAGTAGGGAGAAGAGTTTAGAGGAGCAGGGCTGGAGATGGGAGACCAGCGAGAAGGCAAGAGAATATGGTGGCCTGAACGAGGGTGGTGGGCCGGGGGATGCAGAGGAGGGGGAACAGAGGACGTACAGAAGGTAGAAGTGATAGGACCTGGTGCCCCGCTCGCAGCAGGAGTGAAGAACACAAGAGAAGAGGGAGGAGTCTACAGGATGCTCCGACTTCACGCCTGGTTGGAGGCTGATGGTGATGTCCCCGAGATGGGCAGCCCAAGAGGAAGTCTCATTAGGTGCTCCGATGCGGATGTGCTGAGTCTGCGGGGCCAGAAGGGTGTCCCAGCGAAGACACCAGGACACCAGGAGGCGGTTGGCTCTGTGGGTCAGGAGGGAAGCCAGAGCTGGGGTGCAGGTTTGGACATCACCCCTGTGGTCATGGTGGCTGAGTTCCCCCAGGGAGCGTGATCCATGTGCACCAACATTCAGGACAGGGGGCAAAGGAAGAGTTGCCAAGAAGTAGCTGGAGTAGAAGCAGCCGGAAGGTGGTGAACCAGAGGCGAGAGGGGGTAAGCAGGAGGTAAGATGAAGCCCAGAAGCTGGACAAGTGGACGAGATGACCCAGGGGTCAGAGGTGGCCTCACCCGGAGCCATTTCAGGGGAGACTTGGGAGCAGAGTGCAAAGAGCTGAGGGGTGGGTGGGGGTGACGAGGCGGGCATATGGGGGGGCATACACTGGGCTTTTAAAAGCTTGGTAGGAGATGGAAAAAGAGATAGAAGGTGGTAGCTAGCAGGAGCCTCAAGGTCAAGGAAGGGCTGTTATCTCAAAATGGGGCAGTTGAAGAGCCACTGGTCATTCAGGAGTTCAAGCCACAGGAGCTGATCGGTTACTGGAGACGAGGAGGTCCCTGTGGAGACCAAGGTTGAGGTCCGGAGCCCGTGCTGGGAGTGTGGTTCCCACACTGAGACTGAGTGACAGAAGTGATGAGCAGGAAGGTCAACCCAGAGGGAGCGGAGGGAAAAGCGGCCGGACACCAGGCCGGGGAGCTCGTCAAGGGCGGGCTGAGGCCTCCAGCCGGGCCGCAGAGAGCTGGAGAGGCCCCGGCTCTGGACGCAGGCTGACCCGAGTTTGCATCCCAGCTCCGCCACTCCCCAGCTTCGTGACCCTGCGGTCCCCCCGCACCGCTGCTCCCTCTTCCCTGAGACCAGGATAGCAACAGTCCCTGCCCCATGGGAACAAATGCATGAAAGGCATCCAGCACAGGACCCAGCGAGCAGAGGACCTCGATAAATGCAAGCGAATAAGAATAATAAATAATGAGGAGCCATCGAAGGGCTCTGAAGCCGGGAAGTGACAAGGTCAAATCTGTATTTTAGAAAGACCCCGCTGGAGGAGGTGGTAGCCTTGGGGAGAAACTAAAAGGTCGTGCACTTCTCGAGGTATTTCTCTGAAGTCTGTGGGAAGTTTGTAGTGTCAGGTTAAAGATTTTTATTGGTTCCATGTTTGGTTTTTGATTCGGCTGTTTCCTCGGGTCCTCACGCGTCCGATGCCGGTCTTACTGGCGGACTCATGACTGGCCTGGTGAGTTGGGTCTATCTGGGGCTTTGAGGTGTATTTCAGGAATGAAATGAAGCGGTGGGAAAAGTAAATACAGAAAAAAAAATTAAATAACGGCGAGGGTGGATTTGGGGGAGGGCCTGGGCCAGGGGATGGGTGGTCCAGCGGTGCCCTGAGGAGGATGCGGCAGGGCGAGGGCTGCTGGCCCAACCGGGGAGGGGCTGGGGGTGATTCCTTGTGAAACCCCTGGTCTGCTCCCAGGGATGACAAGCAGTCGGGATTCACACACAGCCCAGCCCCCCCTCACGCCCCTCACGGCCTCGGCAGGAGAAGCTTCCACTCGGGAACAGCATTGACACATCTTGTAGGACACTCCTGGGCCCACGGTGAGCCCGAGGGTGTAGCACTGGGTAGGATGGAAGACTAGCAGTAATAATATTATAATAACAATGGTTATTACTGAGTTCTCACCCCTCGTCAAGCGGCAGGGCTCTAACGAGACAGACGCTGTCATTAGTCCCGTTGCACAGAGGAGGAGGCTAGGGTTCAGAGAACGCTGCTTGCCCGAGGCCTCAGCTTGGATTGGAGCCCCTTGGAAGAGATGTCCACGCTCTTATCCATCCTGATTCACGGACCCCGGCCTGTGGGGAACCCTGGGCAGTGCCTCTTCCGTGAAGCCCCAGGGCGGCTGAGTTGCTTTGCCAGTAACTCAGGCATAAAAGTAGAAAGAGCCCAGGGGAGCGCGTGGCCTCCCCTTCCAGCACTCTGCTAACCTGCTGTGTGACCTTGGGCGAGTGGGTTCCCCTCTATGCGCCTTGGCGGCCTCCTTCTCAGTCAAGTGTGATTCAGCCTCTGATCTCTGGGGATTAGGATTTCATTGGCTCCCACCTATCGTGGGCCTAGCACATAGTAGGCACTCCACAGAGTCCCGAGCCCTCTTCCAGGGCTGCCCTGTCAGGGCCGATTATCTCCATGGAATCCACACTGTGAAAATAAACATGAACTCAAGTGGCCCCGGTCTCCGTGGCAGCCAAGGGGAAGCTCGGTCCCCAGCCTGTGTCTGTTCTGGGCAAGAACAAAAGTTTCCCTGTGAAGTTGCCCCCACCCCGCTTCCCTTTCGGAGCCAGCTGGGAAGGGGAGGAAGGGTGGGGGGAGGGGCCAGGCCCACAGCCGGTGAGCCCAGCTGCCTGTCAACACCCAGCCTCCCTCCCGCCCAACCCCATCCCAACACCACCCAGGGCTCAGGCAGGTGAAGGGCCCCTGAACCCAGGAGCCCCAGGGGCAGAAAGCTGGGTCTGGTAGCAGGATTTGAGGAAGAGAAGGTTCCCACGGGTGGCCCTGGGGACCGAGCGTGTGGGACTAGAGTCCAGGGATGTGGACGGGAGAAGCTGCCAAGTTACCCTTGCGCAGAGCGCCATACCATTCACGCTTCTCACATCCCTTCACCTACCCTCCTCCCGGCTCACAGCCTCTCCCCTCGTGGGTTTCAGAAGCTGGCGGGAAATGGCCGGTCCTGGAGGACATGGCAGAACTAGCACAGAACTTGGCATCAGAGAGAAATGGCACAAATTCTGGCTCCGTCACAACTTGAGGTGAGAACTTGGGCAGGTACGGCCCTCTCTGTGAACCACCATCTCTGCATCTGCACCACGGGGAGGGACCCTCCGACTGGGGCGGAGGCGCAGCCACATCGAAGTTCAGCAACACACTTCTGTCAGCATCCTGGGGTAGATGCGAAGCTCACCCACTGTGGGTTCGGACGTGTGACATGTGACAGCCTGGGGGAACATGGGAGCAGAGTACCCGGGAGGAGCAGTGGGCCCCTGGGAGAGGAAAAGAGCCAGACTGAGCCCAGGGCCCGAGGAGCAGAGCGGGGCGTGGGCAGGATGTGACCACTGTGGGTGGCGGTGCGGCTCAGCACCCACGTGGACACAGCTCTCCTGACTCTCCTGACTGCTCCCTGGGGAGAAAAAGAACTGTGCGGAAGGAAGCCTCACTTCACTAAACTCTGCCCCTTCGTGTGCCCAAGCAGCGCTGCTGCGGATCCCCCTAACCAAACAAAAGCCAGAGGAACGACCTCCCCTTCCCTTCCAAGGTCATCAGCGCACAGGAAGTCCGCGGGGAAGAGTGTCTCTGTGTGGCCGGTGGCCACAGTGGTGAAGTTTGTTCACAGGGCAATGGCATAGGAGGTGAGGGAGGGTGAAGGAATTGTCAAATGACAACAAGGACTTGCGTGAATTATATCTCAATCATTAGTTTTAGCAGCTTTTTTGTAGATTACGTTGGATTCTTCTACATGGATGACCATGTCGTCTGCAAATAAATCAATTCTATATTTTCCTTTCAAAGTAAAATGACAACCAGGACTTACCTGTGGGTGCACATTCTATACCCCTTGGGGTCTCCCTGAAACACCAAGAAGAATGGGGCCCTGCGATGTGCTAGGTCTCCTGAGTGAAGAGGCTGATGCGATCAGAGTTAGGGAGATCACCGTCCCTCCCCTCCAGGGGAGTCTTGAGAACTCATGACATCAGACCTGTAAAAGTGTCTGATGCAGAGAAGATTTGGAGCCCACAGAATTGGGATCCCTGCCATCTGGAAAAGACATTTAAATGTTTGATAATATTGCTACAGGCTAAATGTTTGTATCCCCACCCAAATTCAAGGTTGAAGCCTAATCCCCAATGTGACAGTATTTGGAGGTGGGGCCTTTGGGAGGTGATTAGGTCATGAGGGCTCCATCCTCACGAATGGGATTAGTGTCTATAGAAGAGAGACCCCAGAGAGCTCTCTCACCCCTTCCACCACGTGAGGACACAGGTGTCTATGAATCGGGAAGAGGGTCCTCACCAGGCACCAAATCCGCTCATCTTGGACTTCTTAGCCTCCAGAACTGTGAGAAATGAACTTCTGTTGTTTATAAGCCACTCGGACTCTGGTATTCCGTTATAGCATCCTGAAAAGACCAAGACGTGTTTCATTCAAAAACTAAACATTCCAATAAAAACTACAAGGTAGGTTTTTAAATCTGTGAAACTCTTTGACTCTGCAATCCTCGTCTTAGAAACTGATCATTAGAAAATTATGAAATGCATCAAGATACAGATCAACCGATTGACAGATGATAGAAAATGCCATCACAACATCATTAATACAAAAATAACTTGGAGATAATCTGTACTCAACAAAAACATAGAATGCTATGCCACCGTTACGAACGACTGTGCTGTGCAGATATATCTTTGTGCTGTGTTTGATTTCTGAGTGAGATAGGTTATAATACAGTATTAGAGAATAATCCCATTTTGGTTTTTATGAATATATATATATGAAAATGTCTGGAAGAAGAATATTTCAAAATATTTACCCGATTATCCCTAAGAGGTGAAATTAGGAATAATGTGCACTGTTTTCCCTGATATTTTTTGTTTTATCTGATTTTCTTGCTTTTCTACAAAGTTATAATGACAACAATATAAATAACTACCATTTATTAAGCACATACTTTGTTCCAAGTACTGCACTGAGGGCTTTCTATATGTTTCCTTATCTAATCCTTATAACAATTCTGGCAGACAGGATTCTTTCAGTTGAAAGTGACAGAATACCCAGTTTGAATACCCAATTCAAACTGGTTTAAGCAAAGAAAGAGGATTAATTCACTTGTGTCAATGGAAAATCATGATTGGGCTTCAAGCAGGGGCTCAAAATTTGTTCACAACTGGTTTCTCTTGACTCTATTCCCCTGGAGCATGTTCCCATTTGGGAGCAAGATGGCTTTGAAGCAGGAGCCAGTCGCACCCTCACAACTGCAAGGCTATGGAAAAGAAGTGGTTCTCAAAGGCCCTAAGGGCTACTCCATTGGACTGGCGGGGGTCACATGACCACCCACCAACCAATCTCTGTGGTCAGGTGATGCGTGCACTGATTGGCGTAAGCCCAGGTCACATGCCCCAGTCACAGAGCCAGGGAGTGAAATCATAGTTCAGGGTAGGAGAGAATTGGTTCTCCCAAAGCAACAGCAAAAGCAGGGTAATGGATGCTGGATGGGAGGGGGGAAAGCTGTCCACTGCAGTTATGTCCAACTTACTAATGAGGAAGCTGCAGCTCAGAGATGGGAAGTAGTTTGTTCAAAATGATACAGATAGTAAGTAAGGAGGCAGAGATTTGAACCTTCATTGTCTAGCTCCAAAGACCAGAAACTTCGTTACTGTGTGATATTGGCTTCCATGGTTACTTGTGTAGTGTTTTGATGAATTTAGAAACAAAATAAAGTCATAATCCCCTGTCAATGTGTTTAGGATGCCTGACTGCTTAAGGTCAGGGTGGGGTCAGGGCACACCTGAGACCCTTGTGTCCAATGCTTCCTTCTAAGATGGTTGGTCATTCAGTTGCTTCATATCTTTCTATCAAGACGAGTGGTCAAGAGCAACCCTCACACCAGAGAATGGCAAATGCCACTTGGATAGAAGAGAAAACGCTCCGAACACAAGTTATAATATCTGATGTTTATTGGTGACTTATCACGTGGCAGGCATTGTGCTGTTGAGTCCCCGTGACCGCCAGTGGACGTGTGAGCACGTGCTGCTCTGTGTTACAGATGAGGGAACTGAAGCCAAGAGAGGTGAATGTCCTTGCCGAGATCACACAGCCATCTCATGTGGAGCCGGGCTTAGGGTGAGTCTGACTCCAGAGACAGCATTTAATCACAGTCTGATGCCTGTATACATTCCTCTGCAGCCAAGAGAGAATTTTAGTGGCACCTGCAGAGATCAGAACTGTAGAAAGTGAACGTGCTGAAAATATAACTCCGAGTATTAAAGGAGCCAAGTAAGGCTGATGCCTCCAGCTGACATTCTCAAGGCATTTCCCTGGGCGTTTGCTGGGGAAAGATTGTATGGTCATGGCTGAGGCCCAGTGCGCTGCCTAGAAACCTGCTAAATATGCTTCCCATTATGACTTAACCTCAGTCTTGAGCTTATAATTATTTTATATGGTAAAGGATGTAGTCACTGGTGAAAATAAATCCAACCTCTAAGTAGACACTTAGGTTTGAAAAGATTTTCGAATAGGAAAATGTTCATTATACATCGTTAGTGAGGTTTTTAAATGCAAACTACAGATATATCTATCTATCTATCTATAGATAGATCTATCTATAGATAGATCTATCTATCTATCTATGGATAGATATAGATATATCTATCTATAGATATATCTATCTATCTATCTATGGATAGATATAGATATATCTATCTATAGATAGATATAGATATATAGCAAGATCCAAATGTTGTATCTTAAAAAAGATATTCATACATAAAAAAGCCCAAAGGAATACAAAAAAAGACTAACTTTGGAGGCTAGTATTATGGATTATTTTTATTTTCTCATTTGCACTTTTCAATAGTTTCCAAATTTTCTATAATGAGGTGCATTATATCCGTAACTTAAAAGTTATTAAATTTTTAACAAAGGTTTCTGAGTATAAGAGGCATAAGACTTCCATTACAACCACAAGCTTTGTTCTTCTTTCAACCTTCTTTCTTCACTTATTTATTTATTCTTTCAACAAACATCCACTGGTTTCTGCTGTGCGGGGCTCTCACTTCGAGTGGATCAGACAGACTCCCTTGAGGCGTTCCCTGTGCAGTGGTGGACCGACAGATGAACAGATGCTCAGACATGAATGATCCCCTAGATGTGAGCCCCATGAGGACAGGACCCTGCCTGGTTCATCTCTGTATCCCAGTACCTGGGATGGGGTCTGAAACAGAGTTAGGAACTTTGGAAATACTTATGAACAAATGGGTGAAATAAGGGAAACAGGAGTTCAAATCCCAGTTCGTTAAGTTCCAGTTTCCACTTCTGCAAAATAGGGGAATAATACCTACCTCATGGGATTGTCTGAAGGCTCAACTAACACACAGAAATCTTTTTATACAAACCTGGAAACAGCAGTAGGCCCTCAACAAAGAATAGAAATAATGTATTTCAAATTGGGTGGATTCTGACGGTGTACAAAGTCTGGGGTCAGGCCTTCCTCTGCCAGTATTTGGAGGTTGACTAGAAAGAAATTTGGTTTAAAATTTGGAGAAGAGTGCGTAGACTATATTCTTATTTATCTAAGAATTATCTAATGAAAGGATAGGGACTTCCCTGATGGTCCAGTGGTTAAGAATCCGCCTTCCAATGCAGGGGATGTGGGTTCGATCCCTGGTCAGGAGACTAAGATCCCACGTGCCGCAGGGCAACTAAGCCCGCATGACACAACTACTGAGCCCATGCGGCACCACCACTGAGCCTGTGCGCCTCAACTAGAGAGAAGCCCGCATGCCGCAATGAAGAACTGGGAAGAAAGGACACACAGCATGGGAGAAAGGATATGCAGATGTAAGATGGATGAGACTAAGTAAAAACACTATAGCCCTGAATTTAAATGAGAAATGTCAATTGAACTCATATTTTGAAAATAAATTAACAGACTTTATTTTTTTAGCAGATTTAGGGTTACAGAAAAATTGAATAGAAAGTACCAAGAGTTCCCATATACCCCTTCATCTCCACCTCCCCCAATTTCCCCCATTATTTAACATCTTGCATTAGTGGAGTACACTTGTTACAACTCATGAGCTAATACTGATATATAATTATGACCCAAGGTCCATAGTTGATATTAGGATTCAGTCTAGGTGCTGCTGCACATTTTAAGGGTTGTGACAAACATATAATGACATGTATCCACCATTGTAGTATCATACAGAATAGTTTCCACGCCCTAAAAATCCCCTGTGTTCTGCCTGTTCACCCCTCCCACCCACCCCCCAACTCCTGGCAACCACGGATCTGTCTCCAGAATCTTGCCTTTTTCAGAATATCGTATAGTTGGAATCATACAATATGTATCCTTTTCAGATTGACTTTTCTCACCTAGCAATATACATTTAAGGCTGCTTTATGTCTTTTCATTGCTCGGTACCTCATTTCTTTTTACCACTGAATAGCGTTCCATTGTGTGGATATACTAGTTTGTTTATCCATTCACCTTCTAAAGGACATCTTTGTTGCTTCCAAGTTTTGGTAGTTATGACTCACGATACATTCTATCTTTAAAAAAACAAATGTATTTCCTAGCTCTGTCCACTGAAAATGCCCAGAAACAATGACCAACCCAATGGCAATAAGCATCACATAAACCTTAATTGTGGTCTCTAAATACCACTCCCCACTCAAAGAAACCAGGGATCCTTGAAGAAATGGCTGATTTCAGGTCTGGGACAGAAAATTCCAGAAAGCAAGGAAGTTATCAAAGCCTACTGAGGTCAAAAGGCTGCAGGAGCCAACCCAAAGAGCTTCACTCTGGTCTTGTGGGATCATTTGAGTATCAATAAGAATAATAATTGCAGGGGATTGAAACACACCAAATAACATTAAATCCCTATGTTCATAATGATACTAAAAAATTAATAATAATAACTCAATAAAAAATAACTCCAAGGATGTCAGGAAACCAACTCAGTATGTGAGAACTATTAAAGAATCAAGTCTGTACTATCTGTATTGTATGTATGAAGGATATTGTACTGTACCTTGGGGTAACTAAAGAGTTGAAGAAGAGAAGTTTCGCTTTTACAAGTATTCCAGTTAATAAATGAAGAAGGAAGACAGAATTAGAATATCATCACTTTGCAATCCCCAGTGAAAGAATGAACTTGGGCAATGGACATCAATGACTGCTAACCTCACAAAAAGAGAGATCACAAGACATTATGGGCCTCCTGATGGAAGGACAGGATACCTCCTGTGAAGTATTGTGGCCAAAAATCGAACCTGAACTTCATCAAGCCTTAAATCTAATTACAGGAAATACAGAGGACAGAGGAACATGTTAAAGGAACTCACAGGAATACAGTCCAGATTGAGGAAAACTCTACAGGACAAACAACCGGGTTCCTTCAACAAATAAATGACAAGGGCAGAGAGGTTGGGGGGGGGGATTATAGATTAAAAGGGACTTAAGGGACATATATGGACTTTTTTACAAGGTACAAAAAACATTTATGAGACCATCAAAGAAATGTAAACAATGACTAGATATGTGTGATGATAATTTCTCCAGCTGTGATAATGGTATTATGGCTATAGCCTTTTTCTTTTTTAATATATTTATTTATTTATTTTTGGCTGTGCTGGGTCTTCGTTTCTGTGCGAGGGCTTTCTCTAGTTGCAGCAAACGGGGGCCCCTCTTCATCGTGGTGTGCAGGCCTCTCACTGTCGCGGCCTCTCTTGTTGCAGAGCATAGGCTCCAGACGCGTAGGCTCAGTAGTTGTGGCTCACCGGCCTAGTTGTTCCGCGGCATCCATGGAGACCCGTGGGATCTTCCCAGACCAGGACTTGAACCCGTGTCCCCTGCATTGGCAGGCAGATTCTCAACCACTGCGCCACCAGGGAAGCCCAGCCTTCTTTTTTAAAAAAGATTTTCTTAATTTTTAGAAAGATACAGCCAAATAGCTACGGTTGAGATGTTAAGAGTGTCTGGGATTTGCTTCAAAATAATCCATTGGGATAGAGGAATTGGGGTGGAATGTAGATGAAACAAGATTGTGCATAAGTTATAATTGCTAAAGCTGGGTGATAGGTATATTATTCTCTCTACTTTTATATACGTTTGAAATTTTCCATAACAAAAAAAAGAAAGCTTACCAAAAATAAAAATATAAGCTCCTTTTAACAAAGCCAGAGGCAACCGAGGGTCTCTTGTGCCTCTGATGTTTTTATGTTGTCACTTCTTTGTGTACAATTGACCTGACTGGGCTTCCCTGGTGGTGCAGTGGTTAAGAATCCGCCTGCCAATGCAAGGGACACGGGTTTGAGCCCTGGTCTGGGAAGATCCCACATGCCGCGGAGCAACTAAGTCCGTGCGCCACAATTACTGAGGCCCAGGCGCCTAGAGCCCATGCTCCGCAACAAGAGAAGCCACCGCAATGAGAAGCCCGCACACCGCAACGAAGAGTAGCCCCTGCTTGCTTAAGCTAGAGAAAGCCCGACGCAACAAAGAAGACCCAAAGCAGCCAAAAATAAATAAATTAAATTAATTTTTTTTTAAAATAGGGCTTCCCTGGTGGCGCAGCGGTTGAGTCCGCCTGCCGATGCAGGGGACGCGGGTTCGTGCCCCGGTCCGGGAAGATCCCACATGCCGCGGAGCGGCTGGGCCCGTGAGCCATGGCCGCTGAGCCTGCGCGTCCGGAGCCTGTGCTCCGCAACGGGAAAGGCCACAAGAGTGAGAGGCCCGCGTACCGCCAAAAAAAAAAAAAAAAAAAATGACCTGACTGGTAACTTTCTTCCCCTTTTCCTTCCAAGTGCCTGCTGGTGAGTTGCTTCTAACCTGCCTGAGCAGAGGTCAGGAGGGGCCGCCTGTGATGCCCCCTCCCAGTATCAGTCTGCACTCCGCGAAGCACTACCAACCACCAGGCAGAAGGAACCAAGCTGGGCGGGGGCCCCAGCCCTGCAGCCAACTTTGCTTGATTAAAGTAGGAGGATTTTAACCCCCACTACCACTTGGGCAGGCTCCTCTCTGGGTCACACCAGTGCCGGGCGCTCACAGCCTGGCATAAACCAGGTAGATAAAAGCAGAAACGTGTAGTGATTAAGAGCCTGGGCTCTGAAAGACACAGGTTCAAATCCCAGCTCTCCCAGCATGTGTCTTCCACTGCCTGAGCCTCAATTTCCCCATCTGTAGATGGGGAACAATACGAGCGTCTTCCTTGTAAAGCTGGTGTGTGCATTCAGTGAGAATGTGTGTGAAGCAGTGTGTGAATGTGTGTGAAGCTCATGGCCAGGCTGGAGTGGCTCCTGACAAATGGTGATTATTTCTGCTGCTATTATTATTGTTATTATTTTATATTAATTATTCTACAGCTAGAATAGAAAGTAGAGCTTTTCCCCCCAAAATTATTCCTTATATTTGCCTCTTTCCAAAGCATGCTGTATTATGGGACATTCTCTCAATTATTTCGTTTGACCAACAGAACACTGTTTGGGGAAGATGCATGAGCCTGAAACGACCTCACTGGGTGCTCATTTTGGATGTTAATCGCAGTAAGCTGACAAATGGGCTAAAAGAGATAAAGTAATTTCGTGTAGCTTTAGAATTTCTCCTGGGAGTGTGGCCTGGCACACACAGGGGTTGAGCACTGTTGCAAACAAGCCTTTTACAACTCACTTTATGATGCAATATAGAAGCTCTGCAGATTATGAACGCGTACCTACAAGGAGAATAAGTATAGCCCACTGTCATAATGTGTGGCAAAGTGGTATTTGTGGCTGGGATAATTACCACACTAAGCATGAATCTGTGTGTCAAACAACTTAGAGAGAAGTGGA
Source organism: Phocoena sinus (assembly GCF_008692025.1). Taxonomy (NCBI): domain Eukaryota; kingdom Metazoa; phylum Chordata; class Mammalia; order Artiodactyla; family Phocoenidae; genus Phocoena; species Phocoena sinus. Next base: position 8,988,556 of record NC_045768.1, on the reverse strand, counting down.
GAGAGGTCCTCTGGAAAGTGATGCTGAACATTTTGAAAAGTGGCTCCGTAATGACAAAAGACACAGCTTCACAAATGCAGGTGAAGCACAGGCAACGAAAGCAAAAATAGATAAATTGGACCTCAAAATTGAAAATTTCTGTGCATTTAAAGGACATGGTCAACAGAGTGAAAATACAACCCACTGTGTGGGAGAAATATTTGCAAATCATATATTTAACAAGAGGTTAATATCCAGAATACATAAAGAACTCCTATAACTCAACAACAACCAAAAACGCCGGGTCTTCCCTGGTGGCACAGTGGTTAAGAATTCACCTGCCAATGCAGGGGACATGGGTTCAATCCCAGGTCTGGGAAGATCCCACATGCCGCGGAGCAACTAAGTCCGTGCACCACAACTACTGAGCCTGTGCTCTAGAGCCATGAGCCACAATTACTGAAGCCCGCGCACCTAGAGCCCATGCTCCACAACAGGAGAAGCCACCACAGTGAGAAGCCCGCGCACCACAACAAAGTGTAGCCCCTGCTCGCCGCAACTACAGAAACCCTGCATGCAGCAACGAAGACCCAATGCAGCCAAAAATAAATAAATAAATACACAAAAATTTTTAAAAAACCAAAACAACCCAAAACCCCATCAAACATGAGGGGGAAAAAAAAAAAAAACCATGAGGGGAAGACTTGATAGACATTTCTCCAAAGAAGGTATACAAATGTCCAATAAGCAAATGAAAAAATGCTCAGCATCTGGGACTTCCCTGGTGGTCCAGTGGTTAAGAACCAGCCTTCCAATGCAGGGGACATGGGTTCGATCCCTGGTCGGGGAACTAAGATCCCACATGTCACGGGGCAACTAAGCCTGTGGGCCGCAACTACTGAGCCCACACGCCACAACCAGAGAGAAGCTCACGCACTGCAACAAAAAGCCCATGTGCCACAACTAAGACCCGATGCAGCCAAAAATAATATAAATAAATAAAAATTTTAAAAAATGCCTAGCATCACTATTCATTGGGGACGTGTAAATGGAAACTACGATGACACGACATCACACCCATTAGGATACTACTATCAAAAAACAGAGGAGGTGGAGAAATTGGAACCCTTGTGCACTGTTGGTGGAAGTGTAAAATGGTGCAGCCACTGTGGAAAACAGTATGGCGCTTCCTCAAAACAATTAAAACAGAATCACCATATGATCCAACAAATCGAATTCTGGGTATACACCCAAAAGAACTGAAAGCAGGGATTTGAAGAGATATTTGTCTACTCCTGTTCATAGCCGCGTTATTCACCATAGCCAAGGTGTGGAAGCAACTCAAATGTCCACTGACAGATAAATGGATAAAAAAAATGTGGTATATATGTACAATGGAATACTATTCGGTCTCAAAAAAGAAGGAACTTCTGACACATGCTGTAACCCAGATGAACCTCAAGGACATTATGTTAAGTGAAATAAGCCATCACAGATGGACAAATACGTATGATTACACCTAAGTAAGATACCTAGAGTAGTCAAATTCATAGAGACAGAAAGTTGAATGGTGGTTGCCAGGGGGTCAAGGAAGGAGAGAATAGGAAGTTATTGTTTACTGGGGACAGAGTTTCAGTTTTTTTTTTTAAGTTGGAGTATAGTTGCTTTACAACGTTGTGTTAGTTTCTGCTGTACGACAAAGTGAATCAGCTATACGTACACATACATCCCCTCCCTCTTGAACCTCCCTCCCACCCCCGCATCCCACTCCCCTAGGTCACCATGGTGCACTGAGCTGAGCTCCCTGCACTACACTGCAGGTTCTCACCGGCTATCTGTTTTACACATGGTAGTGTATATATGTCAGTCCCAATCTCCCGGTACATCTCACCCCCCCTTCCCCCACCCACGTCCACACGTCCGTTCTCTATGTCTGTGTCTCTATTCCTGTTCTGCAAACAGATTCATCAGTACCATTTTTCTAGATTCCACATATACGTGTTAATATATATTTGTTTTTCTCTTTCTGACTTACTTCACTCTGTATGACAGACACTAGGTCCATCCACATCTCTACAAATGACCCAATTTCGTTCCTTGTTATGGCTGAGTAATACTCCATTGTATATATGTACCACATCTTCTTTATCCATTCATCCGTCAATGGACATTTATGTTGCTTCCATGTCCTGGCTTTTGCAAGATGACAGGAGCTCTGGAAATGGGTGACGGCAGTACAACCAGTGTGACTATACTTAATGCCACTGTACACTTAAAAATAGTTAAGATGGTAAATTTTATGTTATGTGGATTTCATCACAATTAAAAACAATAATAAAAAAAGGAAGAAATGCAAGTGAAGAGTCTGAAACTAAACTGTTTCAGAAACTGCAAGAAAAAAACAATATTTATATTTACTATCTCCTTTTAACCCATTTGTCAGGTTACTGTTATAAACATCCAAAATTATAATAATAAAAATTGTTATTATAATTTTTCCGGTAATACCCAACTCAAATTAATATTTTAAGTAGGCATTGGACAGTTTCTTTGTCTTGAGTTTCTATACTCAAATTGGCCAAAAACATTTGGGAATATCTTCTTGTTAGACAAATGCAGGGTGTTCTCCATCCCTTCTCACATGTTCAGGGCATAATGGAATCATCTCCCATCACCACGGTCCCCCAGCCTGGCGCGCTCCTTGGGCAGCCTGGACTGTTCTGGGCTCCCACACAACCTAGAACTCAGAGCTCAGGGCCCTAAGACTCCCATGAAGACTTCCGTCCCCTCAAAGGGGCACTTCCTAAATGCAGAAAACATTTATTGTCTAAAAGGCTCTTGTTTGGGTGTGAGGGAGGGGATATGGGGATATATGTATACACACAGCTGATTCACCTTGTTATACAGCAGAAACTAACACAACGCTGTAAAGCAATTATACTCCAATAAAGATGTTAAAAAAATAAAAATAAAAATAAACAAAAGGCTCTTGTCTGTGTTGCACTTCTTAACGTTCTTTTATTAAAAAGAAATGAGCTTCTCAAAGAAATGGTTGAAAACAGATTTTTCAAATTGCTCCCATGCCCTAACACCCTGAAAACACAGGTTTCCTTTTGCAGGGTCCCCTCAGGGCTGTCACCTTCCAATTGCCCACACAATGACCTCCTTCCATGGGAATCTGGCCTCCGCTCAGGGGTGGCAGACAAGGGCTTGAGGCCTTACGGTTGGAGCCCTGACGGTCACCACCATGCACTGGGTGCTTATGATGGAGACCAGGCTCCCCGCTACCTCTTCTTGTCCGCTTGCACTGCGTGAGACACCACAGCGCCCCCAGGAGTTGCCTCTATGGTTGCCATCAAGAATCCCCAGGTATATCAACTATACCTCAATCTTTAAAAATTAAAAAAAAAAATCTCCAGAAACAGAGAACAGCCTCTCCTTTCCTCACCCTCTGCCATCTCCCTCCCCCAGACCCCTGAGCTCCTCCCCCATCCCCAAGACCCTGCTGCCTCAGTTTCCCCAGATCATTCTATCCTCCCCTAGAATCTAGCAGGCCCAAGTCTCCATTTGCATCTTCTCCAGCATGGGCTGTGAGTCCAAGCTTTCTTCTTCCCCATTCTTAGCGCTCCCCCGGAGAAGGGAAGGCAGCAAAGGGGGGAGGAAATGGGATGCTCATTCAGTACAAGACATCAGACTCATCTTATGCTGTGAGAAGTCATTTCTTGCCTTGAGTCCTCAGTTGGTCTACAGGGGAGATGCATAGCTCCAACCACCGAGCAAGCACAATGTGGACCGTGTCATATTTCAAGGGCACTTGTCCCCTCCCCGTCTTACAGATCCCCTTCACTGCCTTGACACTGAGGATGTGCTCCCTATCACTCCTTCCTGAGACCACACGGGGACGGGAGAAGGGTGGGGAAGACAGATAACCCATGTCACCATGACGGAGAAACACACGTTGCTGAAAACATATAAGAGGTAGACCTAAGCTAGCATAGGGAGTGAAGGAAGCCTCCTGGGAGGTGGTGACATTTACACTGAGACAGAAAGGGTGAATAGGAGTAAGCTAGGAATAGAGTGGAGAAAGCTTGCCAGGCAAAGGGAACAGCCTGTTCAGAGCCTGCAGGCAGGAGAGAGTAGGAGCTGCTTGAGAAGCTGAAATAAGGCCAGTACACTTGGCATGTAGTGCAGCCTGGAGGGGAAGGAGGTAGGGATGAGGCCAGGGAGGTGGACAAGGGCCAAGAGGCCTTAGAGGCCATTGGGAGGATTCTAGACTTGGAAGCTTCTCCTGGGTTTGGAAAAGCCTGAATTACCAAGTTCTTCCAGGGAGAATAACTTTGTAGGGCAGATTGTGTGGGCTGAAGTGTAGATGGAGGCCAGGATGCTGGGTTTGGAATTTTCTGGCTTTTCTGTGCACTGGGAACAGTTGCAGGGCTGTCTGGATCCCAGAAAGTTTAACAACACGTCAGCTCGCCTCCCTTCTGAAGTGGCCCAGCACCCACAGGTGGCAGCCTGGTTCTGCCCCTCAGTAACCAAGAGCAAGGCACTTCCCCACTTTGGGCCTCACTTTCCTCATCTGTACAATGGGTATCAGTGCCAGCTAACTCACAGGCTTATTTTAGGATTCCATGAGATCCCAGATGTTAGAGACTTCACAAAGGCCTGGTATGGTAAGTCATCAATAAAGGTTAATCGTTGTCATCATTACTATTATTGCTATCATTGATGTTTGCAGCCTGTCCCAACTCCTAAACGCTGTTCCATCTGTCGGTTGCTGGACTGTTTCAGGGACAGACACTGCCAAGCCCCGGGAATGCGATGCTCTACTTTTTTGCATAAACGCGCATCTTGCGTTCAGAAGAGCCCCTCCTTCCACAGAGGGTCCAGCGGGGTTGCTTGGGGGACACATTCCAGAAAGAATAACTCTGTGTAACATGAAACCCTGAATCTGGAAACACAACCTCTATGGGAAATTAGAGGATAAGGTCTGCTCTGCGGACCGCCCAACCTCATTCCATACAAAAGGGATATTGAAACCCAAAGGCCTTATCACTTGGCCTCCTGCCTGTGGTCTCACCCCTCATCGCAGCCAGAGAGATCTTCCTAAAAAACAAACATGACCGTGGCACGATGGTGTTTAAACCCTCCCATGGCTCCCTACTGCCCTCAGGTTCAAGTCCACACTCCTCGTTGTGACCTATAACGTCCTGAGGTCAGGCTCCTGCCCACACCTGCGGCCACATCCTTCCTCTGACCCAGCCACACAGGCTTCCAATGGATCAAGTTCTCTCCTGCCTCAGGATCTTTGCATATCCAGTGACCCTCCTGCCCCCTCTAACAGACCACTGCTAATTCTTCCAGATTCAAAAGCCCACAGACCTCGTTGAACCTCCAAATAGTCATGAAAAGTAGTAATATTATCCCCACTTTCCCGATGAAACTGAGGCCCTATGAACTACCATGTGGCTCCTGAAACTAAGCCCCAAGCCATGCCAGCCAGACTCCAGAATCTTTGAGCACCCAGGAGGAAGCACCTGGCTGCACCCCCATCGTAACAGGAGAGTGGAGGGGGCTCCAGTAAGAAGACTGAGCCAATGTGGTACAGAACAAAGACATACCACTCATACATTTGTGGTCCAAGGCAAGACACTGACCTCTTTGAACCTCAGTTTTCTCATCTGTACAGTGGGGCTAAATAATAATACCTACCTCATAGGCACCTTGTGAACATTTGGGGATGACATACAGGAAGAGCCTGGTACATGGTGGATATTCAGTGACTGGCACGATGCCACCCTCCCTTGCTGCATCTGGGGAGGCTGCACCAGTCCAGACCAGCCCGTCCCAGACTAGACTTGCATCACCCGAGGTTAGGCTGCTGGGGCCTGGGAACCATCCCTGCCCTGTTTTCTGTTTTGGGTTTTGTGTTTCCCAGCGTTTCCTTTGGGAAAAGTCCAGCTTCCTCCCCGCTAGAAGGAGGCAGAAGGGGATTGTTCACGCCTGGGCCTGGATGCCCAGGGGAGCCATGTGGGGAGGTGACAAGAGCCTGAGGTTTGGGGTCTGGCCAATCCAGGTTTGAATCCAGGATCTGACACTTACAATGCTGTGTGACCCCCAGGCAAGTGATTTCACCTCTCTGAGGTGCTGATTTCCTCACCTGTTAAAAGGTCTCATGATTTCTACCTCAGAGGGTACTGGATGTAGATGAAGGGACTGAGATAAGAGAAGATTCTGGATGTACTTCCCCAGTGTACACACAGTTAATTCCTTTTGGGGAGGGGTTGAAGATCACGGGAGAAGCCATAGGTTTACAGCAGGAGTCACCAAGCCAGACACTGAAGAGGGCAGGTGTCCTGCCTGGAGCAGGGTGGGAGTGGGGGTTAACTGGGGGGAGGGAGGAAGGGCACAATTCAGCTCCAGATTATCAACACCCTGCTGGAATAAGGGTCCAAGATAATCAGACCTCTGATGTTTCAGGAGAAAAATCCATATTTTCATGCAAAATCTCATGATTAAAGTATGGTAAGACACATATACTCTACGAGTCTGCTTATATAAAATTCAAAAACAGATGAAACTCATGTATGGTGTTAGAAACCAGATAGTGGTTTCCTTGGAAGAAGGGATGGGTAGTGCCTGGAGGTGGGGGGGATGAGGAGAGATTCTGGGGAGCCAGAACATTCTCGCTCTTGATTGGGGTGTTGGGGACATCACCGTGTCCCCTTTGTAAATTTATGCACTGTGCACTTCTCTATATGTATATCATACTTCAGTAAAATGCTAAAATAGTTTTAGAACAAATAAATCAGGACTGCAGTGCTGGGAGGAGAGACAACCCAGCATGGGCTAAACTGAATGCACCTGCAGGCTGCATCCTGGGTGCCAGGTGGACACGTGAGACGGGCGTGGATGCTCCTAGCCCCTGACACCCTGGATTGGCTCCTGGCCCTTAGGGAGCACCCCTGCTTTCCCGAGCCACACAGGAGGAACACCTATCCTGTCCCACCCCGGCCGCCTTGTCCGGAGAGGGCCGGGGAGCCATATCTCCGTTCAACCTGCCGCACCACCAGATTCTGCTGAGCTCAAACTCCAGAGAAGTAGGTTTACCCTGCCACTTAAATGATAACGTGACACCCCCGAAACTCACCCTTGTTTATTATTCATTTTTCTTCACCAAGGATACCCAGAGGACAGTAATCAAAAGACAGGCAGAGTTCTGTTTCCAAAAAAAGCCTTCCTAGAATCTCTGTTTCACCAAGCCCACCTTCCAGCCCCGAGCAACTCTACACAGGAAACCCAAAGGCTGCAAACTCATTTGGCGGCATCCCGGTGCCCACGAGCCCTTGTCAGAGGGGTGTGGTCTGTAGTGGGACTGCCTCGGCTCCGCCCCTCTCCCTGGGCCGGATATCTTGATTTTATTTTTATTTTCACTCTCATTCTTTTCTGAGGACCAACGGAAGATGCACACGCCTCCTATATAAAGCAGCACTAGCCCAAACAAATGCACATCAAATGCACTTATTTGCACAGACACTCATAAAAACTTTACTAGATACCAAATAATTACAGGAAGAGGCAAACCTCCAACCCTGCTGATCCCCAGCTTTTGAAGTGGATTTAAGATAAAGATCAAATTGGATGGGCGCTCACCCCCATATCACACCCAGTCCCCTTCCCCAGCCATGGACCCTCAGGGTGGAGACGAATGAACTCTCTTGCTTTTGTGAATTTGTGTCCAATTCATATAAAATGTCTTTCTGCGAGTTATTCTTAGTGTCCTAATGGGGGTTTTATGGCTCCAAATATGGTCCTTGGCCTTTTCTTTGTTCTGGTTCAGGTCCTCTGTCGGGGAAGCCCCTGGTTCTAGATGGGCTGCTGAAATAACCCAACCCGTCCATTTGGCAAGAAATGCAAAGATTCTTGAGGAAAGTGCCTTTAAAGAAATAAATATAAATGGCACCTTGAGAGTCCCACATATACAGTTTTGATGCACCGGCTGAAGCCCGTAATTTTGTTGCCTTCCAAAACACCCCAGCCTGGGCTCCACAGCCCGAGCAAGTAGTGAAGGCTGAGACTGTGCTGGCTGTCTAGGCACTGCCTGGGGGGTCTCCTGTGCCCAGCCCACAGCTGCCTGGACCTGAGTTTCACCTGCCCTAAAGGAAGAGAGATTGCTCAGCGTGTGTCTGGTTCCCCTCGGGCCCTGGTTGGAGGGGGAGGAGGCAGCTGTGATTTCCCTAAGTCCTGGGGACTCTCTTTCAGCCAATATTTGAGTAGAGACTTGCTAAGTGCCAGGCACTGTGGTGAGCACTTGAATTGCATTCAGCAACCCTGTGGGAATACATGCTATTATGCCCACTTTACAGACAAGAAAGCTGTGGGAGAGAGAGAGGGCAGGACTTTCCAGAGGTCCTGAGCCAGATCTGGTGACTCCCTGACACCTGCTCTTGACCTCACTTCTAACCACTGCCTGGCCAGTGAAAGACCTTAGCCCTGAGCCACCTGGCCAGGGCACTGTCCCTCGCTAGCCCTGAGGGCTCAAAGCAGCCTTTGGATCTGAGGGAGCCTGATCTCCTGACCCACCAGGGAGAAATCCCATGACTAATGACCCAGACCTTGTGCTGAGAAGTCATGAGTCTGTGGCCAGAGACCCCACCAGCTGGTTGAGGGTGGGGCTAGGCTGCAGAGAGGGCAGAAGGACTTTGCTGGAGCTGGGCGGTCCCAACATTGCATACAGACACACATCGGCACACAACCTCAGAGCCACACACACTGGGTCTCATCAGCTAGGTCCTGCCCCCTCGGCCTAGAAAACTCCAGACGGGAGAGTGCGAACACGCTTCCAGTCCTGAGTCAGAGGAACCCCAGCTTGGACCTCCCCAGTCATTCCTCTCTGTGGACCTCCACAGGGCTCAGGATCTCTGAGCTCTCCACAGACACAGGAAGACCACAGACACTTTTCCCTGGGCTGTGGGAAGGTGACCGGATTACTTATCACACACATCCATCTCTCTGCTAGCTGAGAAGGGGACTGAGCCTTTGACCCATGTGTCCTGGGGTCAAGTACAGATGCCATCCAAGGAGCCAAGGGTGGTCACCACTGGCTCCAAAGGCCAGGACACCCGCCCTCTTCCAGTGCCGGCCGGCTCCACTTCCTGAGCACGCAAGTCTCCGGAGCCCGGCTACGACCTGGGAATAGCAGCCCCCAGCCCGGGCCTTGGCTGGGGGCGGCTCTGGTCCAGCCTGGCTCCCTCCCGCGGATCTGAGGATCCCCAGGGCCAGTGGTGCGCGGGCAGCACGGGGCGGGTCTGGGTGCTCTGGCAGCCCCAACTCTCCCTGCTGGCAGTGTGGAATCACGGATCCCTGCAGCTCAGCGCCCACGCCTTCACGCTGCACAGCACTCGGCTGGGCAGCTCCCTGTACTCCACCCCAGCCCAGGATTCTCACTTCCAGCTGGGGTTGTAAACTGGGAGGGGACCCCGCGGCTGGCTCTGGTCAGAAGCACCGCTCGAGGGAGGACGGACAGGCCTCCGCTGGGGGGAGAGGGGGGTCCTAGGGCCGTGCCTGTGGGCCTCTGGTAGCGAAGGCAGGCTTCGGGAGTGCAAAGCCCTACGGAAAGGAGCAAGGAGGCACAGGGAAGGGCTCAGTGGAGATGGGGTGTCTGCAGAATTGGGGGAGCTGACTCCCGCCCTAGAGTCTCCATCTCAGACCTTGCTTCTTCCCAAGTGATTCCAAACAGCCGACTCGGTCTTTCCTTAGGTGGAGAAAATCTGAAGCTGTTTCTGACGCTTTAGTCCGAGCCAGAGAGAATCCCGTATCGGCCGGAGCGCCCGGGGTTGCCCTGGGGAATCGGCAGGTCCTGGATCGCACCGGCTCCCGTCGGGCGCAGCTAGATGCCACTCGCCGCCTATGGGCAGTACCCGACTTCGGGCCTAGGCCCTGTTTCTACCATTCAGTCCGCCACGTTTTCATCAGGGGAAGCAGCCGGGAGGCGCAGGAGCCACGATTGTGCTTGAAAGAGACCTGGGGCGTCTGAGCGCGTGGGCGAAGGAGCTGGGACGCCGCCGACTCAGCTGGGGGAATGAGGGACCGGGGAGCCGGGACAGAGGGCAAGGAACAGGACCTATGGGTTGATTCAGAGTCGGGGTGGGTGGGGGGATTAATGCACAGTGAGCGGGGAGGACGAGGAGACGGGACCCCAGGTTCGTGGCCTGAGCAGCCCCACTTCCAGACCAGAGAGAGCAGCCAGCTGCCTGGGTCCAGACCCGCACCTCGGCAGCTGCGGGCAGCTCTGAGCACCTGCCTTGGCCCTCCTGATGTAGGCCCTGGTGGTGTGGGCTGTGACGCCGGCAGGGGCACGGGGTGACATGCCAAGATTCTGTGCGCCCCAGGACAGATGAGCCGTGGCATCCGAGGGGGCCGCCTGCACGTCCTTCTGCCTGGAGACCCGGCCTTTGGGCGGCCTGGGAATGCGACCCTGGGCAGTCTCGACGACTCTGAACGCCAGCCAGGGAGTCAGAGAAGCCTCAGAGGCCCCCATTCCGCCAAAGGGGAGAAGAGAAGTGTGGAGAAGAGGCCCGGCACACGGAAGGTGGGGAATGGGAAACAGGGGCACGGGGATGGAACGCTGTACCGGGAATTTGGAGTCTGGGGTGGGTCTGCAGGGCCTGTGATGGAATAGGATTCCTAATCGATGGAAGAGGATTCCTAAGTGCTCTCTGAAGGAGAAGAGAGGATCGATCTGGGCCTGGAACATGGACCCTCTCGCCTGCAGGCAGTCGCCAGACAGCGGGTGCAAGAACGTAGCGCTGCCAGCAGAGGGCAGAATGCCCCCGATCGGTCCGCCAGCCCTGCGCCGGGCTCTGCGCCGCCCGGCTCTGCGCGCCCGAGCCTCGTCCTCCTGGCTTCTCCCGGCAGCTGTCGCGTCCCCGTCCCAGATGCCCGGAGCGGGCGGCCCAGGCCCAGCCTCGGGAGCTCAAGGCCTGGGGTTTCCAGGCTGCGCGAGGACCGGGGACCAAGGGCGTGTGAGAGAAACTCCACATCTACTTATCACCGTCCTGGATACAAAGACGCCAAGAAATCAAGAAATACACGGAGACACAAAGACACACACACGAAAAAAACTGTGGGACACACGAGCACACAGAATCATTCGGAAACTCGGAGGTACACAAAGACACACAAAGGTGACACGTAGACACATAAACAGAAAAGGATCCCAGACACAATACGGAGGATGAAAGACATACAAAGACCTGGCACCCGCACAGAGTGACAGACACAGGGACACACACAAAGACCTACAAAAACACGGAAGAGATGGAGGTATGTAAGGCCCAGCAGATTCACATCCAAACACACACCCGGATGCAGGGGACACAGATTCACACACTTGGAGCCACTCGGAGCCCAGACTGTCACAGGGACGCGGAAACATTGTGAGTGCACAGAGACACGGGTGCACAGACATGGAAGAGCCTCAGAGGCGGGAGCATCCATATGCACAGACACACACAGATACCCACCGACACACACGCAGGTACTGGGCTGGGGCGGGAGCTTCTAATCCTCCACAAAGCCGGGCCCCTCCGCGGGGCCCCGCGGCACAGGGGGCCACTTCTGACCAAGCCTCCCGCAGGCTCCAAATCCGATCTGCCCTCTCGCCTCCAGCGGGGTCAGGGGACCCGCCTCCCTTGCCCTCCGCCCCCGCCCCGCTCCGCGCCAATGCTCCGCTCCGGGAGGGGCTCGGGCTGCCCCGCAGCGGCTCGCAGGGTCAATCTGCTCCTGCCTCGGGGCTGCATCGGCCGCCCTGCTCCCGGGCGAGCCGCGACTCCATGCGGACCCCGGAGGCCGAAGACACAGCCGGCCCGGGCGCGGTGCACTGCAGCCGACGCAGCGGCCTGCGCACCCAGCGCTGGACTCGGCCGCTCGGTCTCTCCGGCCTTTCGTTCCCCAGTGCCGAGGCCCACGCTGCCCAGGCTGGCCAGGGCCCTGTCCCTGCCGGGCACGGCCTACCGACCCCGGCAGGGTCCCTCCGCCACCAAAGGTCGCCTATCCCAGCGATCAATCCGGTTTCCTTCGAGCAGCCCAACGCACATCTTCCAGGGTCTTCAGTCTGCGACCCTCGAGCCACCACTCTCTACCCATGGCCCTCACTCCCAATCCTGTGAGGCCAGGTTCTCGTCCATTGCCCCACCCGTACCCGCGATCCCTTTCTCATACCTAATCATTCTCTAAACTCTAGGTCGCCTGAAACCGGGCCTCACCTTTCTCGCCTTCCCAGTGTTCCCATCCTTGATCCCGGGGCTCTTCCGGGATCTTCGCTCACCTCTCCACCCAATCTCTGCCACGCCTGACGCTTTCCCGGACCCACACCCCAAATCTGGAGCCAAATCCCCCTCTCCCCGGGCCAGGACTTTGGCAAATCCTGAGCCAGCAGCCCTCCCCTCCTGCCAGTCCCCGTCCCTCAGTCCAGGCAGCCAGCCCTCTCCACGGACGAAACCGGCTCCGGGAAGGCGCCGCCACCCGGGGGACGCCAACTCAGCCTGGTGCGACCTACCTCGGCCGACAGTCGGGGTCCCCGGGCGGCCACTCCCGGCCGGCGCCGTCCCCTGGTGGAGCCGCTGCGCTCCCCGCCGTCCGTGCAGTCTGGCCTCGCTCAGGGCCACTCCTCTTAGCGCTGAAGCTTTACAAAATATTAATAATAAAGAAGGCGAGAAAGAAAAAAAGCCTTCATTCCCCAACTCCCAAATCAGTTTTTCAAGGGGGTGGGGCAGAAGGATTTGTTTCGAAGGCGACCCAAACTTCTGCGAGGGGCCAGCGGGGCGCTCGGCCTGGCTGGGGCGCCCAGGTCCGCACTCGGGGCCGGGCACGGCGCGGGGCGCAAGCCGGGGGCGCGGGGAGCCCTCCCGCGGGGAACGGGGGGGCAGCGACGGCACTATTTGACGTGGAGCCTCCGGCTCATCCCAGCGCAGGGATACGAGGCGCACCAATGAGTTCAAATGTCAGGAAGTTTGAGGAGGGGTGAGGCGGCTCCCGGCTGGAGTATCCCTCCGCCGCCAGCTCCAGCTCTAAACCGAGCGGCTCCTCGGGCGCCCTATGGCACTAGAGTAGTTCGGGGAACGCGCCTGGAGTCCCGCGGCCCGCTGAGCCCCGCCCGGGACCCCGCAGCGCCGCCCGCGCCCCCCTGCAGCCCGCGGAGCCGCCCCTGCACCCCCCCCACCCCCTCCCCCGCCCGCCGCCGCCGCCGCCGCCGCCGCCGTCTCCTCCCCGCGGCTCCGTCTACCGCCGCCGCTGCAGCCCGGCTCCGGGGCTGACAAGCAGGTGACAGAGGAGCCGGCGCGCGTGGCTACGAGTGCTCCGGAGAGCGCGGCGCGGAGTGCAGCCGCCCCGGCCCGCCCGCACGACGCCGGGGCCCGGGGCCAGCGCGTTGCCGCTCCGCGCTCGCCGGGGCAGCCGGCGGCCCCAGCCGCAGCCCCCAACCCGCGGGGGCCGCGCCTTCCCGGCTCCCGGGCCGCGGCGGCGGCGGCGAGCCGGCAGGCGGGCGGGCGGGCGAGCACCCTGGCCGGCGGGGCCCGCAGCGCGCCCCGCGTCCCATGGATATAGCAACAGGTCCCGAATCGCTGGAGAGGTGCTTCCCCCGCGGGCAGACGGACTGCGCTAAGATGTTGGACGGCATCAAGATGGAGGAGCACGCCCTGCGCCCCGGGCCCGCCACTCTAGGGGTGCTGCTGGGTGAGTGCGGGGTCGGAACGCCCGAGTGGTCACGGGCAGGGGACAGGGGCCTCGTTCCGAGGTGGACACAGGGTTCCAGGCCAACGGATAAAGACAGTGGTTTGCAGAACATGGGGGCGTGGGGGACACAGAGAGAAAACTCCTGGAGTGATCCCCAGAGGGGCAACAGGCAGGCACGCCTAGACAGGCATCCTGAGGGGACAGAGGTATGCAGGGACACCACCTAGGAGGAGCGAGGACAGGACAGCTCCAGCCGCTACCCCCCATCCTCACCGGGCCTCAGTTCCAGAGCTGCCACTCCGGGCGAGAGGTTGGAGGCGGGTGGCAGGGATGATGGAGGACTCAAGTAGTCAGTTACCTTGGCAAGCTTGAGAGTGGTGCCAGGTCCCTTGGGGAGAGGGAGTCTCTAAGAGGGAAATGTTCCCTGGGTCAGCTAAACCACAGATTTTGGGGAGATGAGGGAGAGAAGACAACGAACGCCACCGTGGGGCGTGTCAGCCAGCGGGCGCCTAAGCCTCACCTCTCCTGTCTCGGTCCCAGCCGGCTGCCCCGCGCCGTGCTCGTTCTCATACGTATTATCACCAAATGCTCGATCTCCGGAGAAGGGGGGCGCGCAGCGCCGAGCCGAGGCTCCAGGCCCGCGGCCTCTCCGCGGCGGAGTCCGCTGACTGGGACGAACTAGCTGAGGCTGCCCGGCCCCTGGCGCGGTGGCCGGGGAAGCGCAGGCGGCGGACGGCGGTCCCGGGCTGCCCTCGCCTTTGGGCCCGGAGCTGCGGGCACCGCGCGATCGGGACGCTGGGCCGGGCTGGTCGGCGCTGACGGCTGACGGCCCGTCTCTCGCCCTGTGCGCTGCAGGCTCCGACTGCCCGCATCCCGCCGTCTGCGAGGGCTGCCAGCGGCCCATCTCCGACCGCTTCCTGATGCGAGTCAACGAGTCGTCCTGGCACGAGGAGTGTTTGCAGTGCGCGGCGTGTCAGCAAGCCCTCACCACCAGCTGCTACTTCCGGGATCGGAAACTGTACTGCAAACAAGACTACCAACAGTAAGCGCCTCTCGTCCTCCTTTCCCGCAGCCGCACGGCACTCCAGCCCGGCCGCCCCCCTGCCATGTCGGGCCCGCGTCCGCCCTGCCGCCGGCCCTGCGCGCCGCTGGGCCCGTCAGCTCCGAGAACTCCGCGGGTTGCGCGTCTCCCGGCAGGGCAGAGCCGTCCCAGCGCGTCCAACACTGGTGGGGTAGCCAGGACCCTCCGGCAGCCCCTGTTACCACCCTTTGTCCGGGAAACCTGCGCTGGGCCGCTCAGTCGGGGTGCGGGACAAGGCCCTGGGCTGACGAGGGGGTACGATGCTGCAGTCGTGGGACAGGGGCTGGCTTCACTGAGGCCTGCATTGGGGACCGAGAATTGATTTTTCAAACGAAAGCAGTGCTTTAGGGAGCCGGGCACTGGCGGTGTGCTTCCCCAGCCCAAAGGCAGGGTTTGTGTTGGTTTGGGATTCTTGAAGCAAGGAGGTGGAATGGCAGGGTGCTGAAGTGCCCAAGCAGCCAGGGATGCCCCCTTCCTGCCAGGCTTCCTGCTGCACTTTCAGTCCCTGATGGAGAGAAAAGGGTGTGCATTCTCCCCAAGCCGTTCCACGCGGGAATTTTGCTCGTATAATTATTGTTGGCTGGAGAAGCTGTCTAGGAAGAGGACCTTAAGAGGTGGGAAACCACAACCTGGGTTCCCCATGGGGTGAGGAACTGACCAAGTCAACCTTCCCCAGCAGCCCTTCTTTCTTGCCATGTGTATGTGTTGGGGCGGGATGGCTTGCTGCACCCTGGCGCAGCCCAAGCCTCAGCGTTGAGGCCAGAAACTGTGGGCTGAGCCCTACCTACTGACTTTTGCTTTTAGCTGAGACTGTGGGTTTGTCTGGCAGGGGGCTCCTGGCAGATAAGAGTAGATCCAGGTTTTGGTTTTTTCTTTTTTCTTTTGACCCTCTGAGTTTTGTGCCTGACAGGGTGATTAAGAGGGAGGCAGAGAGGAGCAACACGAGGAAGAGGAGAGGGGTGTGGGGATGCCCAGAGCAGTAATTTGGAGACAAGTGGGTGCCTGTGAGAACTTTCTAGCGAAGCCCAGAAAACCGTTTCAGATGGGGCTGTAGGGTGGGTAGGCTGCTCGAGTGGTTTGGGGCTCAGAGGGGGGCTGTGTGTGCCCAAGCCTCTGGGAAAAGGCTGGGCTGCCCGTGCTTGGTAGTTAAGTGCAGCCTACCTGCTCTGCCCAGAGACTGTCCCTAAATCCAGGCCCTGATGGGAAGTGGAGCAGCTTGGCTGAGACCTGGAAATAGGTGGGACTGCAGGCCAGAGCCCTTGAGAAGGGCATCGGGTTCTACTTCAGAAGTCTCCGTGTGAGCCCTACGCTGGCACCTATTCTGACTGTGCTCCCCTGGTCTGGGGGCTCAGCAGGAGCTGCTTTTTCTGCCTTGTACTTCCTGCCAGCTGGGGGGCAGTGAGAGCAGGAACTGGGACCCTGTTCAGAGTCAGCTCTTCTGTGGTCCCCCTCCGGACCACCCCAGGTTAGGTACACTGCCACTGATCGTGTTTGTGCTGTGCCCCGGACTGATCTGATTCTACTTCCAGGAGAAAGTGAGGCCACCGGTCAGCTCAGCCGCAGGCAGGCGTACAGCAGCATCAAGTGATGAAAGCAGTTTGGGGTAGATGTGATTGGAGGCTTGGGGCTGGCCCCTCAGCAGGGCTCACCGGCCTCAAGTCCACACACATCCTGCTGTCCTGCACCCCTCGCCTTGCTCTGTTTGCCTGACCCCGAGCGCGGTTGTGGCAGTGCCACTCCCCGCACAGCTCAGCCTGGATCACTTAACACATGCGGGCTGGAGGCCCAGAAAACTGGAAATGGGCCTCCGAGTCATTTGTGCAATTTTTTGAAAAAAAATTTTTTTTACATTTTGTGAAGACTTTTTCCAACCTCTTGTACATATCTGCTCACTCTCTCCTCCCCACCCCTCAGTCATTTACAGAGCTTTTCCTTAAAACAAGGAGAGGATGCCCCCTGGTTCTTCAGAGCACAGAATTGTAAAGTCACAAATGTTGAGCTAGATGATCCCTTAAAGCTGAATGGCCAACTCCCTCATTTTACAAAACAATTAAACACTAAACAGCGATTGCTTTGCCGAAAATATGTTTGTTTAAAAAAGAAAAAGGGCGCCTAAGAGCTTTTTCTCTCTCAGTGGAGTTAGGGGTGTGCTTGCGGGTGAATTTTGGTTCAGGGCGAATCTCCAGCTCGAGTCTAGGTCCCGAGGGCAGCAGGCGGGCATTATTCATGCCTCTCACGGTGCCTTCCTCTTTCGCGCCCCCCCCGCCACTTTCTTCCAATAATGCCAATTAGGTATCTGCACTAGGCTGGCCAGTTGGGGGCTGAAGGGGGATTGTTGTTATCAAGACAATTCTGGGGACAAATACCCAGTCGGATCTCGCATCAGCTTTTCTCTGGGAGAGCCAGCGCAGAGACGTAGGCGGGGGCTCACTGGGAAGCGATGTTCTTTGCACAGTAAAAATGTATTTCACGATTTATTTTTTTCTTTGAGGATCGCAGATGCATATTTATTGCATCTGTGCGTAAATGCTTTTCAGACGAGAATCCAGGCAAGTGGGCGCAGGAACGTGCCTTCTCAATTTTGTGGAGTCTGTGCGTCAGCGGTATTGGGAAATTAACACACACCCCCGCCATAACTTTTGAAAAATGTTTCTTCGTCTCGATAGGAGTTGCCGGGCTCGGTCCTTGGAAGGAGATTGCTATTTTTATTAAGCGCCTCTTCCTCCTTTCGATTTGTTTTAGAGATCCGGGACACAGACCCAGAGGCACAGCGTTATTTTATGTACCACGGGGTGATTAATTGACGTTTGGGTGCATTTAATAGCGTTTGATAAAATCCACCCGCACGTCCTGGACCTGCAAAGCGGAGCGCAGGCCACCACGGCATTTGTGCATTTTCACGCATAACTCGAAGTCTCCTTTTTCTCAGTACGTGTTTTTCGGGGGCTCCTTCAGGGGAAAAAAATAAATCATCGGATAGTTCTCCTATGCCCGAGCCTCTGGCCCCTCGGCATCCCGAGCTCCTTCTCGGACAGAAAACCCGGTTAGAAACCGGGAGGAAACGCGGCCTCCAAACGCAAAGTCACGAACACCTCTCTCCTTCCTTCACCGGAGAACGCATTTTTAAAAAATGACAACATAAATCCCCGCCCTCAATTTTTTTTCTTTGCCGCTTGGCCTAATAGAATTATGTAACTCTCTTTTCTTGCCGTCTGTCGCTTGTCTGGAAAGGGTTTCTATCTTTCTATCCCGAGGAGGTGGCGAATTCCGGGAGGAGGCTCCGGAAGGGGGGAGGGTCGGTGGAGAGTCCAAAAATCTGTCACAAAATGGAGCCTAATCGCTTGTAAGACAGCTCCCAGGTCTGACGACCCGAGCCTCGTCGGTGTGCGAGCCGGAGCCTGCGTGCGCCCTGCGCCCACCTCGGTGTCCCGGGCTGGCGGTGCGCTTCTACCACCGGGCCTTCCCGGGCGGCCTCGCCTCTCCGCCGCCGAGCCCGCGCCGGTCCCCTGGGCCTCGCCTGCCCAGGTGGGATGCGCCCACTGCAGCACGAGTGGGGCAGCGAAGCTTTGATTGAGTTTCACAAAAAGCCGTCTGAGTCCTGGGGTGATTTTTTTTTTTTTTTTCTTTTAAATTTACCCCAGCTGGCTGCGGCTCCAGTGGCCCAACCCAGCTCTTCCCAGCACATTCCTTTCCTGGGAAGTGTTTACACCGGGAAAGGCCTTCCTGGGAGGCTCACCTCTCCTCAGAGCGGCGGGTGTGGCGCACGGGTAGAGCAAAGTCAGGCCCCAGCCTTTTCTGCCTGCTGCTTCTCCCAGTTTGGGAGACCTCCCTTAGGCCCTGCTGTAGGGTGCCAGTTACCAGCAGCATCCCCTCCACCAGTGGGTACCCCAGCTGGCATGGCCCCCATCAGACCAATTCAGAGCTGCAGACACCCCTGCCCACAGCCTGGGCCAGAGGGCCTGTCCTGGAAGTGGATGTCCTTGGAAGGAAGAGCCAGTGCTTTCCCTTATTAAAAGGCCTCCGTAGTGCTCTTCCTGGAGATCTAAGGGCTGAAAGGCTCACTCTGCCAGCCCAAGTCTCGGGACCCTCTGGC
Organism: Phocoena sinus; assembly: GCF_008692025.1. Lineage (NCBI taxonomy): Eukaryota > Metazoa > Chordata > Mammalia > Artiodactyla > Phocoenidae > Phocoena > Phocoena sinus. The sequence goes on along the minus strand of NC_045768.1, from coordinate 8,969,672 downwards.
TCCTGGGAGGGCACCTCTGCGTTTAACCCTAGCACCTTGGCTGTAGGCGCAAAGGTAACCAAAGGCCTTCCTGAGGCTGCAGTTCTACGCTGCTGAACAGAGACATTATTCACAGCTGACTCTCGGCTCACCCTGTATTCCCTAGGCTCTGGGCTGGTATAGCCTAATTTGTTTGCTGGGTTTTTCTCGAGTGGGGGAAGCAGGCTGTGAGGATCTCCTCTGGGGTATGTGATTGGTGACCCTCAGCTCCCTCCTGCCTGTCCATTGGAGCCAGGCTTAGGACCACAGAACCTTGACACCTACCTCAGCCTCTTCTGTAAAATGGGGGACGTAGCCACCCGGGGGAAAGTATTCTTATAAGGATTGGAGATAACATGCCCCAAAGGACCTGGCATCTTGCCTGGCATGTTGTTAATACTCTGGAAATTATTGTTGTTACTTTATCACCATCAGCGTGGCAAGGAATGCCTTGTCTCCAAGGCCACACACCAAACTGCCCATGGGTTCCCTGCCAAAGAGAGGGGCAGCTGGCACGCTAGGCTTGTCATAAGCCTCTGTGCAGGGAAGGTGAGGGATACCCTGGGAAAACCATTCCCTTCTCCTGAGTGGGACAGTGTGAGACAGACCTGGGTTCACAGCCCAGCACTCAGTAGCTGTGTGATCTTAGCCAAGTGGCTGCCCATCTCTGAGCCCCATGTTCTCCATCAGCAAAGTGGGGGTGATGATATTTCTCAGGGTGGTTGTGAGGATTACACAAGGTACCTGGGTGGGGGTGGGGAGGTTTCAGTAAATGTTTCACACTTCATGGGATCCAGTATCCTCTCCTGCACTTCTAGAGAGGCAGAAAAGCTTCTGATTACATGAGTGAAAACAAATGCCCACTGTGCATTTGCAGGAAGGGCAGGCAGCAGGGTGGGCCTGGTGTGCTGACCTGTTTCTCCTTGGGGGGTGGAGGTTGGACTAAAGCAAAGATCTTTCCACTGGGGAACAATTGGAATCTACCTGGTCTGCATATAACTTGGAAAAGCACACAACAGTATAATTTAATATTTGGAAAACTGTTCATGCTCATTTGTTTTTGTGACTCAGATGACAGAAAATAAAGCTCAACCGACATCTCCGAGGCTGCAGGGGAGAGTCAGAAGAGGGGGTGTGTGAGGGAGAGATCCGAGAATTTGTATGTTTTTCAGGTGAGAGACACCAGCCTGGGCAGTCAGAAGGCTCCTCCAGCCCAAGGAGGTATTTTTGGTCCATGAAAGCTGGCAGTGCTTCCCCAAGGAACTTCCTCTACCCTGCAGCTGTGGTTTTTAAAACAGAAAAGGGAAAACACACACACTCACAGCCACCCAGTCCTACTTTGGCATTAGTTAGGCGGAGAGATGGAGGATACTCTCAATGACGTGAGTTATAACTTCCAATTTGTTGGACGCCACAGTCAGGCCCCAGCTTCAGGGGAGGGAAGAAGAGAGGGGTGGTCCACTCATCCAGGGAGCTCCTGTGAGCTGTCATTCAGTTGAGGGTGCAGGAGGACCCAAGGCCCTTGGCTCTCTGGCTGACCCAGCCCTCTCCAACCCCCAGATTCTGTGCTGATGGCAGCAGAGAGCAAAACCAAAATTATATATGTTTATTGCCACTGCAGTCAGAAGTGGGGAGGCGGTGGTATTGAGGGGAAGGCAAGGCTGAAAACCATATCTGAAAAAGTTGATTCACGAAGGCAGAGGAAGCAAAGTGGCAGACGTTTGCCATTTCATCAACCGGCTGGTGTTCTCTATTCATGTCATAAATGTCTCCTGTCATTTGAAGCCAGAAGCAACATGATTTGGTTCCCCGGTGGCCTATAGAGTTTTTCTCCTTTTTTTTCTCTCTCTATTTTTTTTTTTGTGTGCAGTAAATGTTTATTTGTTAATAATATACTTTAAACAGCCTAGCCTTGACCTCAAGTCGCCTGAAGCATCCATCTTCTCTCAGAAAAATCTTTCAAAGTTTGTGTAATTTTCGGGGGGAAGGTGTAACTGACAGGGCAGTGAAGGGCCTGTGTTTGCTTTAACTACTGCAGTGTTGGCAGTGGAGGGTATAAGGGGCCACTGTGCTCCGAATGGCAACTTTCTTGAGTTTCAGGCCTGGCTGACAGCACTTCCTCGCTGCCCTTTACCTTTCCCCGGCCTGATCAGTACAAATAAATTTCTGCGTGGGCCCTTCCTTTGTTATTCCTGGGGCAATATTGTATCCATTTCTTTTTTAAAAAATATTTATTTATTTATTTGGTTGCACCGGGTCTTAGTTGTGGCACGCATGTGGTATCTGGTTCCCCGGCCGGGGATCAAACCCAGGCCCCCTGCATTGGGAGCATGGAGTCTTAACCACTGTGCCACCAGGGAAGTCCCTGTATCCATTTCTGTTCAGCTTCTTGACGGGCAGCTGCTGGACCTGCCTGGTGGACCCCGGAGCCCTGAAGGGAGGTGGGGGAGTATAGGGGTCTGGGGGGATGGGGCTTTGTCCCAGTTGGGAGCCAGGCCCCGACCTGGACCAAGTGCGCCGGCTGATGGCGGAGCACCTGGCTGGCCTGGCACTTGGTGAACTTGGGGGGAAAACCGGTTCCTGGAATCTGGTTCCAGAAGAAACAAAGATGTTTGCTGCTTCCTAGCCGGCCGTGCTGTAAGAGGTTTCCTCGGGAACTGTGAGCTGGTTGCCAGCGGGGAGGGTCCTGTAGGCTGCCCAGAGCATCAGAGGTGCCCACCAGGGCCGACAGGAGTCAGGAGACCACCGAGCAGCTGGCTAGGTGCAGGAAGACGAGTGAGCGCGCTGGAACTCCGTGCTGCCAAGGGGTGCCTCCCCACCCCCAGGTGCCTCTGCCAGCGCTGCAGCAGCGACGATGGTGAGAGGGGAGGAGCTGGGTGTGACTGCTGTTCCCCCCTCCCGCCTCCTGCTGTCCTCCAAGACTCAGTGACTGTCGTCACGTGACTCCTGAATTGCCATAGTTGCTGGGCTGCCTGGGTGTGGGCACCCGCCCAGGCCTGGAGTTGCCTGAGCCTGTGGAGATGGAGAGGACCACGGTGCTCTGGGGCCACCTCCTCTAAAAGGAGGGCCCTCTGAGTGGGGCACATTTCCTCAAAGGAAACAGCAAGATTGCAATTACAGATCTGGGTCGAAAATGCCTCTGGCTCCCAGTGACACAGGCCAAGGGCATTTAGGAAAGCTGGTGCCTCTTCCCAAGCTTCAGTTTCTTTCTCTGTGTAATAGGGGTGATAATCCCAATCTCACAGGGTTGCTCAGAGGATAGTGAAACAAACCCAAAGATGCCAGGCTTCCTTCGGCATTCAGTCAATGTATGTTTCCTTCCTGCCTGCCTGGGAAGTAAGCCGGAGGCTCCCTGCCCGGCAGGAATGCATTGTCTGCCCTGAGTGGGAGGCCCAGAGAGTGGAGCCTCCTCAACAGGCCTCCTGGAGCAGCCTTGCCCACCCTCTCGCTCCTCACCCGGGTATAGGCTGGTGTTTTTGAATTATTTCCTTGCAAAAGGAATGGGGCAGGTCTGGCTGTCAGAAACTGGTCCTTGGAGGTGGGCAGCCAGCAGCCTGTGGATGGGCCCCCGTTACTCCTGAAGCACGTAAGTCCCCAATTTTCCCCAACAGATTCTTGAGCGTGGCCGGTGTAGATGTGAACGGGCAGAGCAGAGCCTCACTAAGCCCAGAGGGGCAAGCCACAGCAGTGCACCTAGAAGGAAAGGAATGGGCGTTTCTCCAGTGCCTGGATGTGCACTGACCTTTTTTGCTCTAGCTCCATGTGTAGGTGAGCAAACCCAGGCTGAGGGAGTTAAGGCACTTCCCTCGGATCCGAAGTTACTCCTGTAGCAGATTCTCCCCCCACCCGCAGCAGGTCTAACTGCCAAAGCGGACGGGAGCCACCCCCTTACTTCCGGAAGCCCCAGATTCCCACTTTGGACAGTCGTAGTGATTCTCCCTAGAGCACCCAGCGTGGAAGGGTGTGTGTGTGTGTGTGTGTGTGTGTGTGTGTGTGTGTGTGTGTGCAGGGGGTGGGGGTGGGGGGATCACCGCCCTTTTCCCGCCGGAACGCCCCCAGTAAGGCCAGTCCTTGCCAGAGAAGGAGAAAGGTTAGAATAACTGCCTTTCTCCGGGTAGGGAGCTTCCTTCAGCGCCCCCACTCCGGCGCGCGGGCGGGAGGGCTCTCAGCGGTCTCCATCCGCGTTCTCCTCCAGGCCCACCTCTCGGAGGGTTCCTGCTCTTCGTTCTCCTTCACCCCCGAGTGGGGCAGCGCCGTACACAGGCTCCTTGGCTCCCGGGCTCCTTGGTCGAGCCGCGGGCGCCAGCGGCGGTTGATGAATTTCGGTGTCACCAGGGGTTTAGCCCGGATTTGGGAACCGGGGGTTCTAATACGCGCACACGGTCCTGCCCTTTCTAAAGCGCAGCCCTTTCACCCAGCCGCTGATTTATGAAGGAATCCGATCCCGGGACGGGCTGGGCTGGAGCCGGGAGCCCGGGGCCCCCGCGGCAGCCTTCGGGCTCTTTATCGTTGCGGGGGCCCTTGGCGGCTGCGGGTGTTCTCCAGGGCTGGACTCGGGGAGCTCTGCGGGGCGGGGCCTCCCGCGGCCCAGGAGTTCCCTCCGAGCCACTTAAACGCTCTGGAAGGGAGCAAGGCTGGCGGAGAGAGTTCGCATTTTCATTCGGAATTGAGCAAAGCCCTCGCCCCTCCCCAAGCCCTCCGATCGACCCCCTCGGGCAGGCCCCAAAGCAGCGAGATCGGGAGGTTTGTTTATCGAGGGAATAGAAAATTGAAAAAAAGAGTCTAAGACCTTTTTCCCGCCTGAGAAATGTGCAAAGTCCCTCAGCTCCTGGAGGCGGCGAGGCGCCCGGAGAGCCGAGTTCCCGGCGCGGACACTGGGGCCGACCCAGCCCCCTCCCTCCGGCGCCCCCGCCGCACCACGGCGGGAGGGCGGATTTTTTTTCAGATTCGGTTTGCAGGGGGGAAATGGGGTTGTATCAATCCACAAATATTTACTCTTAACAGACTTGTATCTGTGGAGATTTCGAACAAAGACAGTTTAGGGGGATTACAAAAACCCTAAACCCCGTTTTTCTCCCGGACTTGGTGCTTTAAATGCCAATTACAGGCGAGCCATATCCAACAGCAACGGGGGGAGGCGAGCAGGGTCCGGGGAGGGAGTGGGGGGCGAGTCCAGCCATTAAATGTAACTTTTCATTATGAAAAGGATTTCGCCGGTTTTATCTTCTAATAAGATTATGTCACGAACACAAGTACCTAGGATGGTGCTGAGTGACAGGGCTCTGTCGTTTAATCAGAGGCTGCGCCGCTCAAACCGCGGGGCCCTTTGTCCGACGGAGTGAACGACGGAAACTTGCCGTCCTAATCCCCTTATTCATGTCAAGCAGAGAAAAGAAGCCGAGCACCTTACAACCGTGTCCCCTCCACCCCTTCCGAGGGCTCAGGGAGGAGGGGGGCTCTAACCCTGGCCCCCCCCCCCCCGTGCCTTTCATTTCCCATCGCGCTTGGGTTTCCCGGGCCCGCCAGGCGTTGCACCAAAGGTGGGGGAAGGGATTGCTTTGGAGGAGCCTCAATTGTCAGCTTCTGGAAAATGGGGCAGAGGACTCAGGATACAGAGGATACAGGTTGGTGGGATTTTTTGCCTCCACTGATGGAGAGCACAGGCCCCATCTGACCCCTTTTCCCAGGAAAAGTGGCACTGGGTAGTGCACACCCACCATCCCCATTAAAGCAGGATTGAGAAGCAGGGAGAGGTCGAATGGAGATGCCAGCCTGGGGTCCTCCGCGGGGCGGATTTCGTTGGATCCCTGGGACTTCTGTCGCCGTGCTGGTACTCCTGCGAGCTGACCATTCCCGGCCGCTCGCTGGGCCCCTTTCTTCGAGGGCGAATTCCTTTGTTCAACCCCTGCAGAAACCTGCTTCTCTGCTGGGCCAGTGGCGCCTCTATTCTCGCCACCGCCGCCGCCGCCACCCCTGTCCCACAGTGTGCAGATCTTTACTGCGGCGCTCGGGCCGCCCAGATCCAGGCAGGTCTACCAACCAGGCCCTCAGGGTCGCCTCCCTGCCCGAGCCCTGGCTGCCAGCTCCGACAACTAGAACTCCAGCCCCACAGCGGGCGCCGCAGGCGCGCACCTTTGTTGCTGGCACTCGCCTCCGGGCACCGTGGGAAGACGCGGGTGTCGAGAAGCCGCCGCGCACGACTCCGGGTCGCTGCACAGGCTGAAAAAACCAAAAGCAAAACCAACACCCAGCAAATGAAACCCGCGCACCCCCAGGGCTCCGCTATCCCCTCCAGAGGACCAGGCCGGCGACCTCCCGCCCGGCTTCTAGGATCTCAGACCCAAAGCCCCAGAGTCCACGGAGTTGGAGGGGGGACTTCGTAGGAATTTGTCTCTAATACACCCGACTCCTTGGCCTCCTTTTAAAGCTCTTAGGCTATGCTCCGGGGCAGCCTCCCGGGGACCCCAGTGCGCCCTGGGAGCGCTCCAGAGATGCCTGACTGCACGCAGTCTCCTCCCTCTCGAGCCCAGGCTCCGGGCGTGGGGAGGATCGGGCTGAAAGCAGGGTGTCACCTCGTAAAAGCGACAGGCAAGGGCTATTTTATGGGAAGGGAGAAGGGGCAGGAAGTGATGCTTCCCTCTCTGGCCACTCTGGGACAGAGAGCCCCAAGGAGGGAGCCCCATCTGGGCAGGGGACAACCAGGGGGACAGGGCAGGGTCAAAAACAGTCGGGTCTGAGGCTTTTAAGCAGGGCATGGGGACCCGCCGGAGCTGGGAAGGGGACCAACGGACCTGGGGATCCGGAGCTCACCTCCCGCCCGTGCTCTCCCGGAGCCCCCTCCGCAGTCCTGGGCTCAGCCAGCATCTCTGGCCCTTCCTTCCAGGCCGGGGGCTGGCGGGGGAGAGACTTTCTCCCTCGAAACACTTGATACCAACTTTGTTTTTTTGGCAAGAAAAATAAGCCTTGTTTGGAAAGGGGGGTTGGTGGTCCAGTGAAGGAGGGAAGGAGCGAGCCGGCGGCAGCAGAGCAAACTTTGCGGATTAAGTTTCAGCGCCTCCGCCCCACCCCCAGCCCCGCGGCGGTGATTTGTGTGCGGGGGTCTGTGACCCTGCGAGGCATCAAAAGGCCCGCGGGAACCGGCCGAGTTCAGAGGGACAGTGGGCAGAGGGGCGGCCTAAGACAACGCAGATGGTTCATATCAGCCGGGCCGGGCCAGCCTTGGGCTCGCAGCGTCTGCCCGCTAGCCTGGGCTCCTCGGCAGGGGAGAGGCCTGGGGTCTTACAGGGAGGCCAAGGCCTGAGCGGTAATGGGGGCCAGAAACGCAGCAGTCAATGGCCAGTGGGCCCCAGCTGAAAGAAGGCCAGGCGGCCAGTGACACCGTTCTTCCACCAGGCAGTCCTGACCCCATCCAGCTCAGGTGGAGCCTGACCTCCTGAGTAGCCTCGGAGAAGGGAGTGATCTTGAAAGGAGACCCTCCCGCCTCTTCCGAGAGGCCAGAATTTACCCCACCCCTGCCCTGCAGCAGCTGGGGCTCATCCAGGTCATAGTGCCCCTCCACAAGGGACCATTAGTAGCCTTTTTCCTCTCCAGGAGGTGCCCTGTCTTCTGCCTGCCTGCTGTGATGGGTTTGGGAAGCCGCCTTCTCTCTCTGACATTCATTCACTCATTCATTCATTCTATCCCTAATGTAGAATGCCCTTCCTCTCTCTGCACCCTTAGCCCTTCTGCCTGGCCTGGGCTAACTCCTTCCTCCCTCCTAGCTCCAAGGGAAAGCTAAGACAGAGGCTCACTCCTACCTTGGCCCAGAGCCTTGCTCTGGGGGCAGGGCCCTGTTTGGTTGGGGTGGGAGAGGTGCTTACCCACACCAGCCTTGGCTCTGAGCCTGCTGCCTCCCACCCCCAGAGCTGGAGTCCTGCTGTGGATAGCAGCATGCCCCGGCTTCCCTGCCCTGGTCTCCAGGTCCTGGCTTCTCCTTGTCCTCCAGGGACCTCGGAGGACCAGGGCCACACCCACCACCAGGACCTTGGGCTGGTTTAGAATGTCCCAGCTGAAGGCCTCTTCAAGATCCTTGTAGAAATGGGAAAAGTGGGGCCCGGGTGTAGCCAGGACTTGCCCCAAATCTTAGTTGTAGCGGAACAGAAGCAGGAACCTCAGTCTGCCCTCTGCCAGGTTAGCAGTCTATGTGGCAACTCCACAATTCTTTCTAGAACTCTCTTCCAAACTCTGACTTTATCAGTGACCTAGTCTGTCCCCCTGGGCTGAGGTCACCGAGAGGGGAAGGTCCTATGATTCTGGTTCTTGAGAGGGGGTAACAGGCCTCCATGATGAAATGATTCTGCGAGCTTTCTGTATAGCACGTGGGTTTGGGAATTTTATCTTCTCAATTGGGACACTGAGGGACAAGAGCCAGGTGAGCACAGCGCCACATCCCACCACCTCTCCATCCTCTTAGTGTCAGGCTCCCAGACCCCCTGGGCTTGGCCCTTCTTCTCTACAGCAGGTCACAGGGAGGCCAGCAGCCTGGCCAGGACCACAGAGGGCCACTGGGCTGCCAGGACCTCTCAGGGCTCCGTCTCCCAGGGTCCCTGCCTTGGGGGAGCAGCTGACTGGGTCATCTGTGCACGGAAGACACATCTGTCCTCCACATGTTGGAGGCCGAACAGAGGACATGTGGTTTGGGACGTGTTATCTTAATCATATTTATTAACCAATCCTGAAATTAAAAAAGAGTTTGATATTGTTACAATTCGGAAAAGATCCCCAAATCTACACCGCAACAGATCAGGAGAGACTGCCGGCGACAGCTAGGTTCCTTTCAGCTGGGATCAGGACACAGCTCTGGAAGTTCTTTGAGTTGTCCTGGTGCGGTGGGATCGCTACGCTGTGAAGTAACACTTACCGCTTTCATTTTCCCAAGCAGAGATCTGAAGCAGAATCAATTACCCGTCTTGAGTGATAGTTGCTCTGTTGGAGTATGGTTCTAATCCTTATTAACATTCTCTAAAGTCAGGCATGAAATATGACTTTTGCACCACACTCTTTGGCATATGTTTTTCTTTTCCAGGATATTTTTCAGGCTATCTCCGAGCCTCACTGCTGTTCATTATTTTTGCCATAGGTCTAAAGTTGCCAGCCCCAGAGCCAGTCCCGCGCTGAGCACAGTCAAGGGGGGGGGGGGGAATGACACATCTCCCCTCACAACGCAAATTGCTTCTGATTATTGAGCTTTGAATGTTTTCTTCCATCATGTTTTTATTAAAAACTCCAGCATATTTACGCTCGATGGTGTCTTCAATTAGGTTTTTTTTTTTTTTTTAAAGCCGGGGGTTCCCCTTTCTATAGCAGCATGTAAAGAAAATAGTTGTTATGACCGCAAAATTACCGTCCAAGCCTGGTTCTAGTAAATCTGGCCCTGCTTTGACAAGCCCAGCAGGCTGGGAGCTTTTTTTCCTAAGTGTTCCAGCTGCTGGGGAAACAGACCAGGGAGGAAGCCCACAGAAGCATCTGTTCCGCAGGGTACTCGGAGCTCCTCTCAGGAGCTAACACTTCCCAAGTTTGTGAGCTGCAGAAGGGGGCCTGGCTGCAGGGGGCTTGCTGATGGGCAGGCCCAGCCCAGACAGCACACAATAGCGGCAGGAACAGTAATAATCACAGCTGATGCTTGTTGAGGGGTTGTGGTTCCTCGGGCGCTGTTCTAAGCCCCTCACATTCTTTCCAGAGATACGACAGGGGTACTGTTATTATTTTCATTTTCAGATAAGGCAAGAGGCACCGAGGAGTTGAGTAACTTGCCCAAGGTCACACAGCTAGCAAGTGGAACTGGGATTGGAGCCCAGGCATTCTGTCAGGAGAAAACTTTCAGCAACCCCTTTGGGAGGCAGATTGTGGCCCCTTGCTGCATTCTGTGCCCTGGTGGTGGCCCGGCCCCAGGCTAAATGTTATTTGTTGAACGGATGCTTCATAATTAAAGGCCAGTGTTCATAGCATGCTGCTTGTGGTAAAGGTTTCAGGGGGATCAGCTCATTGAATCTTCTCACTGCCCCGTGGCAGGTATTCTTATCATTTCCCATTTCGCAGCCTTGACCTGAGAGGTGCAACAGTTTTCCCCAAGGTCACGCAGCTTCAGGTAGCAATAAGAGCTACCGTCTGTCCTGGGCACATGTTACGTCTAGGCTCAGGGCCAAGCCCTCGGCACCCCAGGTCTTAGTGAGAATTCTTAAAAGCTCTATTGCTTACCCAGATTTCCAGGTGACAGAACTGGGGCTCAGACAGGTGAAACCACATACCCAGGGTCACATAGCCAGTGGGGAGCTGCACCAGCATGTAGCCAGCATCTATAGGTGCCAAGACTTGACTGTTCCTCAGCCTTGAGGGGCCCGGGCTCGGGGGAGCATTGGGACTGACCTTCTTGGTGGGTCTCACTTGGGCTGAACAGCTGTCCTGGCAGTAGGTGGGGCACATTTTGGCCATGATGGGAGAAGCCTGTCTGTGACCTGCCTCATGCTGAGAGGGCATGGCATCATCCCATCTCAGCCTCCCCTTGCAGATGGGGAAACCAGGGCACAGAGAACTTAAGTGACCTGCCCTGGGTCACACAGCTAGGGAGCAGCTGATGAGAATCGCACTCTGGTGTTCCGGCTTTGAGGCAGTGTTTCTCAGAGACACTGACTCACCGTCTTCACCGTCAGCATTGTCAGCATCATGCATGACCGTCCCCGAGTGCCTTCTGAGTGCTTTGCAAATACCCAGTGACAGCAGGGCGGTTCCCAGAGGGAAGGTGCTTTTCCCAGTGTCACACTGCAAGATTACAGCCGGCCAGGGTGTGCCCTCCTGCTCTAGGCAAGGGGACAGGGGAGCAGGCCCAGCCCATGGATGGGATCCCTGCCAGCTCTCCCAGGGCTGCCTTTGCTCCTGTCCTGCCTCCTGGGCTTGGGCTGCCAGTACAGCAGCTCTGGGCAGGCTCCGTCTGCCCTTTGAAGGGGACAGCCGCCTGAGCCTGTCACTTTGAACTGCAAAGGGGCCTGCGGTGAGGGCCCGGCCCCCTCCCACTTGTCCCTGCCCGCCCACCCCTCCAGGTCTGGTTCCAGTCTGCAGGCCTGGAGCCGGAGGGGCGGGCAGGGCGGCAGCCTCCCTGTGGGATGTCAGCCTGATAAGTGAGCAGCACAGACCCCTGGAGGAGGATGGAGCAGGCCGCCCACTGGTCCAGCCGTCCCACGTGGCAAGAGTTCAAGCCAGTCATTGAGGTGCCATCCTCCCACAGACATGCTCTGTTTCTGCAGAGAAACACCTCCCCGAACATCAAAGATTTAAATTAAAATAACCGTGATGATAGTAGTAATAATAATAATAATAACTTATAAAAGGAAACATCTTGCCCTGGGGCACAGGGAGTGTCACGGAATCAACCACACGCCCTGCTTGGTGACCGCTCAGTGGCAGGAAGTCAGGAGGGGTATTAGGTAAGAGACGGGTGCACCTGGGCAGCTAGTTACCAGGAACCCAGCTAGGGGCCTTTTAGTTGCTCAGCCAGGTCCTGGCTAAGCTGGGCCAGGATGGGGCAGACCTACCCTGCCCTCAGAGAGCTCCTGGGCTCCATGGATGTCCTGGGGGTGGGGGCAGAGTTAAGCAGAAATCATGTCAGCACAGTCCCTGTGCCTGGAAATGTTGGCCTCTTCTCTGATTTTGTGACCCCAGAACCGATTCCTTGGGAGGCCGAGAACTTAACCAGACTCTTAGCCAAGTAGACAGAGGAAAGATGCCAGTGCTTTGGAGCTTCAGGGTTCAGAGTTCGATCTAGGCTCTGCCACTTACTGGCTGTGTGACGTTGGGTTAGGTGCTTTCCCTGTCTATGCCTCAGTTCCCTCAAAGTCTGTTGAGGACCAAGCACCTGCCTTAGGGTAATGATGAGATTTTAAAGGCAAAAGCAGGTGAAACGTCCTCAGGTTATGTGTGTGGCTCTCGCTGATATTGTTACTGATGCTCCCATAGTCCTTTGTGTTAGGTCTGAACAGGCATCTGGCTATGGATATACGTATCAGGCAGTCTCTTTGCCGGAGTTCATTGTGTGCACCATGCCTCGGCTAGAACAGGGCATGGCATGTAGTAGGTGCTCAGTTAGTATTGGAAGAAAGTATAGGGGACTAGCTCGTGGCTCGACTGGCTCGGCTGGATTCCAGGCTCAGCCTTTTTCTAGCTGTGTGACCCTTCTTTTAGCTGTGAACTCTAGCTGAGTTCCTCAGCTTCTCTTGTTGCTAAATCAGGGATAATCAAAACCCTAGCCTCTACGGTTGTTGTATTGAATGAGATGATGCGCGCGAAGAGCCGTCCTGGTAGATGTGAGCTGTTTTTGTTATCGAGAAGGGCAACGAGCAGGGGTCTGGTTAACCACGCAAGACAGCAAGGGTCTGTGTACGGCGTTACCCTGGGCAGGTGCCTGTGAGGTGAGAGGCTGGCGCCAAGGAGGATTTGGAGAGGGCATTCCGGGTAGGGGAACTGGTAGCAGGAATATTAGGGCTTAAATTGGTGGGCCGAGAAAAGTGGGCTGAGACAGTGAGTCTGACTGGAGGGACTGCCTGGGGGCTGCTGGGACCTGGGGCTGCAGAGCGGGGCGGGGGCCAGTAGCTATGCAACGGGGTTTGGATTTTATCCTGTGGGCAGGAGGGAGCCATTGAAGGTTATTGGACAGGGGAGTGACAGGACTGGAGAGGCACTTTATGGAGATGACGCTGGCAGCGTGTGCACAGGATTGGAGACTGGAGACAGGCAGGGGGAGGCTGCTGCCACCTGGGAGGCAAGGGCAGTGGAGGGGACTAGAGAGGGGACAGGTTCAAGCCAACTTGAGGAGGCAGCTCTGAGGGCCGAGGGGGGGTGGGCAAAGGGAGAGTCAGAGGGGCCTGGGGCTTGGAGCTGGGGTGACTGGAACCCCCAGGTTCTGAGCACTCTGGGCTGGACACAGCAAGGATGAGCCACTTGGCTGGGTCCTGGCCAGGTCCAGCTTCGTGGGCAAGTTAACCGGGCCCTCCACTTAGGAGGGCTTTGCACTCGGTTTAATGCTCTGCTGTCGCCCTCTTGAAATTCTTAGTATGTTTTGAACAAGTGCCCTGCGTTTTCGTTGTGCGCTGGGCTCTGCAAATTACGTAGCTAGTCCCAGTCCGCAAGTCTCAGGCTCTGGGCTCTTGGAATTGAGGCCCGGGAGGGCTCAAGCTAGAACCAGGCCTACGGGAATTAAGGAGACCTCCCTCTCCACCGTTGGCCCGAGGCTTGTTCTCAGATGGCTTCTTCCTGCTGGCTCTCAGCTTGGCCTTCGAAGCCTTCCTCAGTCAGGCCCTGCCTCTTCTCTCATTCTCTGACCTCAGCCACCAGCTCACCTGCTGTTCCCACACATCTCAGACACTTGGCCACATCTAGGTCTTACTCAAGCTGTACTGGTTGTTGCAGGATGTGTCCCTGGCCTCTGTCGTCCTGTCTTCTTCTGGAGAAGTCCTCTGAAGGCCTGGCCCAGGAGTCACCAGTGTCACAGGGTCTCCCTGGCTCTCTCCATCCCACCCCACTGCCCTTGGCGGGGAGCTTGGGTCTGTCCTGCAGTGCTTGTTAAACATGCGGATTCCAACTCTCAGGGTGAAGCCTATGAATCTGCATTCCCAACTGGTCCCTGGGGTTGCCTGTGCACACTGGGGTCTGAGAACCTCTGCCCCAGGCACCCCCAAGCCTGGCACAGGGCCTGGTACTGGAGAGGTGCTCCGTGTCTGTCTACCAAGTGAGTGAATGAGCTGTGGTTGTCTGTCATCTCGATGCGTGCAGCCTCCCTGCGGCCCAGCCTGTTGCCTGGTGTGGAGTGGCATCAGTGGGTGACTCTAAATGGTGGTGGGCTGGCAGCAAGTGTGGATCTGGAGGAGGATTGGGAGGACACCTGACCATCCTAGGGACTCTGGCCGGGCCAGGGTTCTTCCCCTCCCCCTGAAACCCCAGGCTGTGGGTTGTGCCCTCTAGGAGACAGGAAGTAGGCAGAGCCCTTCCCCTCCCCCTCTTCCTAGAGGGCGGTCTGCTCCCAGTGTGGTTCTCTTTGCACACAATCATAACAGCATGATAGAGGTGGAGGGCTTTAGGTTTTGTTTCTTTACACTGCATAGCCACTGAGTTAGGACTTGAATGATTTCATTACACCCATACAGGTCTGTGAGGCAGGGTCTGTTATTATTCCCACTTCAGAGATGTGGAGACTGAGGCACAGAAAGGGGAAGTCAGCTGTCCAAAGCCACACAGCTTAGCTCAGTCTCTCCACAGTTTGGCCTCTGAGATGTCTGATCCCCCTGTGGCTCCTGTTTGTGATATCCCAGGAAAGCAAATGCTCCGTGAGTATTTGGGGAAGAGAAGGAGAGTAGAAGGAAGCCCAGCCCACCCCCCCGTCCAACCGGAGGGACCCCTGCTCCAGGCAGGGCTGGGCTGGCACCATGAACCCAAGGTGAGCGGGACCATCACAGCCCGGTGTGCCTGGGGTCGGGGAGCGCAGGGGAACTCAGGGGAGGAGCAGCTGACTCTGGCAGGTGGGCTGTGAGGGGGCATCCAGAAAGCTCCGTGGTGGATCACAAGACCAGGAAAGCCTCCTTGCCCAGTGGTGACCAGACTCTGTCAAGAGGCCTGGATGGTCCAGTCTCCACAGATGGCATTCCAGAATCATAAGTGGAGCCCCTTCCATGCCAGGCCCGCACGGGCACTGGGAAGGCCTGGGGAGCAAGACAGACGCAAGCCTTGTCCCTGGGGAGTTCATGACCCAGGGGGCAGACAGCATGGAGGAGACCCAGCCAGACAGGCCCTGGGGAACTGAGTGGAGCGGGGTCCAACCAAGGGAAGACAAGTACAGATGCCAGGAGCAGGCCTGGCACATAGTAGGTGCTCAGGGACTGTTCCCATGACATTTTTCAGTTGTCCACCTACTACAACAGCCCCTTTAATTAGCGCCCCAGAGGGCCAAGCTCCAGGCCCTCCCTAATGCCGTGACAGTGCTGTCTTGGATGAGTCCTTTGACCTTTCTGAACCTCAGTTTCCTTACCTGTAAAATGGGTGCAACTTTTCTGAACCTCAGTTTCCTTACCTGTAAAATGGGTGCAACTTTCCCTCCTCTCCAGGTCGTTGGAAAGATTAACCATAAGAGGACGTGAAGTGCTTAGCACAAAGCTCATCACTCAAAAAAAAAAAAATAGGGCGAAGAAAAGAAATGTTTCCTTACAGCTGTTGTTGTGGCGGTCATTTTATTTTTATTAATAAGAATTCTAACAAAACAAGCCACGGGAAGGCCAGTCTACTCCCTCTGAGCCCTCCAGAGACTGACTTAGCTCCTTTTCTCCCCTCCCTCCCACCTCCTCAGGGCCAGCCCCCATCTCTGCTCCCACCCCCACCCCTGCACAGGGAACAGAGGTGACTCAACTGGTCCAGACCTTGCTGGAGCTCCAGCCTCACAGGGGACAGAGCCAGGGAAAGGCAGGGATGCTGAGGATAATCCTGTGAGTGGAGGGCTGTGGTGAGGGGAGGGTCCTTAGGGATGGAGGAATGCTACCTTGAGAGGTGGGAAAGCCTTTACTAAGCAGGGGACATTTGGACAGAGCTGGGAGAGGCAGGAGGGGGGCTTTCCAGGCTCAGTGAATGGTGAGGGCCAAGGCCTGGAGGCGTGGAAGGCTGTGGCCTTCTTGGTGAAGCACAGAATCCCCTCCCTCCCCTTCCCTTCCTGCTCTGCCCCTGGCTGTCCTCCCCTCAGATTAGTGAGTGCAGTTTGGCTGATTTGGTTCAAGGTCTAGCACCTGCTACATGCAAGACTCTGGCTAAGCTTATCACGTGTACCCTATGAAGCCCAATGACACACCTGAGAGGTAGGTGTGATTATCATTCCCATTTTACAGGTAAAGAGACTGAGGCCCAGAAGTGGTGGGCAACTTGCCCAAGAAAGACCACACGGCTGCATCACAACCAGGTCTGACTCCAGCCTCTGCCCCTGCCCCATCCCTTCCACTCCCCTTTTAGTCAACTGCTTGTCATCCACTCGCTCATTGCCCACGCCTGTCATGTCACATGCGGAACAGGCACGACCTCCTGGGGCTCATACACAGACGAGGGTGTGTGGACTCTTGGGACTGGGGAGATTGGGAGCAGGTACAGGCGGAGGTGGACACAAGAAGTTTTTGAAAACCCACTTGCAATCAGAGGAGATGCTGGGGTGAGGGCGCTCCAGGCTGACGGGACTGCTTGGGCAGAGACAGAGAGGCTGGCAAGCCCCGACCATACTAATAATTCTGTACACACTGCTGATGACATGACCCCATCAAAACCTTGGAGGGGGCTTCCCTGGTGGCGCAGTGGTTGAGAGTCCGCCTGCCGATGCAGGGGACGTGGGTTCGTGCCCCGGTCCGGGAGGATCCCACATGCCGCGGAGCGGCTGGGCCCGTGAGCCGTGGCCGCTGAGCCTGCGCGTCCCGAGCCTGTGCTCCGCAACGGGAGAGGCCACAACAGTGAGAGGCCCGTGTACCGCAAAAAAAAAAAAAAACAAAACCAACCTTGGAGGTTCAAAAGAATAAGTGTGTGTTTCAGAGCCTGGTGGTCCTGATCTTCGTTGCATTCCTTTCTGCCGTTTAACTGCCGTTTCTTTCCCTATAAATTGGGCAATCTAAAAACCCAGTTAAAAAAAAAAAAAAACCCAAATCAGGATTTTCAGCAAATGAAGAAATGGTAACTGCTATTTTTAAAGTAATAATAATAATAATGATAATAAAAGTCTCTGAAGTTACAGCTGAGGAAACTGGAGCTCAGAGAGTTTTAAGTGGCTGCCCTGAGGTCACCCAGCTGGGAAGTGGGTGGTTTGGACTCAGGCCTGGGGGCCGTACCTCTTGGTGTGGTGGGTTGCTGCCTCCCCCGGAAAGGAGGGGAGGAGAGCCCAAGGCCTGATTTGAACCCAGGCAGTCTGAGCCAGCACCTGCCCTGTGGGCTGCCAGCCCCTCGGTGGTGGACAGTGGGAGGCATTTCACTCCCTCGGCCCAGGAATGGGTGCGGGGCACGAGGAGCTTGGAAAGGCTCTGATGGAGGAAGAGTGGGACATTGTAGACCCTGGAGACAGGGCTTCTCTCCCAGACTAGGGGGTGTGGAGGAGGGCTTCCTGGAGGAAGAGCTGTCTGCACTGAGAGCAGAGGGATTATCCAGGTAAAGGGGGGAGGGGAGCAGCTTTTGGGCCGGGAGGACAGCATGTGCCAGGGCCTGGAGGTGGGCCGTGCTGGGGCACAGGGAGAGGTCAGATCACAAAGGCTATTAAAGGCCGTGCTAGGAGTCTGGCCTTTACTGGGGGGCCACTGGAAGCCATGGAAGGATTCTAGGAGGGCAGTGTCATGGTCAGATTTGAATGAGGAAATTTACTCTGATGGCTGCGTGGTTTGCAGGGGGAGCAGGGTGAGGCCCGAGAGGAAGCTGTGGACATAGGGAGGGGGCCCTGTAAGGCCGTGTTCAGGTGTGCACACCTGAATGCAGACGGCTGTAAGCACAGATGGCCACGGGCATCTGCATGGGTGTCAAGAGACCTGAGCTCCATGAGGGGGACTCGGTGAATATGTGGTGACACGTGTCAGTAGGCACCAGGCATCCACGTGTGTGTGCATGTACCTGGCATTCATCTGTGTGAGTCCGTCGGTGATGGTGGTGTGTCCCTGTGTGTTTTCAAGGCTATCTGTGTATGTGCACACATGACAGCTTGGGAGGTGGCAGCTCTCTGTCCAACCGTGCTGTCTGAGAGAGCCCCAGACAGCCTTGGGCCTGTTGGTGGGACCGTCCCAGCCTGGGTGGATACCACCTGGTCTTGACACCCCATCCCTGGCCAGAAGCTGTCAGCTCCGCCTCCGCTTAGCTTTAGTGCCATGTCATCTATCAAGGGGTTATCGCTGCTGTAAATTGTCCCGAGCAGTTTGATCGCCACAGTACCTGCCTGGCTCCCTGCAGCTGAGCTGATGGCAGGCGGGTGGCGGGCGGTGGGCGCAGCGCTCTGGCACAGGCAGCATCTGGAGAGGCAAGCTCTGAGCCTCCTCGGGGACCCTGGCTTATTCTCCTACATCTGAATGCCAGTGCATACGGCGGGCCGGCAGTGGGGAGGGATACCGCCTGTGTGTGTGTGTGTCCCTGCATGTGCTGCTGTGTGCCTGGGCGTGCTGTGTGCCCGCACGCCGTCCTCTGTGCCCGTGACAGTGTGCCTACCCGTCACCGTGTCACTGAGCTCAGGTCTCAGGGTGCACACACGTTTGTACCTGTCTGCCTGTGTCTGTGTGTGTCAGCGTGGGAGGGCATGCTGTCACGAGTGTGTCTCCGTGTGTGTGTGTGGACGTGGGTAATTCCACGGCGGGTGGTGTATGCACGTGTCACGTGGGGAGATGCCGTGTGTAGGTGTGGGTGTTGGCCACAGCGGGCTGATATGGCAGGACACAGGGAGGGTGTACACACATGTCAGTGAGGGCACTGCGTGTGTGTGTGTGTCTGTGTGTGTTTGGACACAGGGGTTGGGTGCGATGGGTGGAGCAGCAGATGGCCCCTCCTGGTGTGTGACGTCCATGGCCACAGCTCTAAGAGCCCAGCCCAGGTTTTGGCAAGAATTTCCTCTCACTTTTGTCAGGGTCAGGAGGGTGGAGGGTGGGGTGTATGACGGATGGTGCTCTGGGGCTGCCGGCAGTGGGCAGGCGGCGCCCTCCTCACTCCCTTCCCAGTTGGGAATAGTCGGCAGCTCCTCTCAGGCCCCTTCCTCCTCTTCCTCTCTCCCTCCTCTCTCTTCTCAGGTGCTGGGCCCAGGCTTAGCTCCTGGGCCAAAGGTGTAGATACCGGGACACCCTCCCCGAAGCTCAGACCCAGACCCTGGGCGGAGACAGACATGCCCCCCTCCTCTTCCATGGCCCTGCCCGGGGGTCTACTTTGGGTCTATGGTCAAGGAGCCTCATCAGGGTGCCCAGGCTGGGGCCTCAGGGCCTGGAAACACATGGAAAGGGGTCAGACGGCACAGGGCCGGGGCAGGGGGCAGGTGTCTGGAAGCCCAAGGAGCCCCAGCCCAGGTGAGCCCCTGCTGGTGTCCCTGGCAGGTGGGTCACGGCAGGTGCACTCCAGTGGATGTGCCCCAACTGGTTTGTGTCCTCACAGGTGTGCCCCAGCCCGTGGCCCCCAACAGGTGTGACCGAGTTTCCCCGGGAGGAGCGAGCGGAGCCAGCCGCTGGGCCCGTGGGGCGAGTGGCTGAGCCTCCAGGGCTCCCAGTACCCACCCCCGGCCCGGAGGCCAGGGCCCTCCCACCGCTGCCACTGCCCCACCGGCAGCCCGGCCACCCCAGGGAGGTGACCCTGACCCCACCCGGCCCCCCACGTCCCAGCTCAGGGGCTCACAAAGGGAGAGGAGGGAAGAGAAAAATCGCAGAGATTTGTCTTGTCTGGGGCTGACAGCGGAGCGAGTGATTGCCAGGCCCGCTTGGCAGTTTTTAATCATTTTATCTCTGTTCTCGGCTCTCCGGGGAGACAGCCAGTGCTTAGCAGTCTGCTCAGAAAGACCTCAGGGCGCGTGGCGCAGCGGCGGCTCCGAGCTCCCATTATTAGCTGTGCTCTTCGGAGCGCGCTCCGATCTCTCCCGGGGGAGCCGGTGAAAAATTAACACGGGCCGGCGGCGCGGGCGCCCGATGTAACTGTAATTACTCCATTGATATTCCTCACACAATAGCGCTGTCATCAGTCATTTACATAAACTTTCTCTCCGCAAAGACGGGCGGAGGTGCCTAATCCTATTGGGTGCTTCCACTGCATGCATTATACATGGCAGGGGGCCCCTAGGTGCGAGGGGAGGGGAGAGATCCGGGGAGAAGAGAGGGGAGGGGAGGGGAGGGGAAAGAGAGTTGGGAGGATCATTGGAGAGGAAAGGAATGAGGAGAGGAAGGGACTAGGAGAGGCCGGGAGGAGAGGAGGGGAAGGGAGAGATGGTTGGAAAAGAGGAGTGGAGAGGAGGGAACCAGGAGGGGCGCTAGGGGAGAGCAAAGGGCCGGCTGGGCGGAGCGGGGGCCAGAGCCAGGAGCCACCCTGCGGAGGGCGGGGTCCCCGTGGGCTGGAGCCCAGCGGGGCTGGGGTCCCACTTTACCCGATGAGGGTCCCCCTGAATCCGGGGCCGGCCCACCAGGTTTGGGCAAGGGAGGCTCCTCTGTTGCGGGGGAGGGAGGGCAGGTGAACCCGATCCTCCGAGGGCCCCCAGCAAAGCCTTGCCCCGGATTCAGGGACCGTCCCCCACTCTTACCCGCCCGGAGGGCCAAGCCCTAACCCCTGCCAGGCATGTGGCTCAGGCTGGAGGCTCTTCGGCTCCTAAGGAGTTAAAACCTCCCTGGAAATTTCCCCTGTAATGACCTAATTAAAGACTTGGGGGGAGGGGACACCTACTCTAGGGTGAAAGCTAATAACACCCGCCCAACAATAATAATCCTGGTGGAGCCCCCCCATTTTTGCTGTAGCCTCAGCCCGCTTCCGACCACCCTCACTTGACCCCCTCCTCTGGTATCTGGGGCGGGCCAGGGGCTGAGCCCCCAGCTGGGCAGGGAAGGGCTCCGGATGGGACCAAGGGGAGAGGTCCAGGATAGTCAAATTTCTGTTGCTGAATATTTAATGAAGCCTGTGCGGTTTATTTGGTTGGCCTGTCGATTTTTATTCTTCTGTCAATAGCTTCTCATATGTGGGGCTGTGATGATCTTTAGCAGGGCCTCTCCAGGGATGGCTGCCACTAAATGCAATTATGGATTTTATACCTCAATGTGTTTGATATTTCCACTGATCTAATTTGCAGCCTGGTAGTTTATTGTTTGGCATTTTAATGGCGTTCAAATGCTATGGGAAATTTGATTTCTTTTTATAATTCCTCTTAACGCAGTTAATGTGGGTGGTGGGATGGCCCAGATTTTAGAGTCCAATGTATAGAAAAAAGAGAAAAGAACACACCCTGTATATGTTTAGGGATGTGTCCGTTGAAGGGAGATGTCCCTTTGAGCTGTGGAGCCCAGGTGCCTGCCCGCCTCGGGGTGGTGACCTCTGATGCTGGTGTGGGGAGCTGGGGCTCAGATGTAGGGGAGCTCTTGGTGGCGCCCGGGGCTCAGGCAGAGGGCCCAGCACGCAGTCCTTTGCTCCCGTTGCCCTGAGCCCCGTGGCCTGTAGGCCTTGTCACAAGACCTCTCTGAGTGGCTTTAGGTCACTGCCCTGTCCAGTTTTGAGCAGCTGCAGAGTCAGGGAGGCCAGCCCTACCACTGCCACCAGTTTTTGTGGCCTGTATCTGAGGGCAGGGGCTGTACCAGTCCTGGGACTTTGAGACCAGGGGTGATTTTGTGACCTGCCTGTCATCTGTGTGACACGTTCTTGTGGGGCCTCAGCCACATTCACCAAATGTGTCAAGTTCCAAGTCTCAGGTCAGGGCAGTCCCCACTTCGGCCCCTGCATGCACCTCTCCTTCCTGGCCTCCTTGGGAAGGCTAGGCATGGGCGCATGGCCAGGGCAGGCCCTGGCTGCCCCATAGCCCAGACCTGGGTTCCTGGAGGCCGTGCTGGTTCTTTTCAAGGCTGGACTAGAGCAGAGAGGAAGCTGAGGTCCGCGGAGCAAGGTGGAGGACCCCTCACCTCCTTGGGGCAGTCTCCCTGAGCTGAGCCACTTTCTTTCCTGACAGTGAGTCCACAGGCTGAGCTCTGGGCAGGAGGGGCCTTCTGCCCTTGGTTAGTGGGGTACAGCCATGCAGGACACTGGGAGAGCCTACTGCTGGGAGCTGCCCGCCTGTAGCAGGACAGCTCGGGCTGGTCTACCAGCAAATGCCCTAGATTTTCTAAAACATCTGGGGAAAAAGAGTCCAGAAAAGCTCAGGAAGCTCTTCCAAGTGGCATGCCTGGAAGCGAGCAGGGAAAATGGTCCAAGGCGGGTAGACTAAGTTCCTGTGTCCTGGGTTCCCAGGCTCCACTGGGCAGGCCAGGCAGCCTGGCCCAGAGAGCAAGGAGGGAGCTCATCCTCAGGCCTTCCAGAGGGTCTGTCCAGGCTCCCTGTAGCCTGCAGAACTGTGTGCCGAACAGCACGCTGAGCACTTTGCATACATCATCTCATCGCATCCTCAGGAAGTGCAGGTACCATTGTGTTATCCCCGTTTCACAGAGGCGTAGACTGAGGCTCTGAGAGTTTCACAACACCTGCCTGAGGCCACAGTGATGGCAGGGCCAGAACAGGAACCCAGGTGTGTGTCGCTTCAGAAGCGCCGCTCTTGACCACATGCCTGATAGTACGTTCTTCCCAGGGCCAGGCTGGGCATGTCTGCGCCAGGAGAGCTGTCACCCCCTAGCTGGGGGCCCTCGTCCTCAGCGCAGCTGACCCTGGTTTCTGTCCCTGGCCCAGGCTACCCCCATAATCCACAGGGCTGCTGGCTTAGGCATAGTGGGTGGGTTCTGTCTTGGGGAGAATTCTGTACCTTTTGGAAAGGAATGGCTGTCCTTCCCATCCTCCTGGGGGATTCTGGCCCTGCCACCTCTCCCAGGTTTCTGCTGTGTCCAGTCCATCTTCTGCATGGCTGCTGTCCACAATGCCAGGCCCGCCAGCTTCTTGGCCGCTTAAATGTGAGCAGTTACAGTAAGAGCTCACGCTCATGAGTTCCTACTCCAGGCCAGGCCCTGAGCCAGCACTTCCCACGCATTCCCCCACAACTCCATGAAGCAGGGGCCATGGTTATCCCCATTTTACGGATGAGGAAACTGAGGATCAGAGAGGACACATTCCTGCTAGGGGCCTAGTACGACTCAAAGCTTTCCCTCAACATCCCTTCCAGTTAGAACAATTATATTATTCCATAGCTTTCTTTTGTGTCTCATGCCACCGAATTGTGTTCATGTATGTGTCCCCAGCCAGCCTCAGAGGCCTGACAGGGCAAGGGCTGGGTCTGTCCTGCTCATAGTCTGCCTGCTGCTGTAACGGGGCCTGGCACGCCTCAGATCCCAGAAAGATTGTTGAACAAATGCATGAATGGACAAGCGAAGGCCCAGAGCCCATACTCTCGACCTCTCCTTCCAGCCGTTCTAAGATCTCCTGGCACCTTCAGGAGAGATTAAGGTCTGGATGCCAGATACCAACGTTTTCATAGTTTTCTTGCCACATGCCAGCCCCTCAGCCCCACCCCAGATGTCCAGTTCTCACCTCCCAAGTCTCACTTTCCCTGGACACTCAACTCTCTTTCATGCCTCTGTGCCCCAGTCCACACTGTCCTTTGCACCAAATAGCTTTCCCCTTCTCTCACCAGGCGAACTCCGCTCAGCCTGTGTGACCCAGCTCGGGTCATGCCCCAGGCAGCCTCTGCAGTGCCTCAGGCCTCATCACATGGCTTTGCCTCTGTGCCCTGCCGCCCTGGCATAACCTGGAGGGAGAGTCTCCCATTATAGCACAGACACTGGGGAGGGTCTGTTGAATGAATGAATAACAGGAGGAAACGGGGAAGGAACACTTCTGTGGGTCATCTCAGATAACTCCCCTGCCCAGGCTGCAGGTTTAAAACAAACTGGCTTCCTGCTCACCCAGCAACTCCCACCCTGGGGTGGAAGGGAGAATGGACTGAAACTCTGTTGGCCCCAAGTGTGGACAGGGGCACTGTCGGCAGGTGATGGGTAAGCAGCCCGCTTTGGCCTCACCCTGTCCTGAGAGCTGTCTGGGTGTTAAGTGGACTCCTCCCTTCCCAGACCCAATCAGCAGTGAAATCAGACCTGGGTAATCTGATGTTCCACTTAGGAAAGAAAACAGGATTCCCCAGCCTGGGAGGAGGCTGCGGCCACGGTGGGCAGTGGCGGGGATAACCTGCTAGCATCGGTGTCCGCCATCAGGGGCCCGATAAGATCTTCACAGCTTGTTATCCCGGGTCAGGCTGACTTGTGTGCAAGGCTGCGGGGAGCTCTCCAGGTAGCTGGATCTGCTCTCTGTAACCCGCCTGGGGAGGGCTGAGGGGCTGCGTGGAGACGGCCGCAGGAGGAACTGGGGTCCCAAGACCTCTGTCTGCCCCCAGGAGCACCAACTTTTGATCCTTGAGCCTTTAACTGCGTCTCAGTAGATCCCAGGGGAACGGATGCAGGCAGTGCAGTTCAGTGGAGTCACGCAGACCACAGCGTAGTCGCTTCCCAGCTGTGTGCCCTTGAGCAAATCACACACCCTTTCTGAACCTCAGTTGCCTACTCTGTCACTGGGGAGCACAACTCCTACTCCTGGATTGTTGACAAGATTTAGTGACATCTTGTTTGGCCCTGACACAGTGAAGCAAATCAGAACTTAGGTGACCCAGCCATTCATTGTCCAAACCAGGACACTTTCAGAGTGAAAGGGGATGTTACTAATAATTATGCTGGGGGCTTCCCTGGTGGCACAGTGGTTGAGAGTCCGCCTACCGATGCAGGGGACACGGGTTCGTGCCCCGGTCCGGGAAGATCCCGCATGCCGCAGAGCGGCTGGGCCCGTGAGCCATGGCCGCTGGGCCTGCGCGTCCGGAGCCTGTGCTCCGTAACGGGAGAGGCCACAACAGTGAGAGGCCCGCTTACAGCAAAAAAAAATAATAATAAATTATGCTGAGGCCACAGATATACACCAGGACCCTCCCAGGCAGCCTGGGATCTATAGTCACCTATCCATGAAGCACTTTTCCACGGGTCAGGGCCAAGGCATCTCAAGGTGTGTCACTGGGCTCCCATATCTTTCTCTAGTGCTTGTTGGTAGGCAAAGGGCTCCTGGGATTAGCTAAAAACAATACTATGTAACACTTACTGCCTGCCAGGCACTGCGTTTTCTCATGGGATTGTCACGATAGCCCGATGAGATAGGTACCACTTTTATGCCCACTTGCCTAAAGGTCAAGTGACTTGCCGAGGTCTCACAGCCAGGAAGGAGCAGAACTGGGGCCCGAAAGCAGGTCTGGTGGACTCCCAACCTGGAGATGTAACCACCGGACGCACTACCCACGTTCTCACCAGGTCAGGCCAGTTCCTCTGCCCCAGCAGCTGAGGGCAGAGGAGGCTGGGCCGATAAAGGGCCATCTGGAGGCCAGGTGGGGACCATCTCACCCTGCCAGGTAACCGGGCCGCCGGCTTTTGGGCCCGCATGGGCCTCCCTAGGCCTTCGGTGTCCTGTACCCCGCCAGCAGGGCAGCTGCAGAATTGGTTTCCCGGCTGGAGGGCGTCCCCCATCAGCTCGGCAGCTGTCAGGTTTAAAGAATGAGATGGGGAGAGAAATCTATAAGCTGCGAGTTTTGAAAAACCTGTTTGTTGGGTGAGCTATTGATCGACTGGAAGGCTCCTCCCAAGTCAGCATTTAAGCTCACTGGCGGACAGAGGATGGTGGGGTCAGGCACAGAAAGGGAGGGAGAGATGTTAACTCCCCCCACCCTGCCTAGTCCCTCCCCTAAATAACTTGCTTGGGCCTTGTTGGGCTGTCCCCTTCCCTGGGATGGGGGCACCCCTGCCCCTTCAGGACAGCCATCTCTGGGGATCAGTTATTCCTTACTTTGGAAGCTTCCTGTTTCTGCCACCTGCATCTCTGGAACTGTGTTGTGACATGGGCAGGGTAGGGCCCTCGCTGTGACGGGGCAGGAGGGAGAGTGGCTTTGCCCTCCAGCTGGACTGAGTGAGAATCCTTCCCTGCCACTTCCTGGCTGTGGGACCTGGGGCGAGCGCCTGCCCCTCCCTGAGCCTCAGCTTCCTTTCCTGAGCTTCGTTTGACCACTACCCACCATGCAGGGTGCCTGTGCCGGGAGACTCAGGTGCACAGTCAGCCGGGCTCCATGTCTGCGCTGAGGGCAGTTCCTGGGTGCACCTTCCTGAGTCAGGTGGAGATGGGCAGGTTTCACCTGGGATTCTCTGGAGCAAGACAGGCCCTTTCGGCAGTTATGTTGAATTCCTCAGAATCCCTGACAAGAGCTGTCAGGGACGGGGTCCCGGGGGCTTCTCCTGCCCTCCCAGCCCACCTGGCCCCAGCGGCAGCAGGCATTGCCCTCGCTGCCTTCTTCCGGCTCGCTCCCAATTTGTGTTCACATGGCTGGGTCACCCCCACCCCCCGGAGGTCCCAGTGAAGAGCCTTCCTCAGTCCAGGGAGCCCTCCTCTCAAATAGGCACAGCCCCCCACCCAGCGGGCACCTCGCTCCAGAACTCGGCACCTGGCCCTAGGCAGACCCCTCATCGGCACCTCCTCTGGGCCCAGTTGGCCTTGTGGAGGGACACAGGGAGGGCTCAGACCGGGACCCTGTCCCCGGGGAGCCCCCAGTCTGATAGGGGAGACAGATATGGACACTGGTGGTACCAAACCCAGGGCGATCCCTGCTGTGCTTGAGGGATGCCCTGTGGCCCAGCAGGGAGCAGAACCACGTCTAACCCAGCCCTCCCCACATGGTACATGCTTGGCAAGCAGAGCACAGACTGAATTTCAACCCACTCCCCGCTCTGAGGAGCACCCTGTTCAGTGAACAACCTACACAAGCATACAGGGCGGCCCGGGAGATCCACAGAGAAGGCAATTACGTAGACCCTTTAACTCGGAGATGGTGCTCACAAGGCTGAAGGGTGGACGATCGGCTCCCCAGGGCCCTTGAGCCACAGGAAGGGAGGACGGCGTGATGCTGGTGGAGAATGGCTCCCAGTGGAGCTAGAGGGGAAGTGGGCTTGTCCTCAGAATTCTCGGTTCCATGGTTAAGAGTTGGAGTTGACTGTAGAGTCCAGAGGGGTTTTGAGCAAGGGAGCACCCCAACTGCTTCAGGGGGGTGTGCCAATGCGAGAGGGACTTTAGGGAAACACTGTAGCTCTGGGGTGGGAGCGCCGTGAGGGCAGGGCCTGCCCTGGCCTGTTCTGCACACTTAGTACAGTCCCTGGAGCCTGGTACGCATTCGGTAAGTATTTCCTGAGTGGATTATTGACCCAGGGGAGAGTGTTAGAATCTTGGCTCAGTTCTTCTCATTTGAGGCCAGAGATTCCTGGCTTCTTGGCAGTGTGAATGGGGCAAAACATTGGGCTAAACTCTATTCTTCTGATTGAAAAGAGGAAGAGACCCTCAATTTTCTCCCCTGTGATATGGGGTGATGCCCCAGAGTAGAATGTGGATGGCAAGAGGAATGTCTGAGTGCCTAGGAAAGCAGGAAGGTATGCTGACCCCTCTTATCTCATTTATCCATCCACCCCACCCTTTCCATCCATCCACCCACCTGTCCATCTAGCCATCCATCCATCTGTCCACCCATTCATTTATTCACCCATCCATCTGTTCATCCGTCCACACGCCCACCTATCTATCTACCCATCTGTCTGCCTATCTGTCCTCTGTCCACACATCCTTCCATCCCTCCATGAATCCACCCACCCATCCATCCATCTAATATTTACTGAGAGTTCACTCCATACCAGACCCCATGTTAGACAAATGAAGACATGGCAGTGAAACCTACACACATAGCCTACCCTCATGGACTCACAGCCCAGTGGGGGAAACTGGTGATTAGGTGCAGCAGACCCCAGTCCCATGAGTCCAGGGCCAGTGTGGACATCTGTTAAGACAAGCCCCTTGGCTGCTGGGTTCCATTTCTGGGGGATGAGTAGATTCCGGCTCTTAGAGCCAGTGATCCCAGAATCAAACTTTTGGTCTAGTCCACACATACTTCTTGAGCTCCTCCCCTGTGCCAGACTCTGCCCTAGTGCTGGGACACTGCAGGCAAGGTCCCTACCCTTGGTGGGGGGCAGGGGGGGCATGCTCAAACCTCATGCTGGCTATGCAGTTGCTGAGGTGAATTGAACAAAGTCACAGTTTAAAGGGGGGGACACAGACTGTGATATGTGCCCTGATAGTACCTGAGTCAAGGTTTGGGGTTTGCTAAAAGGAAGGACAAACACATTTCGCTTTGGTGGGTCAGGGAAGGTCTTAGGTAAGAGGAACCTAATGGGCTTATTACTCTTTTGAACAAATATCCTTTTAATGTTATTATCATTACCAAAGCAATACATGCTAGGAAAAATTCAAATATAGAATGTCTAAACAAAGAAGTAAAAGCTCTCTCCCCACCTCCTGCCCCCTCCCCTTGGAGATAAACTCCTTTAGAGGTGGGACAGATTCCTCCCGACATGTTTACACAGTTATGTTCTGTTCTACGCGCATTACTTTGGGACAGAATGGAATTGTGCTGTACATACTCTTTGGCAACTTGCATTCTTCACTTACTGGGCAGTTCCTTTCCTGTTGGTGCCCCGTCTTCACTGTGGTCTGACCCGGAGTTCCTTTAACCAGCCCCTAACGATAAACAAGGGGTTTGCATCTGATTTTCACTATTACCAACACTGCCATGGTGAACGTCCTTGCGCAGCAGCTTTGCACAGATGCACAAGTGGATGTGGCCGTGGATTGGGAGAGCAGGGACCACCAGATGGACCTGCGGGGAAAGGCAAACACCCACAGATATGGAGTGGCTTCTGCCTGGTCCGGGGACTGGTCAGTGGCTTCAGGGGGCTGAAGTGTTGCGTGCCTTGGTTGGGGGGATCCGTGACCTGACTGATCCCCGCAGGAAGCCTCACCAAGAGGAGGCTCAGGGCTTGGGGCGCCTGCTCAGGACTCTGAAGCCTCTGCCCATGCATGAGGATGCCAGCCTCTTGGGGAAGCCCAGAGGTCTCACACAACCCCAGGCCCAGCCTCACAAGCCCACCCTGCGTCCTTCGGAGCAGCCACCCCAGGGCAGTCCTGGGAAAGGACTGCGTGAGCTCATGGGGGTACAGACTTCTCTCCCCAGAGATCCGATACCTGCCCCCAACCCTCCATCCTGCTGTCTCCAGGGAGCTGTCATCTCTGTCCTCCCCCTCCTGCTCTCCTGACCCTGGCAGCTCCTTGGGTGATGGGAAAGGCAGCTTTCCAGCATGTGGCCCTGACGCGATGTGGTATGCATTTTTATTTTTTCAGCACGTTGTGAAACTCATAACACTCGGTAATGACTTCCTCACTGTACTGGGTAAAGAGAAGGAAGGGGGGAAAAAAAGGCCCTTGAAGAAAAATGAACCGTGGCGGTAGGCATGGACTCCATTTATAACAATATGGAAATTGATTGTTGAGTCAGAGGAATATTTTGTAGTTTGCTTAGCTGTGCTCACCACTAATAGCTGGGAACATTAGTGAACCCAGGGAATGAGTTATGGGCGCATTAAGGAGGCCTCGAGACTCCTGGGCCTCCCTCGAAGGCGGGTCCCAGCCCCTCCGGTCTGCCCACTGCCGTGGGCACTAGCTCCTCCCTCCCCTGGGAGAACCAGCCAGGGCTGCAGCTCTGCTGCTGGGGAAGAACACGGGTGCCGTCTTGATGGGGTGATGGGGGCAGGACTTGGGTTCAGATCTCAACTCCTCTCATTTGTTTGCTGTGTTACCTTGGGCAGGTGACCTGGCCTCTCTCAGTCTGAGTTTTCTCATCTGCAAAATGGTGTTCATCATCCCTCGCTTAGGGAGTGGGGGAAAAATAATGCACGTGAAGCCAGGAGCCCAGAAATGGGCAGAGTGGTGGCTCAGCGAGCCAGGTGGCCAGATGGGTGGCCAGACGCATAGGTGGATGACTCGCCTGCTGAAGGTGATGCTGGACTCAGGTGGAGAGATGCTGAGCTGCCAGTGGAGGCCTTGGGAGTGAGCAATGGGGCTTGCCAGGACCATGAAGTCACCAGGACTGGGGAGGCTGTGACCATAAGGACCAAAAGTTATTAGGTGGAGGGAGGCCATGACTTCCAACCCTTTCTGCACATCAGCAACTTCCCGACCCAGAGCTCCACCTGGATGGGGCATCGGACTTCTTGACTTCCTCACATGAGGGCTCTGCAGGTCCCTGAGACACCACAGATCTTGAAGTCGTGGTGCCCACCGCCACCCATCAAACCCTCTTTCCCATCCTGGTGAGAGGCACCTGTCATCCTCTGGGTACTTAGGTCAGATTCCTTGATGCCTCCTTCTCCCTCACCTCCTACATCCTGGCTGTTTGACCCGTTGACTGTCACTCAAACCTCTTCCCTTCTCTCTGTCCCCTTGGCCATCCCCAACCCAGGCCTTCCCATCCTTCTTCCCTGGAACCATTGCCTCAGCCTCTTCCTGGCCTCCCTGCCTGCCTGCCTGCTGCCGCCCCCACCCCGAAGTCAGTGCACTTTTTAAAATGTTGATCTGGCTTTATCACTCCCTTGCTTAAAAACCTTCCACGCTCTCCAGTACCCTTCCAGGGATTCAAGACCTTCTGGGAGCCTCCTAGAGGCCTTCACCTGCTGTATGTGCCTGCATCCTCCCAACTCCCCTCCTGTGTATGCTCTAGCACCAGGGGTCTCAAACCTGAGCAGGTGTCAGAACCCTCCCCCGCCACCCCCCCCAGGGCTTGTTAAAATAACCACAAACTACAATTGGTACAAACTACCAACAAACTAGTTTGTTAAACTAAACACTTCCCCAGGGTTTCTGATTCAATACCTCTGGGGTGGAACCTGCAAATTTGCATTTCTAGTAAGATTCCGGGCCTCCAGGCTGAGGCCACTGTTCTAGGGAACCTCACTTTGAGAACCACCGTCCTAGGCACAACTTTTTTTTTTTTTTAACTGTTCTCAAACATCAGTTTCATTCTTGCCTCTAAAGAATTGCACCAGCTGTGCCTGCTCGTGAGACTATTCTTTCTTCCTCTTCTCAGCCTGGTGAACCCCTGTCCATCCTCTCCCCGTGTGCCCAGGCAGAGGCCCACCAGGAGCCCCTCTCTTACAGCATCATTTCTTTTTTTTAAAGAAATATTTATTTATTTATTTATTTATTTATTGGCTGTGTTGGGTCTTCATTTCTGTGCGAGGGCTTTCTCTAGTTGTGGCAAGCGGGGGCCACTCTTCATCGCGGTGCGCGGGCTTCTCACTGTTGCGGCCTCTCTTGTTGCGGAGCACAGGCTCCAGACGTGCAGGCTCAGTAGTTGTGGCGCACGGGCCCAGTTGCTCCGCGGCATGTGGGATCTTCCCGGATCAGGGCTTGAACCCGTGTCCCCTGCATTGGCAGGCAGATTCTCAACCACTGTGCCACCAGGGAAGCCCTTACAGCATCATTTTGTCCCTGTTGGTCCACAGACCGGGAGCTGTTGTCTGACCACCTCTGAGCCTCCAGGAGGGCCAGGCATCAGAGGCCTCAGATAATGGGCTTTGTGCCCTGCCTAAGTGTCAGGGCGGCTTGTCCTGGCAGGTCAACCACAGAATCTGTCTGCCAGGGGTCTGGACCGTGTGTGGGGCGCAGACCCTGGTCATCCCTCCTAGAGGCCAGAGGGAGCAGAGGCCTCTGGGAAGACAAGGCCAGAGCCGCAGCTCTGACCGGTCAGCTGAAAGGCAGGCGGGCTCCGAGGGGGCCGCCCAGTGTTTTGTTTTAATCAGGAGCGAGATGCTGACGTGGGCCTCCCTGGGGACAGTGAGGGGGAGACCAGCCCCACGGGCGGTAGAGGCGCTTCTGCAAACAGTGAGGAAAACCCAAGTCAGCAGTGGCGGGGGAGAGAGGGCCAGCGGTCCTGGAGGGAGAACATTCATTATGCCAGGAGGGCAGCGGGGGAGCCCCGAGACGGCCCTGCCGCACAGCCTCCTGGCTGGCTGCTCGCTGCCCAGCGCTTGGGCCTCGCCCCTCACACCCTTGGGTCCCCAGGACAGCGTGGCCGGCCTTGCGGGAGCCCTGTTAGGAGCTGCCGCGCAGCTGGAAGTTGTAGCCACAGCAAAACTTCCAGCGCATCCTTTTCGTGGGTGCCCTGGGCGGCCCTCGGCGGGCTGGGAAACTGCTCGCCATACCTATTTTAAACACCAGTGTAATGGTTTATGGCCCATAGAGGGATAATTACGGAGTGCAGAACCCAGCTTTTATGGCCCCTCCTCCCCCGGGCGCACTTAGAGAACAGTATGTGTCATGTAGCCAATTTAGATAATGATTCTGATAAAGATAAACGGAATTGTTTATTATAAGTAATTGGGTCTGCTAAGACCCAGATGAGGCAGTGATGGGGAAGGATGCAGTCGGATGTGGGGGGCATGGAGACAGGGGCCTGGAAGGGGCTCCAGGGTGGAGACAGGCCTGCTCCCCTCTCACTCCGTGTGTGTGTGTGTGTGTGTGTGTGTGTGTGTGTGTGTGTGTGTGTCTCTCTCTCTCCTCCCCCCCACTTTCCTTTTCCCTCTCCCCCGTCCCCCTCTCCCCCCATCCCCCCCTGTCATCTCCCCCCCCCCCCCCCACCGCCCCAGGTCTCCCTCTCCTTCCTGGGCCTGAATGGCTCCTCCTCCAACTGCATCCTGGGCAGAGGCACCTCCTGGGCATAAATAAATCATGGGGTTTTCTGTCGAGTCAGCTGAGCTGGGGGATGCACCTGGAAGGAGGGCTGGGAGGATCGGGAGAGAGTTCCGACCCGCCCTGGGCTCCAGGGCAGCCTGGCCTGTAGGCCACCGGACCCCATGCAGGTCCCTGGAACCCTGAAGGGCCGCTGTCCTCCTGGCAGCTGGCAGGTGCAAGGCGAGGGGGAGGAATGCAGGGAACTGGGGGCGGTTGGAGCTGAGATGCAGAGTCTCAAGGGGGACAGCGGCCCCCTGGTGGGGGTCTTTGTGAAAGATAAACAACATGAAGCCCTTTCGAGCCCAGCCCCTCCTCACAACACACACACCTGAGACCTCTAATTATGCCTCAGCCCCAGGCAGGGCCGTGGGAACGCTGCCCCTTTAACCTGCCCGCCTGACCCCTCTCCCCCAGGTCCCAGTTTCCTCTCCGGAGGCCTCCTGGGTCTCAGTGCCTGGCTCTGCAGGGAGGGGGAACGGGATCCTGAAGACCCAGATTCTGAAAGATGGAGCGCTCAGAGATTAGAGCCTCAGAGAACAGGACCATGTCCCCAGGGTCTCTGAAATGAGGGTCCCCAAAGCCAGGCCTTGAGCTGAGGGCTTAACAAGCCAAGGTGTGCACCCGCAGATCCTGCAGACCAGCG
This sequence comes from Phocoena sinus, assembly GCF_008692025.1. Classification (NCBI taxonomy): domain Eukaryota; kingdom Metazoa; phylum Chordata; class Mammalia; order Artiodactyla; family Phocoenidae; genus Phocoena; species Phocoena sinus. Next base: position 8,936,674 of record NC_045768.1, on the reverse strand, counting down.
CCCCTGGGGGCGCGGTGGGGACCTACAAGCCAGGGTCTTAGAGGGAGCCCACAATCTAGTTTGGGAAACTGCAGAAACCAAGGGGACCCCACAAAATAGGGGAATCCTATAAACCAGGGTTCTTGAGACGAAAAACAAAAACCACAAGCCAGGGTGCCTGAGGCCTGGGGCTCCCCATGAGCCAGGACCCTTGAGGCGGGATCCCTACACAGAGGCCCCCAGCGGCCCATCAGACGCAGGTGTAGGGGCCCCAGCTAGGCTGCCTGAGGCTGCAGCTCCCCCGGATTGAAACCCAAACTGGAGGAGCGGCCTGTCACCGGGCCTGTGATCCGCGGCATGATTGGGGGGGGCAGGGCCCGCAGGCAGCCCCTCTGCACGGAGCAGCAGCGCAGCAGGAACCTGAGGAGGAGAAAGAGAGGGGATTTTCTCTTTCTTCCCTGTGTGCTTATCTGATCGAAGCCGAGGGGAGGGCTCCGGTTCAAAGGCAGTGTCCTTATCAGCTGGGATTTGTTTGGGGCGTGAGAGCTGCACCTGGCAGGGAAACCTTCCTGCAGGTGGGCGTGGGGGAGGCAGCCTGGGCGGGTCTGGGGCTCCAGGGTGCACGTGTCCCCATGATCCGTGAGCGCGCACACATCTTTACGCACATTCACGGTCTCTGCGTGCGCAGGTCTGCGTGCCCTCTGTGTCTGTCTCCGTGTGTGCACGTGGCCGTGCCGGTTCTTTGCATCTCCACCTGTGCGTGACTTTGTGCACGTGGGTGGGCACGGAGCAGACATGCTCTGCGCAGAGGACCGAAGGAAGGGCCTCACATCTGTGCCTGGGATCGAGCTTCCCTGGTGATGCTGGTCCTGGCCAGTCTGCACCTTCCTGTGGGAAGCAGGGGATGGGTAGGTAAGTGGCGTCACAGGGCACTCATGGTCCTGCAGGGACAGGATGAGTGGGGAGGGGCCCTGGGGATGTTTACGGAGAAGAAAGAACCCAAGGGTGAGGCCACATCACGTGAGGGGAACTGGTCCAGCCCAGGGCCAGGGAAGACCGCAGAGGGAAACCAGCTACAGGTCCAGGGTGCCCAAAGGCTGGAACAGAGCCGTGGGCCCGAGGGTGCCGTGGGGCTGGGGTTTTTTGTGCTAGGAGTTGACTTAGCTTGAGACCCATCCGCCGTCCCAAACCCCTGCTTCCCTGGTGTTTTTTTCAGGTAGATTTTTTAAATTAATTTTTTATTTTGAGATAATTATAGGATCACATGCAGTTGTAGGAAATAATACAGAGATATCCCCTGTACCCTTTACTCAGTTTCTCCAATGGTAACATCTTACGCAACTAAAGTGCAATATCACCACTAGGATACTGACATCGATTCAATTCAGATTTCCCATGTTACGTGCATTTGAGTGTGTTCTTCGCAATTTTACCACTTGTGTAGATTCCTGTATCCACCACCTCAGATGCGGTACAGACCGGGTCTATCACAAGGATCCCTCCTGTTGTCCTTTTATAGCCACACCCGTCTCCCTACTCCACTGGGGTTTATTGTTTTGTTTACTTTTAGAAAATGGCACTTCTATCTACCAGGCTCCCAAGCTGAAGATCAGCGTATTGTCTGGTACCCCTCGTCTCTGTGCATCCAATCCTCAAGGCCTGGGCATCGCCTGACGCCAGTCATTTCTGGAACTCTCCCCTTCTCTTCACTCTCCCTTCACTGGCTCATCTCTCCCTTGGGCCTGGGCTCTCCCCCTCCAGTCTGGGCCCTGCCCTCACACACACAGCGGTAGCTGTAACCGGGCCCTCCTTCTCAAACACAGCACCAGCCCCATCACCGCATACCTCAGAGGTCCCGCAGCTCCACTGTTAGGATGAGAACATGGAGCACGTGACTAGCTCTGCCCTGCCCGCCTCCAGCCCCCACTCTCTTTCACTCTGTATTCCAGTCATTCTGAGCTACTTACAGGGTCCCCGGGATGCCACCCTCCCAAGCCATCCCCTCTGCTGGAGCCCAGCGCGCACGGCTGCCTCCTTCTCTTGGGTGACTCTGCCCTCCTGCAGGTTTCAGCTGGAGTGCCACATCCTGGGGGCCTTCCCCAGCACTCTGCCTGGCTTTGCTGCCCCTTGGCTGGGCTCCCGCAGCCCTCTGTGCTTCCCCCACCCTGGCCCCCATCCCACGTATTGTCGTGATCTGTTTACTCACTGGTCTTCCCCAGAGACGGCAAATAACTTGAAGGCAGAGACTGTGTCTGGTTCAGCGCCGGGAGCCTGGTGTCTGCATGGCTGGGAGCAGGCACCCGAATCAAGTTTGCATGAATGATCAGTGGACGAGTGGGTGGATGGTAGGTGCCCAGGTGGGGACAGACAGCCGGGGGTCGGAGCCAGTGGAGGGAGAGACTCACTGTTGCCAAACCATTGCAGGATAGGGCCTTCCCCCTGTGACCTCTGTCTTCTCTCCTGTGACCTGAGTGCCAAGCCCTGAGCGGCTGGCTCTGGAGAAGGAAATAAAGGAATAATTACTGAGTGCCTTCTGCGTGCCAGGCGGGGAGCATGCCACAGGGAACAGGGCGGGCCAGTGGGAAGAGTAGGGAGTAGGGGCAGTTGCGACACACAGTCCTGGGTCTGTTTCTGCCTGCTGTGTGACCCTGGACAAGTCCCTTCACCCTGTGAAATGGTGTCCCTTCCTGTGAAATGGTGGGTTACGATAATACCTTCTGTGTGCAGTGCCCAGGAGGAGCCAGGGAAGCAGTGGGCATGAATGGGATAAAGCTGTGCTTTTGTCGTGGGATAGTTAACTTTTTGGAGGCCCCCAAAGGTGCCCCGGCCTGGAGCCGAAGCCAGGAGGTTGTCCCCAGCTCAGCCCTGAGGATCCTGCCACCCTGCCCTTCAGCCCTCCTGCGGTGGCCTCCACTGACGGGAAGGTCTAAGTGTCCTCACTGCCCCAGACACCCAGCTGGTTCTCTTGACAGGGACAAGCAAGACAGGGGCAGTGATGGGTGGGGCTGAGGGGGCTGCCCAGGGCACCAGAAGTTGGGGGTCACCTGCCCAGTGCAGGGGAATTCTGTCCCAGGAGGGTGGACAGGCAGGTCGGAAGGGGGGTGCTCCAGGATGACGGGTGTACCAGATGGGAATCCTGGCTTTGCTCCCTACTAGCTGAGAAGCTCTCCACAGCGGAGGCAGCATGGCGGTGGGGGGGGGGGGTTTGCTATTTTGTTTACCGATGTGTGTATCCCTAGTACCCAGAGCAGTAGCTGCTCAAAAAATATTTGTTGAATGACTGAATCAACCTTGGGCAAATCACGTCACTTCTCTAAGCCTCGGTGGGAAATGGGAATATATTGCTGCAGTTTTGTTTTGCTTTAGATGTAATTCGCATCACATAAAATTCACCATTTCAAAGTGTGCCATCCCTGGTTTTGAGCGTAGCCGCAAGGTCTGTGCTGCTGCTTGGTCATTGAATGTGACACCGAGGGGTGAGTGATCTACAAAGCGACTGGCTCCTCTGCTCAGGGACAGGGCTGTGCTTCTCCGTTTATGACGCTCACCTGCTACTTCCTCAAAGGCTGTGAGCCAGCTTCCCAGATTCTGGAAACAAAAGCAGTGGCTCAACTCCCTGGAGAATGCAGGGGAAGTAAATCAAGCACCCAAGCGGATACTTTCCCAAGACGAGGATTCCACTGAGCTCTGAGCATCCCAGCAGCCAAGACAGAAGGGGATATAGGATGGAGTAGAGAATCCCCCCCGGTCTGACCACTGAAGGCTGATGAGTTCATTGGGAGAGATTTTCTTTTCCTGTTACCAAATTCATTTTTTGCAGGTGTCTTATATGAAGAATGGAAAATGGGCAGGTGTCAAATCCCCAGCCCTTGCCTTGTGCCTGCCCATCAGAGGCTCCCATTAAACCTTTGATGAAGTGAAATATTGAACAAGATCTCCAGCGGAGGCCGTCTCCCCCCAGCTCATAGTTTCAGACAGACCAGATGAAGGGCGAGGAAGCCGCTTGAAGAAGGCCTTTCTGAGGGTTATACGCCGGGGAAGGAAGGGATGTGATGCTTCAGGGAACTCGAGGGACCTGGGGGCAGGTAGGGCTTAGGAGCCTAACGGGAGGGTGGAGGTCTCCCTGCCCTCAGCTCGTTAGTGCTGAGCTCTCTGGCGAGAGTCGAAACCACGGTTAGACTGCAGCGTATCTCAACCTGGGCTGTATCGCCCTTTGTTGCGGCGAGCTGTCCTGTGCATTGTCGGAAGTTCAGCGGCATCCCAGCCGCTACCCACAAGATGCCACTAGCACCACACCCCCAGCCATGGCAATCAAAAATGTCTCCCGGCATTGCCGATGTCGCCTGGGGGGGGGCAGCAGATCGCCCCTGGTGGAGAACCACTTGAGTTGGAGAGACACCAGACCTTCTGACCTTACACTTTAGTGTGGCCACATTGGGAGATGCTGTGCACAGATACCCCAAACTGCCCTCCATCCTGGATCCAGCTCTTGCCTGTCACCGGATGAAAGAAGGAATCTCACTCTTGTGAGGTGGCACTGGCCACCTCCCAGCCACTCATCTGGCCCCATGGCCACATTTTCAGCAATGTGTATGCATTTTGCGGGGGGGACTACTTTATTGCATTTCGTTCTGAGCTTTTAAAAAAGTAAAACAAGTGGGAAATGGTCAAAATAAAAGCGCCACCACTAGTAAGAAGAAACAGTCTTCTCACAAAGGTAGACATCACCAGCTTGATAAAGTGGACAAAAGACTGGTTGCGAAGGAAAATAATGATGTTAAAGAACACGAACATGGTAGTACGTTAAAAACACTGGAGAGGGGCTTCCCTGGTGGCGCAGTGATTGAGAGTCCGCCTGCCGATGCAGGGGACACGGGCTCGTGCCCCGGTCCGGGAGGATCCCACATGCTGCGGAGCGGCTGGGCCCGTGAGCCATGGCCGCTGAGCCTGCGCGTCCGGAGCGTGTGCTCCGCAACGGGAGAGGCCACAACAGTGAGAGGCCCGCGTACCGCAAAACAAAACAAAACACTGGAGAGCATTTTTAAAGCCTGGGCAGGTATTTTTGTATGACACACAAAATACACAAAAGAGGCAAAGCGTGCTTGGGAATCTGACCATACTTTTAGTTCTCTGCAGACAGAGCTCTGCTTGTATGTGTAAGTCTGCCACCGAACAGTGACTCGTTTCCAGGGGCTGCCTGCCTGCAGTGGGCAGGGGTGGGGGCCGCGAGAGAGGGAGAGACCCATGGGCTTTGGATCCCAGAAGTCTCATGAGGGAGGGCGGCGGGGCGTCCTCATTGTGGAGCCCTTGCCACTTGCACAGGGGCATGGATGCCCTGCAGCTCCTGAGCCAGAATTTTGGAAGTGGGAGGATTTTGATGCATTCGTCATTCAGCAAGCAGTTAGTGAGGACATGCTGTGTGCCGGCCACCATATCAGGCATGGAACATACAAAGATAAGCAAGGGAGCTCCCAGTTTTGTGAGAGCACCCTGGGCTGTTGATGAACTGTTGTATAGGTTGTTCACTGCACAAGGGCACCCAGCCAAGGGGGTGAGTAGGAGACTGAAATCTATCTTGTACTTTGTTCACCTGGTCTGGCCAGAAGAAGGGGTGCCACTTTCATTTAGTATCAAGGTCCGGCGTAGGCTAACAGTTAGTGAAGGGGTGACCACGGGGTCTTGGGGCTTCGCTTGGGGGAAGTAGCAGTGGGATGGGAGAAATCCTCTCAGAAGAGGGGCTACAGGATATAACATTGTTGCAGAGTCCTAGATGCGGAGGGCAGAGTGAGTGCAAAGGTCAAGGAGGCGTGAATAAGGACTGTCTTTGGGGAGAGTGGTGGCAGGGTTGTAGGAGTCGGGGGAGGGGTGAGAAGTGAGGCCAATGGGGCAGGAGGGGTTGAGCCTGCAAAGGGCACCACATGACAGGTTTGGAGTTTGCGGCTGGAGGGGTGGTGGGGGGAGGGTCTGCAGCCAGGGCGGGACTTGTCAGCTCTAGATCCTTTTGGCCAGGGCAAGGGGAGTGGGCTGGAAGCAAGGCAGCCTCCCGTTTGGCCTGCCCCCTCCCGCAGACAGCCAGGCCTCCAGGGGCCTCGGGGCACCCTGCCTGCTGACCCTCTGCCCTCCCTGCTGCCTGCCAGCCCCCTCCCTCTGGTCCAAATTCCCACCTCCTGATTAGATTTGGGAAGGACTAATTAGATATAATTCATTATCCTCAAAAACGAGATCAGAAATCAGGAGCTCTCCTCAGAAGAAGGTGGCCTCGCCCCTCATCCATCACGCCTCTAAGTAACCAATTTAAAGTCAGGCGGACGCACGCGGCAGCATTATTACCTTGTCATAAATAGTTAGGGGAAGGCCCCCGAACAAGGCAGCTTTATAAATGGTTTTTATCACATTAGTTTGCAGTTATTTGTCATCCACTTTGCTTAAGATAAATGCCGAACAAATAATCAAATTATCAAGCCAAAACCTTGGAAAGTCATTTGCATTAATGGCAGCAGTAAAGGCCGGGCGTCCCAGTCGAGAGAGCCCCCTGCCTCTCTCAGGCCTCCTTTGTGGGGTGGGACTCGAGGACTTCCTGGCAGGGGTGGGAAGTCTGTACTGGCAGCCGGAGACACCCAGAGGCCCCGCTATGGGACAGGGCCAGCTGGACCTGGGGCTGGGCTGTGCCTTTCAGGGGGCTGAGGGGCTGTGCTTTCCTGGGGCTGGAGCTGGGGTGTCAGGGTGGGTTTGCCAGGGCCCCCTCTTCCTCATACACCCACAGACACGCTCCCACAGATACACACACACACACACACACACACACACACACACGGATGCATGCAAACACACACACACACACACACACACACACACACACTCCTTACTCTCTGTTGCTGGGAGCTCATTGGTGCCTTTTGTCTGGCCCCAGAAGGGCCCTGTCACAGGCTGAATGGACCCCCTACCCCTGCAGAGCGTGACAGGTTCAGGCGACTCATGCCCCAGGCCTGTCTGGTTCCTGTGCTGGCCACCAGTGCTCTGGCGGCAGGTGGTGAGGAGGGTCCCGGGCCTGGGCGGAACATGTCCAGGGGCGCCCACTGACCCCTCCCAGCTGGGCCCGGAAGGCTCCCTCCAGCAGCAGCCCCTCAGTAACGAATGGCAATTTCACGCCGCCCCCAGGAGGCCCTCCTGCGCCCCAGCTGGGCCAGGGACTGGCTAGGCCTGCAGGCGCCCAGCCGTCCTCCCCGCCCGAGCAGGGCCGGCCCTGGCCCATCCAGCTTCCTTACATGTTCAGGTCAGGGCAGGGGTCCTGCTCAATCATCTGGCTGCAGACACTGGCCTGACGTCAGAGACGGTCCTGGGGGTGGGTGTCTACACTGCCTCAGAGGTTGTCTTATGTGGGGTGGTCTACACTAGCTTCAGAGGCCGTCCTGTTTGTGAGCATCTCCACTAACCTTCGAGGTTGTCCTGGTGTGGCCAAGGCAATAGGTGTCTTCTGTGGTCAGTGTAGACCCTCTTGGAGCCGCCCAAGAAGGGATTTCTGAGGCCAGTTTAATAATAAAGTGATCAGCATGGACTCTGGAGCCACGTGGCCTGGGTCAAACCCCAGCTTGACCACTGTGAGACTTTGGGCAAGTTACTTAACCTCTCTGTGCCTCAGTTTTCTCATCTGTAAATAGGGTAGTAACAATATTAACTGGGTTAATATTATTTGTAAAGGGCTTGTACCAAAGCCGAGAACACAGCACCATAGCAGGGCTTGAAATACAAGAGGTCAGAGTGATTTCCAGCCTCGTGTGAACATTCGGGCAATCTTTGCTTAATGGATTTATCTGCCTATCCTGTCCTCCCTTCAGTCTAACACTGGTCTTCCCTGAGCATCCCGTGTGTGGGCCGGGGCTGCGGCTGTAGCCAGGCCAGCTGCGGTCCATGCCTGCTGTGGTTCTTGGGTCGGGATGAAACAGGCAGTGTCGGGGCCTTTGGTGGGTGTCGTGATGGGGGATGACACAGGCAGCTGCTGCAGAGTCGGAGCAGGAGAGCTTAACCGGTCAAGGGACCCCACAGAAGGGGTCCCTGAAACAGCAAGATCTAAGATGGGAACGAGGCAGCCCAGGGAAGAAGAGTACAAAAACTTCTCCACGCAGGACAGCGTCTGAGGCCAATGTAGATACACTAACCCTGAGTGGCCTCTGCAGCCAGTGTAGACACCCCACGCAGGGTGACCTCTGAGGCCAGTGTGGACGCCCCAATGCAGGGCCGCTTCTGCAGTTCCATTGGCTTCTTGCCAGGAGCGCTGGCAGGGCCAGGGCGGGTTCCGAACAGGGCAGCCCAGGACGAGGCAGGCAGACATGTCCAGGGCAGCTGCTCCGGGTGGTGGGCGGAGGGCTGGCGCGTGGGGGGCACTGAAGCTGAGCCGCAGCACACGGTTGCTGTCTATTGGGCAGCGGAGCAGGTTTAATGGGCCAGCCCGCAGGCCATGGAGAGGCAGCCCTCAGAGGAGCCCTAGCAGAGGGAGGCCCTCCCTCCGCCCCAGCCGCCCCAGCTCAGCTGGGCCGCCGGAGCCTGGGGCTCTGTGGGGACCTGTGGGGTCCCCTGCCTGCCCCTCCCCGCCCCCCAGCCTGTGGTGTGGCTGTGGCCCAGCCCTGAGCAGGCACCTGGAGATGCCAGGCCCCGGTGGGAGGGGCTGGCCTGCCCCTCACTACCCTCAGAGGGGTCCCTGCAAGGTGTGGCCATCACAGCCGGGAGGAGGACACCTGGCCAGGCGCGACCTTTGCCCTCCCCAGGCAGGCCTGCAGCGCCCCCGGCCCAGTGGCCCTCGCAGCCCCCAGCCGCATCAATCACTCATCTTCCCACCCTCCGAACAGCTGGTGCTTCCAGGGAAATTACCTAATGAATCAACAATGCGGGGATTGTGGAGGCAGAACGGCTAGAGACAGGCCTCTCCCAGTGCTAGGCCCACTGGGCACAGAGGGTACCCGCGGGCCAGTAGGGCCCCCTCCCTCCTCAGGCTCCTACCCCCAGCACCTTGCAGGTTAAAGAAGGCTGCAGTCAGACAGACCTGGGTACCACGGCCCGTCTCTCACTTGCCAGCTGCATGGCCTTACGAGAGTCACTTTACTTCTCCCAGCTTGGGTTTTCCTTGTCTGTACAAATGGGGTTAATACGGTACCTTGTGCTCTGAGACTGTGTTGACTGAGAGACATGGCCCACGTGCAGTGCTTAGCAGGGGCCTGGCATGAGTGATTGCTCAGTGCATGGGAGCCTAATAATAATAGTTATGACTATACCTGCCCAGGAAACGTTCATTTATTTATAGTTCCCAGTGACCCTCGCCAGGGAAATTCCCTTCAGCCTCACTCTCCCTAGCTGTAAAGTGGGGCCAGGAACCTCTTGGCTTGAGGGTCGTGACAGGGACCGAAATGTCCCAGCCTGTGCATGGCGGCTGGCCTGGTTCCTGTCCCTGGAAACCTCCTGGCTCCCAGCCTGGGAGCACAGCCCTGGGAATTCTGCAGAACCAGTTCCCTGATCTAGCTGCATGCGACTCCCACGCCCTGCCCTCAGGGGGAAGGATGCCTGCGCCTGGGGTGAGCACAGGGGCCTGGGGAGGTACTGCGGAAGTGTGTGGGGCTGGGCTGGGAGCCGGTGGGCAGCCTGTTGGAGCAGGCCCTGAGCTGGGCACAGAGGGCCCATTGTTGCTGGGCCCAGCCAGGCTAGGCCCCGAGTTTCGAGAAGTGTCTAGACAGGGCAGCCCCAGGCCCTGGCCTGGCCTTGCTCTGGGCGGGGCTGTGCCACAGGGGACGGGCAGGGAGGCTGGTGTCCTCAGCTCAGAGACAGACGGAGGAGGCTCGGGTGGGGGCAGGGCTGCCAAGCGGGAAGAACAAACAGGCACAGTCCACAGCTGCTGGCAAGGAGGACGGCGTCAGCTGTGGTGACCCGCGTGGGACCTGGAGAGGGACCTGGACCTGGGAGGCAGAAAACCCCGGGCTCCAATCCTGGCTCTGTGGCCGTGTGACCTGGGGCAGGTGATTGCCCCTCTCTGAGCCTCGGTGACCTCAAGGGAACAACCTAAGGTTTAACAACTCTGAAGTCAGAGAGACTTGGGTTCAAATCCCAGCTGCTGTGTGCCTTTTGCAAGGTATCTCTGTGAGCCTCAGCTGCCTCATCTGTAAAGTGGGGGTAATGATAATCCTTTCCTCATTTCTAAAATGAGATGAAACAAACGATGCCTGGCAGGGAGTGAATGTGCGATAAATGGTAATGACTGCAGCTATTATTATCGTCATCATCCCAATTTGTTTTGGATGAAACCAGACCTGCACATCACCTGCCAGGCATTGTCTGGCTCAGAGCCGACGGTCACTGTTGAGAGAGCCTTTCCTGAGACAGCGTGCTAGGGCCCTGGCCCTGGCCTTGGCCTCGGTTGCCCTGCCCGTGAAATGGGCTCATCCCAGACCAGGCCACCCACAGCTCAGGGGCAGTGGGCCAGGCCATCTGTGGGGAATTCCCCTCCCGGCCTCTCTGCCTCCCAGCGTGGGACTGTTTTTAGCTGGATGGGTAGGAGTTGCTGCTCTTCTCTCTCCTGGTATTTTTGGCACGTCCTGACTGATGGGGCTCCTCTGCCCTCCTGTACCAGCAGCTCCCACAGAACCTGGCCTGAACCTTGTACCAGGGTCTTGCCTCCCACCCCAGTCCAGGGAGACACCAGGAGGAAAAGACACCTGTGCAGCCACCTCTCATTTGCCACGAGCGGCCTCCGGGCCACCCACAGCTGGCCCCAGGTCTGAGGCTGTGGGGGTCTTAGAGCACCCGCCAGGCTCCCCTCCCCCGCACGCTCTGTGTGGTTTCCATGGCAATGAACACAAATCCCCTAGTGCTTCACAGAGGAGCCTTGTTTGTTTTGTCCGCATAACTCTGGAAACCATGTCACAGGCCCCGGCCCCCCAAATCCCCCACTCAGCCCAGCGCACTCCCCAACCTGATCAGATGGACGGGTCCAGAACGGGGGGCGGTACGCTCCTTCTCTGGACCAGGCCAAGGGGCCATCGACGGGGAGCCGGGCCGCGTCACCTCCCAGCCCCTTCGCCTCTTGGAGCCTCACTTCCCTTGCCTGTAGAATGGGGATGTGTCCCGAGACAGAACGGGTGACCTGGCCCACGCTAGGTGCTTAATAAATGCACAAGTTGTGCAGAATCTCTCCTGCCTTGACCAAAGCAATTCACCTTTCTGAGCCTCGGTTCCTCTGCCCGTGAAATGGGGATAAAGGCCTCACCCCATCAGAGGGGATGACGCACTCAGTGAAATGACGCGTGTACAGCGCTGAGCAGGGTGCTCGGCACTGAGCAAGGGCCCACTCGGGGGCGATGCTTTCGGTGTTGCTCCTGTCTCATTATCATCACCCCCGGCTGGGGGTGGGGTATTCCCGCCAGGCCCTCCTGCCTCTCTGGCTTCCTCCGGCTCAGGGAGCTGCTGCCTGAACCCAGTCCCCCTCCTCGACGCCACACCCCCCACACCCCACATCCTGGCAGGGTAACCTGGTTTGGGGGGAGGGGCGGTGCAGCCTGGCACGGCCCATTGTTCAGGTCCCCCTGGAGCTGGGGCCACGCGGTTGGCGGGGGAGCTGCCAGCTGCGCGGTGACATTCCGCAGCCCTGCTAACCGCTGCTCCTGACTCTGGTGGCTAAATTGAGTCTCGGTTTCCTTAAAATGACTATTTATTGCCTTAGTGCAGTACTGAGTATTTACTGAGTGTTGGCAAAAAAGGCTCGCCCAGCTCAGGGCGGTGCAGCCTCCGGCGGCAGCAGTGGGGCTGCTCCAGGAGGGCCGGCTGGAGAAGGGGGGCGGCCTCTCTTTCCCAGAGAAACAGAGGCCCCTCCGGTGCTCCCCGTACCGGGCTGCAAGGGCGGGGTTGCCGAGTCTCTGATCTGGACCACTCCCTCCCCAGGTGGTGTGTGTTCAGGAGGAGAAGGCCTGCCTGACACCCACCCCCACCCCCCGCACCTCACAGGCGTGGAGAATGGCTGCCCTTTGAACAGATCGGGCACCAGCTGCCCCCCACCTGCCCCCAGCGGCCCGCCTCCTCGGCGGGGCCAGCTCATGCCAGCCTGGGGCATCTCAGCTGTGTCCCCTGCACGGAGACCTTCACACACCCAACGAGGCGGGGCGTGGGCCCTCCCTGAGGGCTGCACCATTGTCTCCAGGGTTAACGCAAAAGCTGACCAAAACCCAGAAGGAGCCGCGCGCATTGAGAGGCTGCAGTGTTGTGCCTGTGAAACAGAGATGGGAGGAGAGGAAGCATCTCCATTGGAGCTGCCCTGTGTGGGGCACCTGAGCCGGCCCTGGGCTGAGGTGCTGTGCCCCGGAGCTCAGGAATCCCCCTGACAACCCGTGAGGGTAGCTGCTGTGTTTGCCCTATTTTACAGATGGGAGAACTGAGGTTTGAGAAGTCAGATCTGAACCCAGGTTTGGCTGCTCGGCTCCCCACCTTGCAGGGTCCCAGGGTGTTATGGTAGCCCGAAGGAGGATGCCAGGGGTGCCGGCGGGCTCCCTGGAGGAAGCGCCCATTTAATAGCCCTGAAGGACAGAAAGCATTCAACCAACAGCCCTGGAGGGGGCCCTGGGCAGGCCAGGAGGAGGGATGGGGGAAGCAAAGGCAGAGAGGTGGACCAGGAAGAATTTCAGAGGGCGCAGTAGCCTCGAGAGTGAGGCCGATCAAGTGAGAGGAGCCAGATCAGGGAGAGCTTGCCTTTGTGCGGCTGGAGCCTCAGATCCACTCCTAGAAAGAGGAAGGAGGGGCAGTGAGGGAGAGAGAGGGCAGAAAACTGAGGGCAAAGAAAGAAACAGCAAAAGGAAGAGGGAAATGGGAAAGAGAAGTTGTCGAAGCGGCCGCCATCATGAGGACCACAGCTCAGGTGTCTGGCCTTTCCTCTGCGCTGGCACCGCTCTGGGTGCTTCGTGGATTCAGAGTGTGGATGGAGAGCTCGGGCTGGCCAAGGAGGACTTCGGAGGCACACTCAGACTGCGGGCTGCCCAGGGGAGGGACTCTGAAGACGTCTGAGCAGCATGACACCATTTGACTTTCATTCCCAAAGAGCCAGGAGGAGGCAGAGAGGTCCAGGAGGCCAGTGTAAGGGCTGGCAGGGTGGGTGTACAGGGACAGGGGTCCACAGAGGTGCCACGTGGGCAGAATAGGAAGCGGAGTAGACCAAGGTCGCGGGGTCCTGGACCTCAGCCCGGGGGTGAGTGTCACCTCTAGAAGAGCTGGGCAGATGAACCGAGCTTAGGGAGAAGAACGAATTGGCCTGCGGCACGTTCTTTTCTTTTTTATATTATAAAAGTCTTTGTTGCTTGTTTAATAAATCCAGACCAAGCAGAGGTAAGTCAAGCAAAATGGGACAGTCCTCATCCCTTCCCCCACTCCCTTCTCAGAGGCCGTCAGCGACTGATGGGGAACATTCCAGACCTTTCCTACATGTGTGCGAGCATGTTCTGCAACCATGTCCCGTGCACATGCAGTTGGCTTTCCCCTTTCGGAATCCGTATTTTCTCTGCGCTGCGCTGCTCTGCACTTGCCTCCTCCACTTAGCAACGTGCTGAGGACATCTGCCCATTGCAGTGCATGTGGATTTACCTCTGTCCTTGTAACCACCACATAACAGTCCAAGGAATGGGTGAGCTTTGATTTATTAACCCATTTCCCCCACTGACAGCCCTTTGGGCTGTAGCCAGTGCTTCACTGTCACACACACAATACATCAGCAAACATCCTGGGACATATATCTTTGTGCACATGTGCCGCATGACGGGAACTGGGGTGTAAACACATTGGGTGGTGCCGCCCTGGGGGCATCTACTCTCAGCAGCCCAGGAAGCAGGTGGGCGAAGGGATCTGGAGCCCAGGGGAGGAAGGGGGTCCCTGAAGGAGGGATCAGTGCTGCAGAACTGGAGGTGGTGGCTTGAGGGCATTTGGCATCAAAGTGACAATCAAAGTCATAAAGGGACAGAGCCCTGGGGGTCCTAGCATTTAAGAGCAGGTGGCGAACCAGGAACCTGCAAATATGTGGGGGGAAACCAAGACCATGTGCCTTCGTAGTTACCAGAAGAAAGGGATGGTGAAATGTGTAAATGGCAGAGGAGGCTGTCAAGCCCCTTGCGTAGTCCTGGCACATAGAAGCTGCTCACTAAACACTGGGTGGTTAAAGGAATGAATGAATGAATGAATGAATAAGGCCCTTAGGTCTGGAAGGTGTTGTGTGTTTTCAGCTGAATGGTAGTTTGGGGCAAGTGGAGAAAGCTGAAACCAGGTTGCGTGGGGAGGGATGCAGGTGAGGCTAAGGTAGCAGTGGGTGTGGACAGTCTCCTCAGAGCCTGGCTGGCCAGGGATGGGGAGAGGTGGGCAGGTTGAGGAGGGGGCCGGGAGCTGAGTGTCCTGGCAGGATAGGAGGCGGAGGGGGAGGAAGAGATGCTGAGGGAGTTTGCGGCTCGGGGACAGGAACTCTTAGTGAGTGAGGCCAGGGGTCCACAGGGACCTCAGTATTGAGGTGCTCGGGCCTTGGAGGGGGTGTGGGAGTCACTTCCTGAGCACCGTCCTGGGCTCTCAGCACTCACCCTCTCCTTGTTTCTTCACCAGAACCCTGCGAAGGCAGGTGATAACCTCCCGTTTTACAGAGGAGGAAACTGAGCCTCTGGAGGGGAAGTCATGAGCCCAGGGTCACAGAGCTAAGATGAATCCACATCCTACAGACTCCAAAGAAGCCCCCCCGCTCTCCCCGCTCTGTGCCCCCTACTCTCACCCGGGCCCTCCTGGGGTGGCGCTTATCAAGGAGTGATACTCAGACAGAGCCAGGAGCCCCAGGGGAACTGGTTCCCTTTACCCACAGAGTGGGGTAAGTGTTTGCATTTTTCCTCCTCTCTTAAACCACCATGGAGGCTTTGTTGGGTAAAAAACCCGAGATGGGCTGGGCCCGTGAGCCATGGCCGCTGGGCCTGCGCGTCCGGAGCCTGCGCGTCCGGAGCCTGTGCCCCGCAACGGGAGAGGCCACAACAGTGAGAGGCCCGCATACCGCAAAAAAAAAAAAAAAAAAAAAAAAAAAAAAAAAAAACCCGAGATGCAGTCAGATTTATTTGCCATTTAGAAATGGACCCAGAGACGGTGACAGTCCTGGGGTCCAGTCCAGCCAAGGGGCTCTCTGGCCACCTTGGGCACTGGGCGGCCCTGGCCCTGCAGCCTGCGGGGAGGGCTGGGGAGGAAGAGTGAGGCTCGCACAGCAGAGGAGATGGGCGGGCCTTCCAGGGAGCCAGCAGGCAGGAGTGAAGGTGGAGAGGTGACTGTGTGCAAGGAGCAGCAGGGAAGCAGAGCAGGGTCCAGCTGAGGGCTGGGAGCTCATGTGTCTGACATGGGCTGAGGCCAAGGGGAGCTGGAGCTGGGCCAATAGGGCAGAAACCGGGGTGGACGGCCAGGAAGGGTGCGAGGCCCGGGGAAGACTGCAGCTCGGGAGGAGAGGCAGTCAGCGAGCTGGGGGCCCTGAACGAGCCACCAAGCAGCCTCGGCTGCGGCTGCGGGCTGGCCTCTTCCCTCTCAGCCTGGGCCTCCTGCCCCACCCAGCATTAACCCTGCGGCTACTTTTAGGAGAGCCAAACCTTCCTAGACGTTTTCTTCTGAAAAAGAGCTTCACTTGGGCCTGTAGTTGTGTGTGTGTGTGTGTGTGTGTGTATGTGCGCGCGTGTGTGCGTGTATACCTGTATGTCTAGGTGTGTCCCTTGCCACCTGTGTGGGCCTATGTGTCTTTGTTTTCGTGTGTCGATCTGTGTCCTTGTTTGTCCAGCACCTCTTAAGTTCTTGTGTGCTAGTGTATGCTTGGGTTTTTGTGTGCTCTGTGTGTTTGTGCACACCGTGTATCTGCAGGTGCCTGTGTATACCTTTGTATGTGCCCTCAGGTGTCCCTGGGTAAGTAGATGGCATCCTAGTCACCTTAGGTGTGTGTGACTGTGTGTCCACATGTGTGTCCATACGTATACATGTGTTACGAGTGTCCCTGTGTGTGTGTGTGTACTTATGAGGCCATGTGGCACTGGGGCTAGGGGGTCAGTTGTATCTAGGGCAGGGCAGAAAGGGAGCCCAAAGTCTCTTGGAAACTGGATAGCCCACTTCCCTGCCCCCAGGATGCCCGCCCCCCGAAAACCCCCAGGACCACGAGGCAGGACAGGAGCCACAGTGACCCTGGCAGAGGTGAGGGAGGCAGGTGAGAGGGAGGATGCCTGCAGAGGAGCTGAGGGCAGGGCTCCCGGGCCCGAGACTGATGACAGCTGCAGGCAGGAGCTGCCTGACTGACAGGGACCCCAACATGGCAGCTCCTCCAGAAACCTGGCACTGGGAGGTCTCCCAGATCTGAATTCCCAAGAGTACCTCTGGCCTGTGCCTCAACCTCCCAGAACAGAGGCCAGCAGAACTGTGTCCCCCAGAGCAGTCACTGGAGCAAACGTGGGTGACACCCCTCTAAGGGCAGACCCCTGAAACAGCCCCAACGGCCTCCCATGGCTAGACACGCCTCCACAGTGTCCGCCAGTAGGAATGTACGTGCGTCCATGGTCACGCACAGCGGTAGAACGTGTGAACATGCTCAGAGATCAGCCTGTAGACGTAGTTGTGCACACGTGCAGTCATAAAAGGAGGCATGTCTGAGTGTGTATGTGAATATGTGCGGACAGTGCGTGTGTGCACGGTGGTGCAGGCACTCGTGTGTATTATGCAGGCATGAACAGCAGGCTGGGGCACATACAGATGTTCAGGTGGGTGTGAGTGGCCGTACGTGAGTGTGTATGGATGTGTGCCTATGTAGTGCCAACATACACATCCGCATTGGCAGGCTTGGGTAGGTGGATTTGGGGGGCTGTAGATTATTGGTGCATGCAACCCAGGCGTGCGCGCACGAGTGCGTACAGGGAGGCGTGTGTACGTGTGGAGTCCTGTGTTCCATGGTGGAAGGCGGGCTCACACCAGACTTGTGTACACGTAGACCTCTTCTCCCCGACCAAGCTCGCTGCTAGCACAGTGGTTGCCTGGTGGGGACTGCAGGACAGACACACAGCCAGGGGGCATCCAGGTGGCAGAGTTGGGGGCGACGGAAGCTCAGGGCGAGGGCACCTCCCCACCACTCGCAGAGCTGGACATCCCGGGCACACGTCCAGGCCCAGCTCACCTGCGAGTGGGCAGGATTCAATCCCGTCCCAGTAAACCTGGCTCTGCTCCACCACTGCTGCGGAGCTGTGAGCGGGGCGGGGGTAGGCGGACCAGGCTCGGAAATCGACCATAAATTTCTTGAGATGCTTTAATTTTTTAAAAGCTTCGCTTAGATGTTTTGCATTGAGAAAACCCACAAATACTAGCTAAATGAGGTGTGCCAGCGGAAGGCCTGGTGGCCAGGCCCACGGCCCTCCCCTCCCCGCAGCTGGGCCTGGGCTCAGCTGGGGCCCCTGGCCCGGCCAGTGGGGCCGAGGGGCCCATCTTTGTTCCGAGCGGGGCTCAGACTGCAGAGTGGCTGGGTAAATAGTCGCCGCAGTAATCACAGGCTGATTCCAACTAATTAAATCCTGCGCCAAGAGCCCACTCCAGCCAGTATCCCGAGAGGCCACGAAAACACAGACACCCCAGACGGGGCTTTGCTCCAGGTCGGGTCTGGTGCTCTAATCCCGTATCTTTTGAAAGATAGGCGAGTCCCGGGATGAGGGGTCAGCGGGCCTGCCCTGTGCCGAGCGGTGGAATTTTTCAATAACCAGCAGCTGGGTCACCCGGCACACAAAGGCAGTGTAATATCCTGTGGGCTTACGCGGGGAGAGAGCTCAGGCCGCGCAGAGCCAGCTCCCTCCAGGCCCGGGGCGGCGGTCCCCCACAGCCCAAGCCCCCAGCAGCCAGGCCGCCGCTGCTCTCCCACCAGAAGGGCAGAGAGAGCCTCGGTCGCAGCCTCTGCTGCCCCCTCCTCCAGAGGCTGGGCTTCCAAGAAAATTCATCTTCCTTATTAAAAACCAGCCTCGATGCTCTTGGGCCCCAGCTGCAGGGCTGTGTGGGGACCTGCCCAGGGTAGGGCTGTAGGGACCAGGCCCCTTCCGAGGGGGCAACGGCGCTCCTCGTGTGGGGAGACCACGCTGAACAGGGCAAAGGACTCCAGCTCTGGAGTCCGAAGGGTGGGGATTCAAATCCCATGGGGCCTGTCGGCCTGAGGAGGTCCTGGCTCGTCTTTGTGCTGGCTGGTGACCTCAAGCAAGGCGTCCCCTTGTCCGCTTTGTGAGTGGGTGATCAGGGCACGGTGGCTCTCTCTTCCCTCCCCCAGCCTCAGTTTCTTTCACTGTATAATGGGGATCTGGGGCCTTCCTCACATGCTCTGGGGAGAAGCAGGGTTTGTGCCCCCGAGGGACTGACACACTGTAGAGGGCTGTCCTCGGCAGGAGCCATGCAGCACATGTGAGAGTGATTAGAAGCTGCAGAGACCCAGTTGATTTTATTTTATTTTATTTTTTCTTAGAGAAACAATAGTTGCCCCCTCTCCCGAGTCTGGAATGCTTTACGCCCAGGGTCTGGGACCCCTCATTTAAATTGGCTGCGAAGGGACAGGCGCTGTGAGCCCCGGGAGGAGGTTGTTAGGGATGGAAAGCCCGGGCCTAGGAATTTACAATCCGTTACTTGAGAGGTGTCCTACCTCCCCCTCACCCCATCCAGGCCTTCGCAGGCCCAGCATGTGCCGTAAAGATGTCACACTGGGTGGGGTGCCGAGGAGGGATCCAGGGCCTGGCCTCCGGGGGTGGGGAGGGGTGTACGCAGCCTGAGACAGAATCCTGGCTGCACCGTGTTCGGCAAGATGAGCCCAGACGAGGGCTTCCCTCTCCGAGCCTCGGTGGCCTCCATAAACCAGGACACAGAGAGCGCTGGGTAAGCGGGAGCGTTTGTTTTTATCACGCACCCCTCCACCCGAGCAATGCCAGCTGTGAGTCCAGCGATGGCCTGATGTGATGAGGTCCACAGACCCATGGGGCGCCTTGCAACAGGGACTTGGTCAGAGTTGTGCACTTCCCACTGCCAGCCTGTGCCAGGCACAGTGCCAGGAACCCTGCTCACATACCAAGCAAGCAGCTCTTTTTGTCCTTTGCCAAATCATACACCGACCTTCTCTCTTATTTGGGGCTCTGACACTTTGTAGCTGCGAGGCTTGGCACAAGGCACATTGCCTCTCTGAGCCTCAGTTTACTCATCTGTGAAATGGGTGGTCGTTTCCCCTGCCTTACAGGGTTGGGAGGAAATGAGAGAGAATGCATGAGCTCAGCCCAGGGCCAGACACGCAGCAGGTGCTTAGTACACAGTGCTCTTGGTGCTGGGGCAGGGGGAGAGCCTGACCCTGTGGGGGCACCTCCCAGGGGTTTGAAAGGCATTTGAGGGGACCTGGGAGAGTGAGTGGGACCACCGGCAGAGGAAGAGGGAGGGTGCGGCATGCTGGTGGCCAGGCACTGTGGGCACCTAACACACCCAGCTCCCCTAAACAGCTCACCACCAGACAGGAGGGTCAGATCGAGAGCCAAATAGGAGCCTGATGGTGAGTCAAATGTGGGTGCAGGTGGTGAGGGAGAGGGAGGACCCAGGCGCTGCTCAGGCAGCGGTGCAGGGCCACTGTTGGTGGCCTCAGGGATATGGAGACACCAGTCTGGAGACCAGTCAGTGAGGTCAGCTTCCCTTGAGGCACCTGAGGCGTTATGGTTGGGACGCTGAACTGGAGCTGCCTGGGAGCTGTGAGGGACAGGGCAGAGGGCAGGCCTGGCATGGGGCCCAGGAAGCCTGGAGAGTCCCCCTTGGGAGCCCTGGGCAGACATATTCCCAGGAGGTGGTCTGAGAAGGTGATTCCCCAGACACACCAGCTTTACCGGGTCTCCAGATTCTGAGACACTCAGCTTCTGCTCTTGGCAGAAAGTGGGCATCGGGGAGCATTGCCGGGAGTCCCCTGGACGGAGAGTGGGCACCTGGGAGTGAGCTCTGCAGGGCCTCGGGTGACTGTGGCCCATCTGGGCCAATCAGCCATTTCAGTCACCAACTCCTGGAGCTCCCCCGCCCGCCCCCACCCCAGCCCTGAGCAAGGACATCCTTTTCTCAGAGTTGAACATTTAGGAATCTTCTCCGGGGTGGTGGGAGGAGCAGGGGTGGGGGGCGCATCCCCAGGGGGAGATTGCAAATGCCCTGCAAGGCCGCGCGCGCACGCGCCGCGTGTGCGTGTGCGTGTGCGTGTGCGTGTGTGTGTGTGACTGTGATGGGGGAGGGAAGCAGAGTAAACAGCCACTGCCCTGTCCTCTCTGCGGCTGTGGCCAGGTACACAGGCCTGTTTGGACAGCTGCCTTGTCTGTCCGTCTGTTTGGGAGATGCTGGCTGATAGATGGGGGTGGGCCTACTGTTAACCCCTCGCTGCCTGCAGTGCTCCCTGCCTCCTTCCATGGGGTTCAAGGGGGCAGAGGGTGGTCCTGGCTGCCCCTAGTACAGCTCCTCTCTGGGAGGACACCTCTTGCTCTGAGTCAGGGAAAAGGTTAGGGGGGATCCGGGGCGTGGAGAGTCTACGCCCCACTCCCACCAGGGAGCGAAGGGCAGAGATGTGCCCCTCCCCAGTGGTGACCAGGGGCAGAATCTATCCAGAGCCCTTCTCACGCCCACATCCATGCTCTAAGGAGCCTCCTCTACTTTTATTAAAAAGCCAGCTGCCAGGCTTTCTCGGGGCTGCCCTGTCTCCAGAAACAGCCTCAGCGTGGCGTGGATGAAGGAGGGGTTCAGGGCCACCAGCAGCAGGCCCCCTAAAGGGAGAGCAGGCAGAGATGGGGCTTGAGGCTGGTTGTCGGGGAGTCGGGCTCAGATCCGGAGTGGGGAGATCCCAGACCCAGTGATGAATCAGACGCTGCGCTGGCTGTAGGTGCAGTCAGACCAGGGTAACTTCGGACCTGGGGTCTCCACGCCATCCCCGTCCACCACTACCTGTCCCCATCCCGGTCTTGGCCCTTCCATTCACCAGGCATCGGACAGGGTCAGGTCGAGGGAGCCACCCCAGGGCTCCTCCCACCCAGCCCAGAGCCCAGTCCATCTCACGCCCTACATCGCTCTCGGTAACCTAACCCCTTCTCGCACTCCTGCACCCCTGGGTGGAACTCCCTGCACCTCTCACTGGCAGGGCACCGACAGTGATCCTCTTAGCTGGTCTCCCTGCTCCCACTCTGCACTCCCCCCTACCCTGGGTCCCTACCCAGCAGCCAAAATGATCTTCTAAAAATGTAAATCGCTCCAGCCACTCCCCACTTAAAACGTTTCAGTGGCTTCCCATGGCTCTTGAGATTAAGACAAAAATCCTTTAAATGGCCCGCAAGGCCATCAACAGGGCACGGGTTAAATAAATTAGGGTTTGCTCATACAATAGAGTATCGAGCAGCTGTATAAGGAGGTGCTCCAGGCCAAGACGTGGAGTCCTCTCCAGCAGTCTTGCAGGAGGGTGGGGGAGGGGTGAGCGGGACACAAGGAGAACAGTGTGTAAGGTAGTGTTTGCGTAAAAAAAAGAAAAAGAAAAACCGGACAAACCCCCCAAACAGTCCTCATTAAAAAAAAAAAAAGTCGAGGGAGGGGAATAATGGACCTACACGGGCTTGTGTATGGGCTATCTCAGGAAGGTGGCTTGAATGGAAGACTTGGCTGGTCTCTGGGGAGGGGATCTGAATGGCTAGGGACTAGGGACGGGGTAGAGGAGAGAGCAGTGAACAGCCTTCTTTACATTTGAATATTAGACCATGCAGTGCACTGCCTATTCAAAAATACGTCCAATTATTTTAAAAACACCCCCAGTTTAAAAAGTAGATGGTCTGCGAGACCCTGCGCACTTCAGCTGGCTCCTGCTACTCTGCCTCTTGTCCCCTGCCACACACGCATCTCCGCAGCTTTTATTTCTGGTTAATGCTCGTCCCGTCTCTGGGCCTTTGCACGCACTGTTTCCTCTGCTGCCTGGACTGTCCATCGCTTCCCATCCTTACCTGGCTGATTCTCCTTCCTCTCTGTCTCAAACCTCTGTCTTCAGGAGAGTGGCCTTCTCTGATGCGCCCCCCAGCTTGGGCCGGCTAATGAACCATTGCGATATCTTCCTATTCGCTTGTCTCCCTTCTCGGCTTGTAGGGCCATGTGGGCAGAGCCCACTTCTGCCTTGTCCACAGCTGTCCCCAGTGCCCAGCACTGCACCTTGCACACAGTAAACACCACATCGGTATTTGGGGAATGGGTGAACTAGCAACGGGAGAGGATATCCTGAGAATTCCAAGGAGAGGGCTGTTGCCATGGAGGTTGGTAGGTGCCCACCTGGGCCTTAAAGCAGGAGGATTTTGCCCACCAGACTCACAAGGCGCCCGGGCACCAAGCAGAGGGCAGTGCCAGGCGCAAAACCCAGGCAGCTGGATTTCTCTCTCTCGCACCCGGTCTGCCAGCCCCGCTCTCCACGCTCAAGCTGAGCTGTGTGTCTTGGCGAAATTACCCGCCCTCTCTGCGCCTCAGTTTGCTCCTTAGCAAAATCGAGGCTTGGCAGGGGTCCCTCCGAGTTCTAGGGGCGGGGCCACGGGGAAGGCGCGCACACAGTCGGCGCTGGATAAATGCCGAGGGAACTGCTGTGGGCGCAGGGAAAGGGTTAAAGCCGGGCGCTTTTTAATTGTCAAATGACTGCGGGCGATTAGCGCTGGCAGCTTCCTCAATAATCGCTCTTCTCTGTACCTGCTGGGAGCTTAATTAAAAAACAAAGAGGCTCAATTTAAAGGCCATTACTATGCTAATGCGGCCGGGCGGGCGGTGATTAAGCGGCTCGGGCGGGCTGCGGGCTGCTGGGGCGGGGCGCGGGGCGATCAGTTACCCACTAAACGGGCGGCCTGGCGGCGGGGCAGGAGCGCGGTGCGCGGCGGGGCCCAGGCCCGGACCCTCCTGCAGCGCCCGGGCGCGGAGCCCCGGGGAGGCGGTCTCCCAGAGCCTCTTTTTACTCCCTGGCAAGGGCCCGGGCCGCGGGGAGGGAATAAATGCCACCCACTCCTCTGAGGGCTTCCTCCTCCAGCAATTCCCCCCGGCCTCCCCCGGGCCTGGAGTCCACTCTGCTCCTGCACCCACTTCTCGGGTTATCGGGTCTCAGGCCCTTCAGCTGGGGGACGTGTTCTGCCCATGCACTATGGCTGTGTCCCTGCAGTGTCAGCCGGACACAGGCCACTGGCCGAGCGCGGGTCTGGGACATTTGCTCCCCAGTCCCCAGGCAGCTTCCTAGTCTCCGGGAAGGCAGGAGAGAGGCGGTTTTACTAGCCAGGCTGGCCTGGGATGGGGCCCTCCCTCTACTAAACCAGCTGAGTGACCTTGGTAAGGAAGGGACTCCTGCCTCCGAGGGGGGTCATGAGGCACTGGTGAAGCCCCTGCCTGTGAAGCTATGAGCACAGGGCTGGTGTGGTTCCTGTGAGTGTGACAGTGGGAATGTATGCCAGTGTGCGGTTCAGAAACTGGACAGCAAGAGTACAGGTGTGTGTGTGTGTGTGTGTGTGTGTTCATCTGGGAGGCGGGGCGGGGGGGGGGCGTTGGTCCAGATCTTATGAGACTGGGCAGTGAAGCCCTCAGTGACTGGGCTAACAGTGTTATCTCTGGCTGCTTTAAGAGGAGTATACGGTAGGGAATAAGGGAGCAGACAGCTCTTCTGGCCCATGGAGGTCTGTGCTGAGCAGTGGGCTGCTGGGTGCCAGCTTTAAGGGCTGTTTTGACAAACTCAGGATCGTGACCAGAGTGTAGAGAAGCAGCCACCAGAACCTGGGGGTTATAAGTGGGAGAGGGAGGTGTCAGGGGAGAGATCACTGAGTAAGAAAGAGCACACTCAGTCCACGGGGTCCCAGCTTCAGCTGGACATTTCGCACCCAACATAAGATACCACAAGGCTGTCTTGACCCGTAGTTTTGACCCTGAGCATGATTTTCATTGGCTGCCTGGTAAAATTTGTGGTCATCAACTTTGGTGATTTTGTTGCTAACATTAAAAACCACCTGAGCCCGGGGCTAAATTTAACTTGGTAAATTAAGCAGTACAAAATGCAACTGACAGCAGTGAAACCGCTCATGGTAAAATGTGTCACTGGCTACAAATTAACCGAAGGGTCAAATCCCGATAATCAGTAAGATACAATACAGGCACAAACCTGACAATGAAGCAAATCTTTATCAAAAACTTTTCATGGGAAATAGTTCATCTCAATGAAAATAATTTTAGTAAAATAAAAATGGAAAGGGAAAAACTTGTAAATTATTTAACTGCACTAGAAAGAAAATTGGTCAAAAACTTAAATTGCCTTAATGGAGTTTGTTCCAGAAAACACTTGCTCAAAGGGAGTTTATCAGTGTTGTTATAACCCTAATTAAAATGCTGTGGTCTGTGTATAGGGAGTCCAGAATCCTTGGGGTCAGAATGATGCGGCCAAAACATCAGTGAGGTCAGCTGTTAGGCTCTGTGGTGCCCTGGGTATCTCCTTCTGAGACCTCTTGCCCCTGGAGTATCTTGTTCCCCGTTGATTCCTCGTCACCTAGCACAGCACTTGGTCGTGGTGGGTGTCAGGTGAATGCTTACAACAAGCCTTCCAGTAAGCCCTAGAAGGCAGTTTCTGCTTTTAAGAGGAATCATGGCACAGGATTTGGCACAGAGCGAGTGCCTAAGTATACGTTGGATGGATGGATGGCTGAGAAGGGTGGATGGGTGGGAGATGGGTGGATAGCCCAGCAGGTGGGTGGATGGAGACATGCGTGCATCGGTGCATGGGTGTGTGTGTGGATGAGTAGATGGAAACAAAAGAAACCTGACCTGTCTATCTTCTTTAGCCCAACATTCAAGGCCTCTGGCTTGACCCTTCTCCTTTCTCACCTAAGCTCCAACCTTTCTGAACCACTGTCTCCCTAACCCTGAAAATGGCCTCCATTTTCTTCATGGCTTTGCTTTTATCCAACCCCTCCCTCCCAGAACGGCCTCTCTGCTCCTCTGTCCCTGCCTACCCAGAGCCCAGACACTGGGACTGGACACACTCCTGTTCGCATGCCAGCCAGCACTTGCCCCTTTCAATTATTTACACTCTTTATAGCCCCCTCCTCCAGGAAGTCAGTCCTTCTTCCCCACCCCACTGACCTTACACTTCCTCAGGCCCTGTCCTGGATCGCTCAGCCCTTCCTAGGCCACAGCCTTGGGCCTGGCCTATTCTGGCCACTCAGGACCCTGGAGAGAAATCCAAAGGCCGCTACATCTGTGGTGTGTGGGGTTTCTTATCTTGCACCTGTGTTTTCAGCCCCTCATATCTGTACCTTCGGCACCCCCAGGCCCAGCCCAGGTCATGGGCCCACAGCACTAAGCTAATGAACCGAGCAAGTGCAGAGTCATTCCAAGTAGCGGGCAGGGAGGATGAGGTTGAGGCAAGAGAGGGCTTCAAGCACAGGGAGGTCCAGGAAGCCAGGAGGCGAGGCTGGGAGGGTGTGCTCTGCAGCCCGTCCCAGCTTCGATCCCAGTTCTCACAGTTCTGAGCGGTTGTGTTACCCTCTCCAAGCACCACTTTCCTCTCTTACGAAAAGAGTGCCAGAGCCCGTCTCTAAGGGGTCTTATGGGGGAGGAGTATGTGTGCAAATAAGGCACAGGGCCTGGTATGTAGGAAACACTTAATAAATCTTAGTAAGTAATAATAACAATAATAATGGCTGCTGGGACAGGAATAAAAACGCAGACATAGAGAATGGACTTGAGGACACGGGGAGGGGGAAGGGTAAGCTGGGATGAAGTGAGAGAGTGGCATGGACTTATAAATACTACCAAGTGTAAAACAGATAGCTAGTGGGATGCAGCCCCATAGCACAGGGAGATCAGCTCGGTGCTTTGTGACCACCTAGAGGGGTGGGATAGGGAGGGTGGTAGGGAGATGCAAGAGGGAGGAGATATGGGGATATATGTATATGTATAGCTGATTCACTTTGTTATAAAGCAGAAACTAACACACCATTGTAAAGCAATTATACTCCAATAAAGATGTTAAAAAATAATAAAAATTGATGTTTCAAAAAAATAATAAAATAGGGCTTCCCTGGTGGCGCAGTGGTTGAGAGTCCACCTGCCGACGCAGGGGACAGGGGTTCGTGCCCCGGTCCGGGAAGATCCCACCCCCCACGGAGCGGCTGGGCCCGTGAGCCATGGCCGCTGAGCCTGCGTGTCCGGAGCCTGTGCTCCACAATAGGAGAGGCCACAACAGTGAGAGGCCCGCGTACCGCAAAAAAATAAATAAATAAATAAAATAAAATCAAACATAGAAAATTAAAAAAAAAATAATAATGGCTGCTGGATTTGGCAACCTGGAGCTGGTGACTCAGTGAGAATGGGGGAAGGGAACCTAGGATCAGCTCAGAGGGGTTTGATGAGCAGGTGGGAAGAGAAGGCATAGGGCCTGGCTCATAGTAGGTGCTCAGTGAATGTTGATGGATGAGTGAATAAATCAATTATCAAATGAATGGAATTCACCAGGGAAGGGCAGAAAAAAGAGGGAAGAGCATCAACCCAAGGGTTAATGAAATAATACAGGTAAAGCCCTTAGCTTGGGGCCTGGCCTGGAGCACACAGACCTCTGCTGCTGTAGGCCCTGGCTGGAGGGCAGGAAGAGGCATGTGGGGGATGATCAGAGGGGTGTGATGCTCCACCTTCCACCTGCCCTGCACCACTGATTGTCTCTCCCTGATATCACCAAAAGAGGTCTGGTCCCTGGAGAAGCCCCAATATCCCCAAATGGAAAAGCAGCTCCTGAGGCAGAGTCTGGGCCTTGCCCCTAAACCCCCAGGGGTCAGAGCCCCAAAGGTGAGAGACTAGTTATCAGGTGCCAAGCCACGTATAACTCACTCTGTAGGAGTGTGTATGTGTGTGAGCATGTATGTCTCCATCCTGGCAGCTCCCAAACAGTGTCTCCAGCCCAGGGCCTCTCTCTGAACACCAGACTCGTACATGCAACTGCCCTCTGGACACATCCACATGGCTGTTAGAATTCAGCTCAGATGTAACATGTCCTGAACTGCACTCCTGACTCTCCCTTCCCCCACCTCACCTCGGTCTCCATTTCATTTAGTGGCAACTCCATCCTTCCAGTTGTTCAGGCCCCCAAATCTTGGACTCATCTGTGCCTCTATCCTTTCTCTCACATCCTCTCGTGTCCCTGTCTACCTTCAGAATGCATCCCAGGTAGGGTGACTTCTCAGCACCTTCCCTGGTCTAAGCTGACATTATCTTTTGCCTGGATTATTGAGATCAACTCCCAAAGCATCTCTGGGCCCCCACACAGCTGCCTGAGGAACCTGATTAAAATGCAAATCAGATCACACCCCGCCTCTGCTCAAAACCCTCCCTCCAAAACCCCACGTGACCTGCCCCCCCCTTCTACCTG
The DNA here is from genome assembly GCF_008692025.1 of Phocoena sinus. Classification (NCBI taxonomy): domain Eukaryota; kingdom Metazoa; phylum Chordata; class Mammalia; order Artiodactyla; family Phocoenidae; genus Phocoena; species Phocoena sinus. The sequence continues at coordinate 8,909,262 of NC_045768.1, read as the reverse complement.
CACCTCCTAGCCCCTTCCCCTGTTGCTCACCTGCCCCAGCCACATGGGTCTCCTTGTCTTTCCTCCAACACCCCAGATACACTCAGGCCTCAGGACCTTTGCACTTGCTATTCGCTCTGCTGAGAACCCCTTTTCCCCAGATATCTCACTAAGGCCTCTGCCTGTTCTTTCTAAATCTCCTGGAGACACACACACACACACACACACACACACACACACACACACACACACACACCCTGCCCCCGCCCTGCCCCGCCCTGTCGCTCTTCTTTGCCTCTTTATTATTCATCATTTTTACCACTTGTTACACTCTGTCTGCTAGAGATCTATCTATCTGTTGCCTGTCCCTCACCCTTTAGATTGGAAGCTGGGGGGGGGCGGGGTTGGGAGAGACTGTCCATTTGACTCACTGCTCTATCCCCAGCCTCCAGACAGTGCCTGGTACGTAGTAGGTGCCAAGTAAATATGTGTGGAATCACCGAATGTGTGCCTGCCTGGCCAGGCTGGCCCCTGGATGGTACCCCGGGCTCCCAGCTGGGCCTGTCCCTCCCTGCCCCTGACCCGTGACCTCGAGCCCCGTCTGCGGGCTCCCCGACAGCGCCCCGGGCCGGGATCAAAGGGCCTTGGAGCCAGCGGCCCCGCACAGCTGGGTCTGTGCGCCCGCAGGAAGCGCCGGGGCAGCCCTCACGGCAGGCCCGGCCCCGGCGCGGCTAGGTTGCGGAGAGGGCCGCGCGCCGGCGGCCGCCGGTCCCAGCGACCGGCCACGCCAAGCATTCCAGCCGCGTGATTGACGCGCGCGCACCGGGGCCCCCGCCTGCGGCTCCCGCCGCCGCCCGCCTGGCCCGCCGCCGCCGCCGCATCAAAGCAGATGTTTGCAGCTGGTTTGAGTTGGATCCCCATCAACAGGCCCCTTTTTGTCTCAAAATAAAAACCAGCTACGCGCGGAATGATAAGGACGCGGCAGGCACGTGGGGGAGATGTCAACGAGTCGGGGAGGGAGGCGGCCAGGCAGCTCCCTCTGCCTGCTCTCACCGCATCAGCTCCTGCAAGTGACAGGCAGCCTCCAGCAGCAGCAGCAGCTGGACCCCCAAGAGTGTCTGGAGTCCTGTCCCCTCGGCTCCTGTGAACTCCAGCTCATCTCTCAACCAGCATCATCATAGATGCCACAGTCCCAGGAGCCATACTAATACGAGCCACCTCCTAGGCACTTATTATATGGGGGCCTGTCCTAGTGCTCTGCGGCCACTCCATCCTGGGATCCCACGCCAGCCTGTGGAGGTGTGGCACAGAGAAGGCAAACATGGGACCATGATCACATGTTAGGTGGGGATTGTGGTCTGAGTTTTCAGACTGGAAAACAGGTTCAGAGAGTAGAGGTGGCTGGCCCCAAGGTCAGGCAGCTGGCAAGTGGCAGAGCGGGGATTGAGACTCTTCAGACCATTCTTTCTGCCTCCAGGACCAAGTTCTTTTAACTCTGTGTCATGTCACCTTTCCCAGGAAGTCCCCAGCTCTCCTCCAGATTGGCTATCATGCCTTTCTATGCCCACCGCAGCCTGCTGAGTGTACCCCGTCAAAGCACATGTCACGTTATGCCAGCTCCCATGGGACGAGATATGAGCTGACTGTTCCCCAAACATCTTGCACGAGCCTGGCACAGAGTCAGACTCCTTGGGTGTTTGCTGGGTGAATCCGTGAAGGTGTGGACAGTGGGGACAGAGGGCCTTCAGTTCCAGGTGCCAAGCCTCATGGTCCCTATGGAGGGAGTGCTTCCAGGAACTGTGGGACTTGGGCCTGGAGAGGCCCTAAGGGAAACCAGGTCCAGAATCTCCCTGGTCCCCAGTCTGGCCCTGGGGGAGGGTCTCACAGAAGCTCATACCTCAGGGAGAACTCAGACCCAACGTGATAGGGGCTTCAGACTTGAAATTGGAGGTGCAGAAGAGAAGGTTCCAGAGCCTGCACTGGGCACCACGTGACACTTAGACTGGGGAGCGAGAGGGACCACACACCTGCCGAGATGCCCTCTGGACTAGGCCTTCTCACATCACCAGGTGAGGGAAGGATTAACACCCCCATTTTACAGAAGAGGAAACTGAGGCTCAAAGAAGGGATGTGAATGACCCAAGGCCACATAGCTGGTGTTGGAGATGTGGAAAGTCACACCTCTGAGGACGAGGATGGGGGTGGGGGGCTGTTAAAAGGGCCCTTGAATGAGCAGGAGAAGGAAGAGACACAGGACAGAGGGTCTAGTTGGCCCACCTTGAGTCAGGTGTCCAGGCCTGGCCCAATCACTTAAAGGTCAGGGAAGTCATTTTATACCAACTTGGCACTCCCAGGGCTTTCCTTGTGAGCTATGGATGCCAGTGCAGTGCAGATGTTGGGAGTGTTACTGCAGGACTCCCAGCCCAACAGGAGTGATGTATAGAACTTCGTTGACGAAAAACTGGGACACTGGATTCCGGGTTGTTTAGCTGTGGAGTGGGCACGGGAGGGCAAGTTCACTTATCTTGTTAGCTGGTAGTATTCTAAGACCCCCCCAGAAGCAGAGGAGCCAATATTCTATTGTCCTACCTGGCTGCCCATTTCATTTCTCCCAAGGTTATTCATTCACTCAACAAACAGTCACTAACCACCAACTCAACGCCAGAGCCAAGGGTAGGGGATTGAATTAGACCCAGTTCCTTATTTCTAAGTCAGTGGGGGCTTCAGATACACAAGTATCTGGATCTGTGGGTATCAGGGAAGGCTTCACAGAGGAGGTGACAATTGAATTGGGTCTTGAAGGATGAAGAGGAGTTCAACAAGAAGTAAAGGGAAGGGGTTGAGAAGATAGGTCGTAGAGTCAGTTGGAATTTTAGGTGCTAAGGAGGCAGGAAGGGACTTGCTGTGTTCAGGGAACAACGAGAAGCATGGCAGCTGTAGCAGAGCATCTGAGGCCAGATGTGACAGGGGTAGAGTGGGGCTTTGAATGCCATGATTAGATCTTTGGGCTTATCCTAAAACTGTTGGGAGCTCTTGGACTGAGAACCCAGCAAGAGGCTACATAAACTGTAAAGTGCAGTGATGGGGGTCTGGGAATGGCAGTACAGTGAGGAGGAGGAGGCCGAGGAGCTTCTACTCAGCAAGGATAGTGAACTGGTGCTGGACAGTCTTGGAGAGATGATGACAGTGATCATGATCACCACGTGTTGAGCCTGGGGGGATGCGCCCAGGCCATCATCCCCACTGGACAGATGGGGTCACTGAGGCTCAGAGAGGAGAAGGGACTTGTGTAAGCTTCCAGTGCAAGGAAGTGACAGAGCCAGGATTCCAAGCCTAATGAGTGTTGTGTGGACTCCAAGATCTGGGGATGAAAACCCGTGAGGAGAGGCTGGAGGGGCCCCAGGACATTAGGAAACCAGTTTTATCAGAGGTAAGAGAATCAGCTGTACTGCATGTATCACTGCAGGTGTCAATGGTTTAAGAGAAATTAATTAATCATTTTGTAATCCACATTCAAATGCTCCCAAAAAAATTGGCTTTCTGAGTTTTGTTTATTAGCTTTATGAGTTTAATAAATTGAGCATTAAATAAATAAGCCAATAAAAACTCAAAGGAGATGGAGACATGTTGTTGTAGCCTGGGACTCTTTAAGGGAAGGACATCCCGAAAAAGGGAATTTCTTAAGCTGCAATCACAGATGATCCTGGGGGAGGGGGAGATGTTCAGTTTGGTTTAAGAAACTGGGTGCTGGGCTTATGCCAAGTAATAAGAACTCGGGGTGTTCAGAGCCTTGAGGGCAGACAGACGTGGGCATGATACTCAGAGCAAAGGGCCAGGGTAATTGATGAACAAAGAAACATTTGGATGCACAGAGCAGGGAGGGAGTATATGGTGATGCTGCCATGTGACCTTGAACCTGCCCTCTGCATCTTCCTGTGCTCATCTGTGAAACGGAGACGGAAACATCTTCCTTTTAGGGTTCTGTGAGGACTTAATGGGGTGATGCAGTTAGATGTTAACTGAGCTCAATGATATTAATGAGACAGACAGAGAATTGAGCCAGGAGTGCTCTGTCCAGCCCAGGCCAGACAGAAGCTAGAAGGATGGATCCAGAACCCAGGGTGGTCATGAGAAGGGGGAATGGTTGGGACCTGCATCAGGAAGGCTGCTCCCAGGGACCCCTGGGAGACCCCAGCGAGGATAATCAATGAAAGCATGTTGGACTCACGTGGAACAAGAGAAAGGCAGAAGCCAGCTCTTGTGGGATGCCTTCTTCATGCCAGCACAGGGCCAAGGGCTTCACATGCATTCAGCTCTCCCAACAACCCCATAGGTAGGTACCATCATTCTCATTTTACAGATGAAGAAATTGAGGCTCACTCTCTTGAACAAAGTCACACAGGGAAAAGTTATGAAGCCAGAAGGGAACACCAGGCTGCCTGCTTTAGCCTCCTGCCCCCCACCACAGCTCCCCTCCCAGGTGGTCCTGTCTCCCCAGGGCAGGTGGGTGAGGCTCCCACAGACCAGCTTCCCACAGACCAGCTTGGGGGTGGGGACTGACTTGCCCTGCCTCATGGGCTGAACAGGGCTATATTGGACGGTTCAGCATTCATTCAGCAAACATTCACTGCTCACCTTAGTGTGTACAGGGACTTAGGCTCAGCACTGAAGACACAGAGGTGACCACGGGGAAGGTGCACCTGGAAATACGTAAAGTGCAGTTGTCAGGAGAAGTATCTGAGACTGGAGAGGAGAAGGGGGCTTCCTGGAGGAAGGGATGCCCAAGCTAAATCCTTCATAAACAGATATTTGCCAGGCAGAGGCTGGGAGAAGGGGAATGGCATTCTAGCTTGTAGTCACAGCCTGAGGAGAAGAGGGTCGGCGGTTTACGTGAAAAATGGGGAGGGGGTTGTGTGGATTGCCAGCAAGGCTGTGTGTCTGTGTTGTGGTCACGAAGCTGCCGTCTAGATTTGGAGCTTCTGGATTGGGGGAGGAGCCAGGGCAGGGGGATTGGCACCTAGAGGGCAGGGCAGCTAGAGGGAAAGCCACAGGGAGCTCCCCCCACCCCCGGCCAGCTTTAGAGCTGCCCCACAGCACCCCATCGTCCCCTGACCCCGGGGCCTGCCCCATCCTGGCCTCCCAGCCCAAGTGTGGGAAGCAGCAACACACCCATCTGGAATCCCCAGGCCAGCTGGGGAGTGGGGACTGTTGTCCCTATCTTACAGATGAGGAAAATGAGGTTCAGACTTGCCCAGGGTCACAGAGCCGGTCAGGATGGAGAGCAGGACCAGGGCTCCAAATCCAGTGCCCTTGATGCTTTCCGGGCCTTTCACATCAGGCTCTGGAGCATCTCTGGGGCAGGAGGGGAAGGGAGGCGGGGTGGCCCGGAGCTTTTCAGCCTGAGCAACTCTACATCTCTGGTCAGTATTTGCAGCTTCTGGGCAGCATTCACGGAGAGGCCTGCCCCAGCCCCCAGTCACTCCCACTGTGCTCACAGCTTTATCCTGACAACTCACTGCATTTTCACACTGAGAAGCAGGCAGTGTTGCTGAGCCCATTATACAGATAAGTGAGCTTAGAGAGAGGAAATTACTTGCTCAGTCACAAACGAGCAAGTGGTGGAGACAGGCATTGAACCCGAGTTCATCTGATTCCAGTGCCACCCGCCTGTAGCTGGGGCTGCTTCTCAATGGCTGGTTCCACCGATCCTTCATGGTGGGAGGGATCGAAGGAGGGAGTGGGGGGCTCGCAGAGAGGAGGGCACCCCGCTGGCACCCCAGCCCCTCCCACGCATGCAGTTGGTAGCTCTCACCCTGGCACGGTAGACAAAGGCAGCCCCATAATTGGGAGCGAGTATTTCATGCATCCCCCCCCCCCATGTTTTATTGGGTGGAGAGATGCTTGGAGACCAAACGAATGGCACATTCTGTTTATAAAGTGTGCAGTTTGTTTTATTTCCCGAGTTTTTGCAATCTAGATAACAGATGATGCCCCGAGTGGCTGGAGCTGCCTCTGTAATGGCAGCACCGAGGCTTTGGAGAAGTATTAATAATAGATTGTGTTGATGAGTTTGGAGAAAGTAGCAATCGACCCCCTGCTGCCAAGGCATTAGCGGGGCTGTTCTGAACGAAGCCTGCATGGTGGCAGCGCCTGCAAATGTGGGTCACACACCCCTCCCCCCCGCCGCTGCCCCCTCCCACTGACTAAGAGGGCCTCCTCTCTGGGAACCGCCCAAGGTGTGCCAACCCAGCCTGGGGCCCTGGCCCTGACATGGTGACACAGAGATGCAGCCATTGCCTGTCCACCCATGGGCCACAGAGGCCAGGCTGCAGCCCTTAGTGGGGCCGCCAGGTCAGGAGATAGAGTGTGGGGAGAGGGACAAGGAGGCAGTGAGAGGGGCAAGGCAGAAGTGTTCTCCATGTCAGAGCAGCAGGTTCTGCAAACCTGGCTCCTTCCCTAACCCCTTGGCAGAGTTGGAGGGCCAGCCAGATTCCTAAGGGCCTCTGCTTAGGGTACATGGACAGTTGAGTGGGTTGCACCCTGAACAAAGGTCTCCAGCCAAAGGGCCAAATTGGAGCTGCATCCATCTCATATACCGTTGTGAAGGCATGCACTGTGTGGGCCAGTGGGGTCCTGTCTGCCTGAGCCTCTGCACGCCCCCAAGCCTTCACTCATGGTCTTTTCAAACACTGAGGCCTCCTTGAGGATCAGATGGACCTCTGTAGAACTGGGAGCTGACAGGGCCATGTGCCATCACTCTGATGTGGTACTCATTCATTGAATTAAATGCTCAGTATCATTGAATCCTGACAACAGCCCTTTGAGGGAGGTCCTGTTGACATCCCCATTTTATAGTAGAGGGAACTGAGGCCTGAGATAAGCATAGAGGATGCCACCTCCCCCAGACAGGGGCATCAAAGAAGGCTTCCCAGAGGAGGTGGCATTGGAGTTGGGCATTGCAGGATGAGTAGGAGTCTGCTGGGTAGACTAGAGGTGGGTGGCAGGGGTTGCTGGGGTGTCCCCAATTTGAGTGCCCTGGCCAGTGCCAGGGCAGCAGGTAGAGCTCGGAATGGCCCTGCCCACTGCGTCCCACCAGCTCGCCGTGGGCGGTGCTGATGGCAGCCTCGGGAAGGGAGGCAGGCCGAAAGCCTCGCATTTATGGCCATTTCTGTTCCAGAACCGATTAGTAGAGAATTGCAGCTGTAATCTGTGCCTGTGATGGCGGGCCATAAAGAGGGATGGGATGTGCACAGTGCTCCCCAGGTGGCGCCCGCAGACGTGGCCCGGGGACGTGGGGAATGAAAAATGGTTTTAATTCCCTCCCAGCAGCAATAATTTGATTCTTCATAAATTTTTCCATCAAAGTGTTGTTCCCACAGAGCAGGGCACGTGACAGGGATCGGGGGCCGGGAGGAGCGGTCAGTAGGTGCAGGCAGAGGCGGGGCCCTGCTGCTCAGACTCTTTCTGCACACTCGCCGGAGTCACGAAGACCCCTGCCCCCACCCCCAGCTTTGTCTCTGGAGATGGAAGATGGATCCTCCCTGTCACGGAGGGACTGGATCAGGCCCGGGAACAGAGCCGGCTCCATCATTTACTACCCACGTGACCCTGAGCACGTGACTCTGCCTCCCAGCACCTCAGTTTCCTTATCTCTAAAATGGGATTAATATTTCCTGCCTCATAGGGTTGTTGCAAGGATGAAACGCATTTCTGAATGCAGAGCGCTTAGAAGAGCGGCTGGTACACCACACGTGCTCCGTGAATATCTGTTCGCGGTGTAGGTTCCTAAGCTAAGACGAGGGATAAATCTGTTCGCGGTGTAGATTCCTAAGCTAAGACGAGGGATAAGCAGGTGGTAGCCGAGGCAAGGCCCAGAACATGCTGAAGAGCCAAGGTGGTGGTGCTCTGCAGAGACCGCAGGCTGGTCCATGGGGCCGAAGCCTCAGGGAGCAGAGGGGTCAGAGAAGAGGCAGGACTGTGAAGGGCCTGAGTGCCAGACTCAGGAACTTGAAGGTTCTCCGGAGGGCACTAGGGAGCCATGGAAGAGTCTGGAGCAGGGAAGCAGCACGATCGGATGTGTGTTTTAGACAGATCCCTCTGGCTGTCATCCTGGAGGGTGAGTTGAAGGGTTGGAGAGGCCAGGAACCCAGGGAGGGCACTGGGGCAGTCCTCAGGCAGGAGAGGAGGGACCCAGGCTGGGTGATGGGCTGGGCAAGGCTGGGGATTGGTTGGATGTGGGGGAGAGAGGCAGGGGCAGAGAGGAGGAGAGCCGGTGCTAGAGTAAGGGTAGATGGGACCTGTGGGCTGCCTGGCCTTCCCCTCAGGGCAGGGGCCCCCCTGGCTCCCAGGGAAGGTGGAGGCTGAACCTGCACTCTGCCCTCTAGTGGCCACTGTGTCTCTGAGCGGGAATGACCCTAAGCTGATGCTCCCAGGAGAAGGCACCTCCGGGCAGGTTGCCCAGTGCCCACCGTGAGGCCGCCAGGGCCCTGTGAGCCAAGGGGGTAGGGCTCCCACTGCCTGGCTCTGTGCCAGGGAGGGCCTCTCCCACTTGGGCTGGAGGGTCAGCTTGGCGGGAGGAAGAGGTGCTTTGTGGGCAGTGCCTCTGGGAGGGACCACTGAGCCCAGCCAATGCGCCCACTCTGCACCTGCAGGCTCTTCGCGGCCAAGTGCAGCGGCTGCATGGAGAAGATCGCCCCCACTGAGTTTGTGATGCGGGCGCTGGAGTGCGTGTACCACCTGGGCTGCTTCTGCTGCTGCGTGTGTGAGCGGCAGCTACGCAAGGGCGACGAGTTTGTGCTCAAGGAGGGCCAGCTACTGTGCAAAGGTGACTACGAGAAGGAGAAGGACCTGCTCAGCTCCGTGAGCCCCGACGAGTCCGACTCCGGTGAGCTGCGCCTGGAGCTGGGGCAGGCGGTGGGGAGAGCCGCCCCTGCAGAAGCCCGCTCGTGACCCCAGAACCTGCACTATACACAGACACTGCACCCACATCCGATACGCACGCGCACTGATGGGTTCAGTACACACGTGCACATGTGGGGTGCACACAGACACGTGTGCACAGCCTCACAGGCGCACGAATATACCTGGACACTATCACACAGGTGTAGGTGCATGTGATCACAGATGCACACACACAAGCATATAAAATGCATGTGTGGATACCCATGCCCAGGAGTGTAAATACACAGACACATGTCCATGTGTAGACATGTGCTTACATGCCCAAGCATGCAGAAGCCCACACCCATGTAAACATGTGCACGCACGCCCCAGCACACTCACGCAGTCAACACCTATGCGTGTGGCTGCACACGTTCATCCACGTGCTTACATGTACTGTAGCTTGCAAACACATGCTGCCACACCCCCTGCTCTCTGGCCCACCACCCTCCCCCTGCTCTTATCCTTGCTGTGGCCCCCCCCACCCCGACAGCACAGCATCCCAGAGGTCTCTCCCAGCACTGGGCCTGCAGGCTGCAGGTGTCTGATCTGATGCAGCCTTTCTGCATCACCCCCCAGAGCCTTCAGCAGTGGGGAGCAGCAGCCCCAAGCTGTTCCCTTTTTCCCCCGCTGCATGGGGAGACTGGGGCCCTCGGTGGTGGAGGGAGAGACTCCATTTCCCGGGGTGAAGCCTCCTCTCTACCCTGCTCCAGCCCCCAAAAGACTTTACCAGTTTGGAGCCCTCCTGGCAGGAAGGGCAGGGCCAGCTGTGAACAAGTCTTAAGGAGGGAAAAGTCAGGGAGCAGGCTGGCACCTTGTCATTCCTGGGGGTGGCGAAGATGGACTGGAGCAGGGGGCGTGGGGAGGAGGTGCCCTGATCTGCCAGGCCTTGTGGGGAACCGGGAGCCCATGGTCACAGGACCTGTCCACACGAAGGAGCGCTGTCCCTGCCAGAGCCTTTGGAGGAGGTGTGAGCTCCCACCACCTGTACCTCTGTCCATCCCTGGGCAGGGCACCACGGCGGCCAGGCTGCCTGGGCTCCTGTGGGAGAGCAGAGGCCAGCCAGGTGCCATTGGCACGTTCACACCAGGCCTAGGGAGGGGTTCTCGGAGGGAGGTCCCCTCCACAGGGGCTCATGCTCAGAGGAAGATGGTCTAGGAGAAAGGAGACCAGTTCAGACTCAGGGTCAGCAGGAGGCATGGGGGGTGGGAAGGATGCTCTGCTATCTGTCTGGAGCTGGCATCTCTGAGACCCACAACTCAGGAATGGAAGTGGGTGTGGGTGTGCCTCCAGGTGAATACACACGCTTCTGCATGCAGGTGTGTGTGTCTGTTCCGATGTGTACATGTCTGTATGTCCCTGCCTGTGAGCATGCACCTCTACGTGTGTGTGTGTACGTGTGCACATGTCATGGTCACAAGTACTCCTGTGTGAGAACGTCTGGAGTGTGTGTCTTTGCCCATCAATTCTTAGTCCCTGGAAGCTCCAAGGAAGCAGGCTCCTGGTAGCCTCCTCTCTGGGCCGTGAAGCCCAGCTAGTGCCGGGCTAGTGCCGTGGGAACTGGTTTTCCCAAAGGCTGACATGCTGGGCTGGGGTCTCCCGGGCACCGGAGGCCAGCAGGACAAGGTGGGTCCCAGGCAAGATGGGTTGGGGAAGCCCAGGGCCAGAATGAACACAGATGCCAGCATCTCTCCTCAGGTGGGCCATGGGCCTGATGAGGACAGCAGATCGACCACAAGTGAGCATCCTGTGCTCCCTTCAGTGTGTCCAGCCACATGTGTACACCTGCGTGCTTCTGCAGCGCCCATACCTGTCCCCACGTGGGCCTGTATCTCTACCACTCTGAACGTGTACGCATCTGAGTGTGCAGTGCACGCGTGCTTGTGTGTCTCTGCCTGCTCACCAGGGTGCCTTCCTGTGTGTGTCTGCCTGTGTGTTGTCAGCAGAGCAGGTCTGGGGGCCTTGGTTCAGGTCTCCCTGGGGGTCCAAGATAAGAAAGTGAGGAGTGTGTGCTGAGGAAGGGGATACACAGGGCCTGGATGGGAGATGAGAGACTAGATACGCAGGGCCTGTGGGTCAGGGGAAGGGGGTGGTCTTTACCCCGAGGGCTCTGGGGAGTCGTGGCAGGTGTTAGCAGGAGGTGATGGGATCCCATCAGGTAGCAAGTTGCCTGAGGATACAAGGCTGACAGGCTGGGGTGTGTCCCCCACAGTGAAGAGCGAGGACGAAGATGGGGACATGAAGCCGGCCAAGGGACAGGGCAGCCAGAGTAAGGGCAGTGGGGACGACGGGAAGGACCCGCGGAGGCCCAAACGACCCCGGACCATCCTCACGACGCAGCAGCGAAGAGCCTTCAAGGCCTCCTTTGAGGTCTCCTCCAAGCCCTGCCGGAAGGTGAGGGGTGCCTGGGGTGGGGTGGAGGCTGACAACCCCGAACGCGCTGCCTTTCCAGACACCACCCCTTCTGCTCCTGCTGGGGGCTGGGCGTCCCTCCCCCTCCCCGCCCATCCCCCCAAACCTGCTGCTGCCCACCCCCCCCCCCCCAGGCCTGACCCGTCTCCTTCTCTATGGGCAGGTCCGAGAGACGCTGGCGGCAGAGACAGGCCTCAGTGTGCGTGTGGTCCAGGTCTGGTTTCAGAACCAAAGAGCAAAGGTGAGTACAGGCACCTGCCACCCCGCTGGACAGGGGTGGGATGGGGAGGGGGTGCAGGCAGAAGACCAGGGGCCTGATGAGGGTGGCGTGGGAATGAAGGGGGGCTGGAGGCGGAGACTGGCACACACTGTGTCTCCTGCAGATGAAGAAGCTGGCACGGCGGCACCAGCAGCAACAGGAGCAGCAGAACTCCCAGCGGCTGGGCCAAGGTGAGCAGGGCGGCCCGGGGTGGGGCTCAGTCTCTGTAACTAGGCTCCCAAGAAACCTCCCGCCAAGGTGATCAGAGCTCAGGGAGCTGCTGCCTTGGAACCTGCTGAGATCAGTAAAGGAGACAGGCAGTGGGGGCCGTGGGACACAGGAGGGGAGATGGCAGGGTGGGCGGCCCAGAGGGGTGGCATAATTTCCATATTCAAAACAGCGACGCGGTGTGCCAGGCACTGTTCTCACCGTTCCACACGCTCCGTCTCACTTAATTCTCACAGATCCCTGAGAGGAAGGGCATCGTTACATCCCATCTCACAGATGAGGAGACTGAGGCTCCGGGAGACTAAGGGACTTGTTGGGATCACTCAGCTAGTAAGGGGCACAGCCAGGCTTCAGTCCGGAGTGTAGGGCTTCTGAGCCTGTGCTTTTAACATGACCATACACCCTACTGCCCACAGTAGAATTCAGCATTAGTCTCCAGAGAAGTCTCCAGAGAAAGTCTGAAGGTGTTGAGGAGTCCAGCGTGGACTGGGCTTTGCCCAGATGCTGTTTCCACAACTTGGGCTGGGGCTGGCCTCCCCGGCCCCATGGGGACATGCAGCCTTCTAGGTCTTGAAGGGAGGGCACTGGGAGCTCCCTGAGCCTGCCAAACTGGGGAAGGGGCCTCAGCTGCCTGCTCCCAGGTGAGATGGGGTCTCTGAGGCAGATGCCAAGGGATTGATGGGCAGCCCCTCTACTCAGAACTCTGGGGCCAGACCAGTGTCCCAGGCTGGACCTTGGGCTTCAAGGCCGTGGCCTCAGAGCCCAGCTCTTCCTGTCTTCCCTCTCTGCCCCCCCTCTCCCGAGATGGCCCAGCCTTCTGGGGCTGCAGCCACGGCTTCAGGTCTCCCAGCCTGCTCCCAAGCTGTGTCTCACTCTCCGGTGTTCCCAGCTGCCCCCTGGATGCAGCCTCCCCAGAAAAGTTCCACGGTCCCCTCGAGCTCATCACAGCCCATACTGCACTTCATACCACTGCCCCTGCTGCCACATGCACAAAACACCCCCTACAGCTCCCCTACCCCGTCTCAGCAAATGGCACTACCACCCACCCAGTACCCACACCAGGAACCCAGGAGTCACCTCCCCCGTCCTGTCCTACACGTACTGCATCTGCTCAGTCACCAAATCAGGCAGTGGTTTCTTGTCCCATGTCCCTCATGCCCCTCTTAGTCTTTCCCACATCTGCATTAATACAGACCCCAACCCCTCCCAATGGTCTCCTCCTCTGGCCTCCACCCTCCCAGCCTTTCTCCACAGTCGCTCCACAGCTAAGACCCTCCACTGGCTTCCTACAGCCTCAAGGGAGCCCCCACTCAGCTCGGGTCCCCAAGGAACCATCTCTCTCCCCAGGCACAACCTTCTCTTGTCCTCACGCTCCATCCCCATGGACTGGGCTCCTTGCTCCCACAGGGCAGTTTCTCTCTTCTCTGCCTTTGCTGCCCTTCAGCCTGGCATGCCTGCCCCCTGCTCGGCTGGTTGAACCTCTGCTGGTTGTTTAAGTCGCATGGAGGTGGTGGGCCCCTTCCTCCAGGAAGCCTTCCTTCCCTGAGCCTTGTTGGCCGGGGTGCGGGCTCCACCTTGATGCTCCCAGATGCAGGGCACTCACTGCACCCATATGTTGTCGAATCAGTACTGGCTGCTCACTGGAAGCCTCTGTCTTCCCCAGGCTGGGAGCTCCTGGAGGGCAGGGCTGTAGGAGGAAGGGAGGAGGTGGGGAGGGAGGGCTCTTTCTGGAAGAGACGCTGGACTGTGTGTCTGGGGAAGGTTGGTGGGCTGGGGGGTCAGATATGTAGGCTCAGTGATCCTAGAAGGCCACAGGCAACCTCAGCAGGGGCAGGGCTGGGAAGGAGGAGGTCAGAGAGACCGCAGTGGGCAGCCTGGACTCGGGGGTCGTGAGGGAGGTCATGGGACTCCTGGGGTACATCTGTGAGGTCTCCAGGACAGGGCAGGCAGGGCCAGTCAGTGAGGGCGTGCTCTGTCCCCAGAGGTCCTGTCGAGTCGCATGGAGGGCATGATGGCCTCCTACACGCCGCTGGCCCCGCCACAGCAGCAGATCGTGGCCATGGAGCAGAGCCCCTACGGCAGCAGTGACCCCTTCCAGCAGGGCCTCACGCCGCCCCAAATGCCAGGTGACCACATGAACCCCTATGGTAAGCTGCCCGGCCCCCTGCTGCCCCAGCACGGCCCCTGCCCCCTGCCTGACCTGGCAGGCCTGGGGCCGAAAAAGCCACCTCCCGCCCCAGGCCCCCCCACCCCCAACCGGCAGCCCCTTCCGACACAGCCCACCTGCCTCCTCCTGACCAGAAAGGGGCGCCCTGGAGACCTCACCCACAGCCCCCAACCCCTCTGGTTGGGCACCGCCGGCAGGTCATCCTGTCCGTCCCTCACCTCCAGCCACACTGCCTGTAGGGCCAACAGGGCCCCCAGGAGCCCCAGCCTGTACCCCGGTGCTGACACCGCCTCTGCCCCCCAGGGAACGACTCCATCTTCCACGACATCGACAGTGATACCTCCTTAACCAGCCTCAGCGACTGCTTCCTCGGCTCCTCGGATGTGGGCTCCCTGCAGGCCCGCGTGGGGAACCCCATCGACAGGCTCTACTCCATGCAGAGTTCCTACTTCGCCTCCTGAGAGCCAGCCGGGCCGCACGGACGCTTGGGCAAGGGCCCTGGGGTGGGACTGCAGGCCGCAGAGGCTGCCCCGCCACCCGCACAGACTCTACAGACAGCCATACGGTGCCCTCCCCTTGGCCAACTGGGCCTGGCTAAAGTGCCCACTGGGCACAGCCAGACAGGCAGACGGGCACAGCCTGGGCAGGGGCTGTGTCCTGCCCACAGAGACTGTCACCCCCAGGGACCCAGAGCTCTCAGACAGCCACTCATCTCCCAGCCCCACCTCGGCCTCCATTGCCTCCTTCCCCCTCCCCATCTCTTTTATGTGAAGCTTAAATTCTCTCTATTTTTTTAAATGTCCTCTCTCTGTCCAGGCCACTTCCATGGCATGGGCCTAGGTCAAGGCAGGGCCCCCGTGCATGCCCCCAGACGATGGTGGGTGTGAGACGCGTGTGTACCTGTGCCCTGCACTGTGCCCACCTCCCCCACCTCTGAGGGCAGGCCCGCCAACCTAGGATCACCCCTTCCAGCTGGAGCCTGAAGCAGGAGTAGGGAAGAGCCTGGCAGGTGGGCCAAGCCCACCACAGCTCTGCCCTGAGGGGCAATCCTGGCGGGACCAGGGACGGGTAGGTTGAGCCCAGGCTGACTCAGAGGGATGGAGACATACATGCAAACGCACACACTTAAAGGCACACCCATGGGGAAACGCACACAGATACACAGACGTGCTGAAAGAGACAGACAGGCCTCTGCGGGTCAGCCCTGCCCTGCCCTGTCAGGAAGCGGGAAGCGGCCAGACGGGCAGGGAGCCCCTCTGATAGCAATAGGAGGGGAGGGAGGAAGTGAGGAGGATAAGGTGAGCTTGAGGCACGTGGACACAGATGTGTCTTAGCTTCTGTCCAGACGGGGGCTGCCTGGGCAGAGACAGAGGCCGCAGAACCAGATAGAATCAGACCAAATGGCAGAACCTCCAGGTGGAAAAGCATCTCAAAAGTCACCCACTTGGCACTCCATAGGATGTTTGGTTCCCGCCCAAGCCACTTCTGCCTCTCCTCGCAACCTCCAGTGACTTCATCGGGCCCCAAGTCAGCTGCCTTTTCTGCTGATTTCACCTCTGCTCTATTCAGCCCTGAGTCCTCGCTTCTCAAAGCCAGGCTTTTCCAGCTTCTCCAGCTCTTCCTTTTAAACTGTACCGCCTAGCCTGGCTCCAGCTTTCCCTCTAAAGGTATGGAACAGATATAACCCAGTCTCCCCACTGTCATCAGCCAGCCAAAGTGAGCAGGTCAATCACCTCCCCCACTTTAGGCACTCTGCCTCTGTTAATGTGGCCTGAGACCCTGTGAATGGTTTAGGGCACATAACCTTGGAAACTCACCCTGCCCTCTTGTATGTAACCAGAGCCCCTGACCCTGACACATGTGTGACAGCTAAGCCACAACTCTCTTCTCTGTGTGTGTGGAGGGGGCACTTATCGGTCCCTGGAGAGCCAGTGAAGGACCTTGACTTTTTTCTTGTTACCTTTCCTCTTATTTGATTCATTCCAGCCTGTGGAGTTTTTCTGCACCCCAACTCTGTGACCACTGGTTTGTTCTCCCTCCTCAGCACATCTGCCGATATAAGGAGTCGGCCCTGTGTGTCTCACCTAAGGCATGTGGACCATTTTGCCAAACGCCCTGCTAGGAGCCAGATACACTGTATCAACCTCTGCCCCCAATCTACCCAACTACTAACCCTGTCAAAAGAGGAAGTGAGGCCAGGCTGATGGGCCCTGTTCTCAGTGACCCCTTGCTGGCCCCTGGAGGCCACTGTGTCCTCAGCCAGTGCTCATGGCTCTGCTTTCCATTCTAACACTGAGCCCTAGGCTGCAGAAGTTTGCCTGGTCCAGCCTTTGAGCTGATGGGCTGACGGGTGTCTCTCCACCCGTCTGGAGAAGGGCCCCTCTGTCTGGCCCTTCCTGGGATCCTCAAAGTTCACCAACATCCTCTGTGGTTTTGCTTCTCTGTCCTCTGGGGAGACCTCAGTCCCTCCAGAGCATCCTAGGCCAACCTCCCCGCCCCTCCTGGGCTTCTGCACACACGTCTTGCCACACTCTTCACCATGGCAGAGCTGGCAGAGCTGAGATGCGGCTCAGAGTCAGCCCTCAGGCCCCAGCAGCCAGCCTGGCCCTTCTGGGCTCTTCTTGTTCTACACAGAACTTGCACACGGTCTTAGTTGATGTCCTGAGTCCTTCTGCAGTCTCAGCCCACCTAGGTTCTGTGCCATCTCTTGGTCCTGGGTTACCACTTGTCCCTTAGGCAGCCACTCTGGTTTCTTGAGAGATGGTCCCCTTTCTCCTCTTAGGCCCACACAGTCAAATCATGCCAGGGGCACTGGGGCAGGTCCAGGGGTAGATGTTCTCCCCCACCAGTAGGCCTGGCCCTTCTCTCCCAGACTCTTTAAGTTGGAAGGAACCTCAGGAATGGGTCAACTAGTCCACCCCTTATTCTGCAGCTGGAAAATGTGGGCCAGGAGAGGGGCAGGACAAGGCCTCTCTCAACTAGTCAGGGACAGAGCTGGAGCAGAGAATAGGGACACCACGCCAGCTTCTCATCCTCTGTGTCTGGTGAACGACCTCCAGGTCGGAGCATGACTTGTCTTGGTAAAATTGCCATTCTGGGGCCTCATAAACCCCAACTCCAGCCTGGGCTCTGCCTCTACCATTACACTGCTCCCTGCCAGGAGCTGGTACAGGACACCCATGCTAATGACCCACAGATTGTCAAAGCAAGAGGGACCTCAGCCCCTCATGCCAAAGATGCCCCATCAGCTAGTTTAGGTAGCACCTTCGCTGTACTGCAGCTCGTTGCCCCCAGGCTCTGACGCCCACTCTGCCCAGCCCTGGACTAGATGTGGGGATACAGATGCACAAGATGTAGGCCCCCCCGCCTTGAGGGGCTCTCTCCTAGGAGGAGAGGCATACACATTCCACCCCAAGCCTGTCTGGACATTGTTGGGGACCCATTTCTCAGATGAGGAACCTGAGGCTCAGAGAAGGTCACCCAGCAGAAGCACACAGAACCAAGCAGGCTTGCTGGGGTCTGGGGCTAGCTGAGATGGCCAGGCTCTTTCCACTTCGCATAGGGCATATGAAGTGCAGCCTTGACCTGAGGTGGAGGGCGTGCGTAGCCAGGACCACTCCCGCCCCTGCTGTGATATGGGATCGCCATCACATGGTGCCTGGGTGGGAAGCCCAAGGGAAGGGGGAGGTAGCAGTCTGGTCTCTGGAGGAAGAGGGAGAAAGTAAGAGGTGGGCAGGGGGAGTGCTGGAGAAAAGGCGAGCCCTGTTTCCCTTTGGGGAAGTTGAGGCTCAGAGAGAGGAAGGAATATGCCCCAGGTAACACAGCGAGTGTTACCACCTACCCCGTGGAGCCTTCCAGGGAGGCCACACAGAGGGACGCTGTGGTTCTAAGAGTCAGACCGTGGGCTCAGCAGAGCCCATAGAGAAGGGGCCAGTGCCAGTGGGCTGGGCATCTTGGGAGGCTTCCTGGAGAGGATGAGGTGGGGGGGGGTCCACCACGTCCAGATGAGTAGGGCCGTAGCAGTGAGGCTTGGGGGAAGGAGAAGTGGCTGACCCCTGCCTGGGCCCAGCCTGAGCTCTGGGCACCACCTGGGGTGAGAATCTCATCTCCCATGTGGGAGAACCTGCAGCTCTGGGCTCACTCTGCCCCACGGGGAAGGGGGTCCACGCTCACAGGCACGCACACAGACACACTCACACCCAGACACACATGAAGGCTCACGGACCCACACTCGTAGACATGCCGCCTGAGGGCCAGGGGAGCAGGAGGGACCCTCCAACGTTTGGCCTTTGGACGGTGCCATTTCCAATGGGCGTCTCTGCTGTGCCCCCGCCCCCTCCAGGGTCCCAGGGGAGCTCAGCCCAGCCAGGTGTGGGGACCGGGCCACCGGCCACTGCTGTTCTCCTTGTACAGACTCTCACTGTCCACCCACCATCCCCAGACACATTTTATTTAATAACTTGTCATTGTTAAATTATTTATTAGCGTTTACATCACCACCCCACCCTGCCCTCCACTCTCACCTTCTGCCTCTTCCCACAAAAGCAGAAAATGGAAACAAAAAAAAGATGAGACATCAGTATATTTGTAAATAAACCAACCTGTACACGCCTGTGGTGCCTCTCCTTGGGGGGAGGCTGTGTGGGGCCTGAGCTAGTCCTGCATGAGATGTCAGCAGATTTCTCAATGGGCACCAGTGACAGCAGGTCAGGAAGGGAGAGCCTGGGGTCCCTGGTCTAGCCGAACACATTCCCTTGTCCCATCCCATAACTGTCATCTCCCCAACCTTGTCCTATCCCAACCCCGACCCATCTCCATCCTTGAAACAAATGCATCCCTCCCATCCCATTCCATCCCTTTCCCCAACACAATCATTCATTCACCCAACCAATATGAAGGGCCCCTTAAGTGCCAGCCACTAGGCTGAGAACTGGGGCTTGGTCCCTGCCTCAGGGAGGTAGACAGTGTGATGTGAACTCAGTTGAGCTACAGTGCAGTCTTGTTATAGGAGTACCCAACCTCATCTGGAGGGGCGGAGCATCATGGAAGGCTTCCTGGAAGCAGCTACATATTAAGCTGAGATGGGAAGTTAGCCCGCATGGGGGCACTGAATGGGGAGGAGTGTCTGCGAGCGCTCCAGGCTTGTGCAAAAACTCAGGGGCTGGCAAAATCTTGTGAGTCTCTTGAACTGCAAGAATAGCTAAGTTTTGGGCTGGGGGAGAAGCAGTGAGGCTGGAGGCAAGGCCAGACCATCCAGGGTCCTGATGCTGAGTGGAGAGTAGATCCAATTAGGTCAGATGGACTGGAGACTGGGGTCAACTCAGTCACCTAGGTGACAGATGACTATGGCTTTGACTAGGGTGGTAAAATTGGGGAGAAAGAAGGGGGCAGATCCCGGAGATACTGGCGAGAGGTGAGTCAGGGCACCTGGATCACTGTGATGGGGTCGCTGGAGCACTCTGATCTGGGGCACGTGGAGCTGAGGGTCTCTGGGGCACCCAAGAGGTGTCCTGGACAGGGCTGAGCCTCAGAAGGACCAGATCTGAGTATCCAGGTGTTCAACAACCAGGTGGATGGTCACTGAGGCACATGGTGGGCAAGCTCACCCAGGGGAATGTGACAGGGAGAATGAAGCTGAGGTCAAATCCTGAGGAATCCTGAGGACTCGGGGCTGGACATGGCCCTGGGATCCAGGGGAGATGGGGGTGGGGGTGGGGCCGGGGGGGTGGAGATGGCAGAGACTCAAGGAATGTGGTTCTCAAAGTATGTTCCTCGAGGTCTCAAGTTTCCTCAGAGTACCTTGGGGAGTATCAGTGTGTGTGTGTGCGTGCCCATGTGTCTATGGAAATAGCTCTGTGGGTCAGTCTGCCTGGGTAGATTGTGTAGGAAGCTGGGAGTCTGCACGTATTGGTTTATGGTGTGCAGCTGGCTATCTAGATCTATGTATGGAGTTGGGTGTCTCAGACTTGTGTCCATGTGTCAGTGAAGACGTTTGCACAACCACACCTGGGTGTATCATTGCACATAACTGCCTGGTTGTGCATCAGGGGCACCAGCGCCCCTGGGGGCAGCTCCGCCCCACTCTCTCCTGCAGCCTCGGGTGACTCCCAGACCCAGGGGCTTCTGGGTGAGGCCCTTCCATTCATCGCTTTCTTTGCACCCCACACACCCCCGAGAGGCAGATGTCAAGGTCCCATGTTTCAGAAGCGAAACCCAAGGCTCAGAAGGAGGAAATGACCAGTTCAATATGACAAAGCCAACAAGAGGCAGAAGAACCAGGGCTCAAAACCAGGTTTAGCTGTAAACCCATGGCCTCAACACCACCTCGGATGCCTCCCTAAGCCCACACTCTCTGGCCCTGCAACCTGGTCCTTCAAGGTCAGACCCAGGGAGCAAGGAAACTCTCTCCTACCTTCAGAGTGGCCTCACTGAGGCTCAGAGAAATTAAGTCACTTGGCCTAGACTGCACAGCACAGAGGCAGGACTAAACTGGGTCCTCCAACCAAGCCCCAGGCCTAGGCTTGAGAGAGGAGACTCCCAGCTCAAACCCCCCACCCCACTCCCAGCAGTGGGCTGCCAGCTCTCTTGCCGACAAAATTCTGTCACTAAAAAATGTTTGGGGGGGTGGAGGGGAGGGGCTGTGCTAATCCATTGCTCCCTTCTCTCCTGTCTATCTTATCCCCACAGCCCAGAAAGTGAAGTCAGGGGAGGGGGAGGAAATGTAGGCCGAGTATGGAGACAAGAGAGGGTGTGGGAGAAGGTCTCCCTCCAGGCCCCTCTTTCCAGAGGACCAATAGTAGCCAAGTCCCTGCCACTGCCAGTCACAGACTTTAGCTCACTGACCCTCACAACAACTAAGAACAGCTATTATCCCATTGCAAAGATGAGAAAACTGAGGCTTGGAGAGAAGTATCTTGCTCCAGGGTGATTCCTCCCAGGAACCTGGGGTTGGAGAGGGTCTAGACCACGGTTCTGTGGGAGTTGAGAAGAGGGCTGGTCCCAGGAGAGGAACACGACTCTGAGCCCGCCCTACGAAACTTGTCTTCGAGGGTCTGAGGCCCGGACCGGTCCTGCCTCTGGAGTTCACCACTGCTGCCTTCCCTGAGAAAACTGCGGGCTGTGAGACTGGACTGGAGAAGGTGAGGTCTCTGCAGCAGCTACGTGGAATGCGAATCCACCTGACAGATGTGCGGTTGGATGGGCAGTCCAACAGGCATTAGGAGGATGGTCTGAAGGAGGGTGGCTGCATACAGCCCTGCAGTCCCCCACCGTGATGAGAGGGGCACCCCCTGGGCTCAGGCAATGCAGTTGGCCTGCTCGCCCATGGCTGACCTGCTGGAAGGTTCGACGGGCACTGAGGCAGAGAATTAGGTAGCTGAGGAGTTCCACCCATTGCCTCTGGGAGCAGCCTTCAAGGATGCTCACCGTGCACCCCACGCTGTGCTAAGCCTTGCATATCTCGTTCCACTTTCTCCTCGAAGCCCCATGGGGCGAAAACAATTGTGATGTTCACTTGACAGTGAAGACTCTGCTCTCTGTTGTTCCTCCTGTCCTGCTGGCCAGCGCTGCTCTGCCTCAGATGCCCCCTGTTGGCCTCTGAGTGCCCCAGACCCCACGCCAGGCAGACCTTGACCCTGGGCACTGACGGATGGACAGGGGGCTCTATTATGGCTTTGACTGCAGGGCAACCCCTGGGGCTTGACTGGAGAATGGAGACGGCCCCCGGATTGCTCATCCCTTTTGGTCTTCATCCCTTGCATGGCAGACCCTCCTAGGACCCTGCCCGCCTGGGAAGAGCTAAGAAGGAGCTGCGAGACAAGCACAAAGGACCCAAAGCTGGGGGAGGGGGTTCGTCAGCTGTGCCTGGGAAATCAGGAGAAGCCTCCTGGAGGAGGGAACAGCCAGAACAAGTGCTCAGTGGTTGGAGCCTCAGAGGACCAGGGAGGCGGGGCACACCCAGGTTAAATTCAGGGTCCAAAGGCCAGAGACAGCAGGAGGTGAGATGCCCACACTGGGCATGCCAGGGGTCAGTCAGGCCCTTGGCAGTGACAGGACAACTGACACATCCCATACTCTGATTTAGCTGAGAATAAAGTGAGCACACTGTGAGATTTTGAGTAATAGAGAGGAGTATATGTAAAGTACCTATTTGTGGCCTAAAGAGGAATAATAAAAACCAAAAACCTCTGTATCCGCTCCCTAGGTTACAAAAATGTACCAAAAACGTATATTTTCAATTCCTTGGAGCCCTTGATGTGCCCCACCATGGTCCCAGAAGCCCGTTTCTTCATTTGAAAAACTCTGATTCAAATCGGAGCCAAATCTGCAACAAAGTGAAGTGCAGGAAGTTCTAAGCACAGAATCAAGCAAGAACGGGCCCAGTGGCAGGGGGCTGGCCCCTCGTGCATCTCCTGTCTGCACGGAACATCCAGGCGCCTTTCTGTGTGCAGCACCCCACTTTCACTCCTTACCTCCCTTGGGGTGCTTTGCTATTAAATCCCCAACACAGACCAGAAGCTAGTTTGAATTTTGCTTCTGAACCTGCAGTCACCCATCAGGCCACGAGGTGGCCACCGGGAGTCAGGCAGGTGACAGCTGAAGCATCAGTTAAGCTCAAGAAACAATGCAGAGATGGGGCAGGCTTCAGATCATGGCCAGAGAAGGAAGGAGGGAAGAAACTCTCCTTCTGGGAGGCTTCCGTGTACCAGGCCCTGTGTGAGCGCTTTACAGGGATGATACCATGCATTCCTCGGCATTCCCATCTTACAGAACAGAAAAGTAGGCTCAGAGATGTTAAGGAACCTTCCCGAGGCCACACAGCTAGGAAATGGCAAAGTTGCGATTTGAACCAGAGCTGGGGCAGTGACAGAGACAAAGGGGGAGGAAAACAAGGGGAGGTGGGAGGGGGAAATAGCAGCCTTTTCTTGAGCCCTTGCTTCAGCGACTTCCAGCCTTGTCTGTCCGTCTCACTGATTCCTCACACTCACCTATGAGGCAGTTACTGGCACTACCTCCATTTTACTGATAAGGAAACTGAGGCTCAGGGAGTCTTTGTATCCTCAGTGCCCTAGCTCCTGGGGAATCAACCCTCCCTGAGCCCAGAGGGAGGAGCGCAGGGGTGAACAGAGGACTGCAAGGCACCCCCCACAGTCCAGCCTGGCCCCTTCTCCTCTACCTCTCCTTCAGTACCCAGAGAAGCCTCGTTCCCCAGGCACATAAAGGGGGGCTCCCTCACCAGTGCAAGATCCAGCTCCACCCTCAGTGTATGCTGGTCCTTGTGGATGCTTCCAGAACAGGGGATGCAGGTCACAGTTGGGAGCCCCAGATTCAAGGGTATTTCATTCTGATCATTTCAATCCCTGGGGCCTACCAATGGGGGGCAACTGATCTGGTGGGGGCCTGGGGCTCTGAGGGTATCCCATCCCATCAAGCTTCAGAGAACGGGGTAAGTGCGATGATGTCAAGTTCCAGTCCCAGCTCTGCCAACTGCCGGCCATGTGACCTTGGGCAAGTCACTTAACCACTCCAAGCCTTGGTTTCTTTGT